>NC_083583.1:9272169-9623002 GCF_027579695.1 Neoarius graeffei | reverse complement strand
TTTCTGGACCATTTTGGGTTGCGCGCACATGATTTCATGTCAGATTTACAGTAACTTCCTTCGGTCCAATTTCACTTTGGCTTGTATTTCCTGTATACAGAGGCTTGGTGGTGTAATGTAGCAGGTATAACTCAAAATACATCATCTGAGCATCTGGTATGAAAATCTGGTGGTCTGATACATATCTCATCTCATCTCATTATCTCTAGCCGCTTTATCCTGTTCTACAGGGTCGCAGGCAAGCTGGAGCCTATCCCAGCTGACTACAGGCGAAAGGCGGGGTACACCCTGGACAAGTCGCCAGGTCATCACAGGGCTGACACATAGACACAAGACAACCATTCACACCTACGGTCGATTTAGAATCACCAGTTAACCTAACCTGCATGTCTTTGGACTGTGGGGGAAACCGGAGCACCCAGAGGAAACCCACGTGGACACGGGGAGAACATGCAAACTCCGCACAGAAAGGCCTTCGCCGGCCACGGGGCTCGAACCCGGACCTTCCTGCTGTGAGGCGACAGCGCTAACCACTACACCACCGTGCCGCCGTCTGATACATATATTATACAGTATATTCAGCCAATCAGGTCGCAGCAGCGCAATGCAGATACAAGCCAAGAGCTTCAGGTAATGCTCCTATCAAACATCAGCATTGGGGAAAAAAGTTTAAGTAATTCAGAAACTGCTGATCTTCCTGGATTTTCACGCACAACAGCATCTTCACAGTATGGTGTGAAAAGCAAAGAGAGTCCAGCGAGCGGCAATTCTGTGGGTGGAAAGACTTTTTCGATGATAGACATCAGAGGAGAGTGGTTTGAGCTGACACTAATAACCACTCTATACAACTGTACTTACTTCTTGTGATTAGAGAACAAGAATGCCTGTTAACTGCTAAATAACTTCAGTGTGTTAGAGATGTTTGCTTGGTGGACTGTTCAAGAATTAAAAGAGCAAATAAAACTTTTACACAAGTGTGCAGCTTTTACACGTGGAACCTTAATCCTTCTCGGCTTGACATGATGATAGAGATTATAACCTATTAACCAACATGGAGACAGATGGGAATCTTTCTAATGGTGCTGCGACACACCACATGGGTGGTGTAAGGTCACAATTGCCACCCCTGAAGTAAGCGTCACCAACTGCATTGCCTCGAATTTGATCTTAAATCAATGTCTCGTATCATTTTCTCGGACAGATGTGATGTTTCTTCACCATTCGTAAAGACTTAAAGGAAAACTTGAACCTTGAACCACATGAGTTATGTTTATACTGAAGTGTTTGTGATGTCTTTAGTGAATCTGGTGCTCAGTGCTCTATTGTCGTTATTGTTGTGAGAAGTATGTGGGTGTCTGCTGTGCTCGTGTCATCGGGGACGTTGTTATGGCTAGTTCAATTACAATGGCATTTAATAGTAGAAACAAAATCACCAATCTCAAATATAAGGGACAGTGTTCAGGTTTTCATCGTTAGCTCCTAAAACCACAACAAGAACTTGTTTTCTGGCTCAGCATTTTCCAGCGACTTCATATCCAATGTCATGTTAAAAAAAAAAGTGTAGAAGGAGTAGTGACGTTGGTGCAACCACTGGACTCAACGTTCCAAAATGGATGACAGCTATACGACATCCAGTTACGACAGAGACTCCGCTCGGCTAGTTAGCACACGATGAGGCAAACGTGACAACATCAATGGCAGTATTACTGTAGCATGAAAGTTGAAGCTAATCTGTTTGAGCTGGGCAGATTAAAAGTACTAAAGCACTGCTGCATCGTTCTTTATGTAGAGCTGAAGTGAGAAATAAATTTCACTGCACCATTATCAGCAGCTAGTCAAATGGAATTGTGGGTCATGTATGAAACTGGAGTGAAAACAGTCCAACATGTCGATGAAAGACGTTTAAACTTTCCCCCGTGTTTAAAAAAAAAATCGGAATTTCATTATAAAATAAAATGGAAGGCATTTTCATCAATTTCATTTCTTCACAGCTCCAGGGTTCCGGGTTCGATCCTGAGCTCGGGTTCTGGTCTTTCCGGAGCTTTGCATGTTCTCCTGGTGTCTGTGTAGGTTTTGGGTTTTCAGGTTTTCATCCTACACCATATGTCCAAAAGTATGTGGACACCTGATGATCATATGTTGCTGAACATCCCAGATTTGCTGCTATAATAAGCTCCACACTTCTGGGAAGGCTTTCAGGCACTGATGAGGGGTGGAGGAGAGTGGTGCAGTCGGCATTCCAGAATTGAGGTCAAGATTGTGCTCCAGTTATGTCTTTCACTAGTTATAGTGAAATTGTAATGTGGACACACACATACCCAGAGCAGTGGGCAGCTGTGCTGCAGTTAGGTGCCTTGATCAAGAAGGAGGGGAAAGTGTTGTTCGTTCAGTCCACCCACCCATCCATTTTCCTGCTGGTTCAGGTAATCGAACCGGTGACCTTTTGGTCCCAAAGCTGCTTCTTTAACCTTCAGCTTACCTATATGGATGTGATGGTCAGGTGTCCATGAACATTTGGTCATATATTGCATGCCGGTAGGTGGATAGACGACTCTCGTTTGTGCATCCCATCCTGGGTGAATTCTCCTTGTGCCTTCTATTCCTGGGATAATCTCCAGATCCACCTCCATTCTGACTAGGATAAGGCACTTACTCAAGATGAATGAAGAAGAAGAAGAAGCCTTTATTTGGTCACATGTACACTCAAGCATTGGGGGCACAGTGGCATAGTGGTTAGCACCATCACCTCACAGCAAGAAGGTTCTGGATTGGAGTCTGCATGTTCTCCTCGTGTCTGTGTGGGTTTCCTCTGGGTGCTCTGGTTTCCCCCAAAGTCCAAAGACATGCATTTAGGTTAACTGGCTACTCTAAATTGCCCATAGGTGTGAACATGTGTGTGTGTGTGCAGAAAGGAACTGGCCACCCTACTGCTGCAATTCTGGCCAAGTCTACCAAACATGGTTCGCCTCAAGCCTGGATCGGGTTCGGCAATGACAACAGCGACGACACTCAAGCACAGTGAAATTCTTCTTCTACATTTAACCCATCTGAAGGGGTGGCATGGTGGTGTAGTGGTTAACACTGTCACCTCACAGCAAGAAGGTTCAAACCCCGTGGCCCTGGTTTTCCCCAAAGACAGATTAGGTAATGCTTAGTGCCAGTAAAACCCTATACCAAATCAAATATGCTGTGGTGACCCCTAACGGGAGGAGCTGAAAGAAGATTTAACCCATCTGAAGCAGTGAACATACACATACAAGTGAGCAATGAGCACACACACATACCCAGACAGAGGTGGACAGTAACGACGTACATTGAGTATCTGTACTTTACTTGAGTATTTTTTTTTTGGAAACTTATGACTTTAACTTCACTACATTTGAAAGGCAAATATCGTACTTTTCACTCCACAACATTTCTATCCAGCTCCTCGTTACTCATTACTATGAAGCAGCTTTGAAAGTAGATGTTTTTTCTTTTCTTTTCTAAAGCGTGATTGTTTTTTTCACAGGTGACACTGAGAGCCGATCAGTAATCACTAGGGTCACGTCAAGTCCATAGACTGTATAAAATCAAGATCAATGATTTCTCAGCAGCATTATTTAAACACGATCAGTTGATGGCAGAATGGAAGGAGGCGGTTCTTCTGGAGAATGCACGCACCCAGGGCCATACCTAGAACCCATGTTTCAGTTTTCTGAAAGGATTAAAGATTCCTTTTGTTTTGTGAAGTTGTCTGTGCTTTTAGAGCTAGTGATAATGTTGCAATAGCTATGCAGTCTGGTTAGTCAAATGACTTTCCTGCCAATTTGCCGTTGCCTTGTCCAGCCGGCGAGGGCCTTTCTGTGTGGAGTTTGCATGTTCTCCCTGTGTCTGCGTGGGTTTCCTCTGGGTGGTCCGGTTTCCCCCACAATCTAAAGACATGCAGTTAGGTTGACGTGGGGCGGCCTTGGGCTGAGCAAGGTACCTGACCCCTGACTGCTCCCCGGGTGCTCTGGTGTGGCTGCCCACTGCTCTGAGTGAGTGTGTGTGTGTGTGCACGCGCGTGTGTGTGTTCACTGCTTCAGATGGGTTAAATGCAGAGGATGAATTTCACTGTGCTTGAAGTGTTCATATGACTTCTTCTTTCTGTGTGGGTTTCCTCCACAATCCAAAGACATGCAGGTTCGATTAATATGGGACGGCCTTGGGCTGAGGTGCCCTTGAGCGAGGCCCCTAACTCCCAACTGCTCCCTGGGCGCTGTAGCATAGCTACCCACTGCTCTGGGTATGTATGTGTGCGCACATATGTGTGTTCACTACTTCAGATGGGTTAAATGCAGAGAGGAAATTTCACACGATGAATAAAGTTTTGCTCATCTCATCTCATTATCTCTAGCCGCTTTATCCTGTTCTACAGGGTCGCAGGCAAGCTGGAGCCTATCCCAGCTGACTACGGGCGAAAGGCGGGGTACACCCTGGACAAGTCGCCAGGTCATCACAGGGCTGACACATAGACACAGACAACCATTCACACTCACATTCACACCTACGGTCAATTTAGAGTCCCCAGTTAACCTAACCTGCATGTCTTTGGACTGTGGGGGAAACCGGAGCACCCGGAGGAAACCCACGCGGACACGGGGAGAACATGCAAACTCCGCACAGAAAGGCCCTCGCCGGCCACGGGGCTCGAACCCGGACCTTCTTGCTGTGAGGCGACAGTGTAAAGTTTTGCTTTCTTTCTTTAAGTAATGAAGTTGGGTACTTTGTCCACGTCTGTACCCAGAGCGGTGGGCAGCTATGCTACAGCACATGAGGAGAAGTTAGAGGTTCGATGCCTTGCTCAAGGGCACTTCGGCCATGAAGGGGTAAGTTCTGTTCATGCACTCAACTCCCCTCACGTTTTTCCAGCCCATCCTGGGAATCGAACTAGCAACCCATTGGTCCCAAGGCTGCTTTTCTGACCTTCAGGATGATTATTTCATTCTGGTTAGCCAGAATATGACCATGAATGAATGAATGAATGAGCATTCATTCTGTCTATAAAATATTTCTTTCTTTCTTTCTAAAACCTTCAACACCATGATGCATTCCTCTTTACAGCCAGCACTGAGGTGTTGAGAGCGCGCGCGCGCCCACCCATCGGGTCTCACAAGCCGCTGCGCCTGCGCACTCGAGGCGTCGGTGTCAAACATGGCTGTGCTTCTGAGGAAAGAAAAATGCTGAATTGTGCTGGAGGAGTTGGAAGAAAAAAGAGGCAGACATGGCTAGGCTGGCTGATTATTTCATTATCGTTGGATACGACCGTGAAAAAACAGGTGAGTTCTTGAGGAAAGTGAAAGAAAGAGCGGGAAAAAAAGTGAGAGAGAGTTCATGTTGTGGTTTATGCAGGCCGCCCAGTTTGGGGCAGAGATTAGCTTAGCATAGTTTAGATGAGCTTAGCCTAGCATAGCATAGCAGCTGCTATCTGAGATTTATGTAAGTAATTTTAAAAATGTTTAAAAATTAAGGCGTGTATGATGAGTCAGCACTTTAGGAAGGAATGAATTTCACTTCACACTCAGAACAGAACACATTTCTGAACACATTTAATCTTCTGTTTCATCAAAAAAAAAAACACCCCACACTCATTTGAGTTTCTGACGTATTTATAAACAACACCAGACTCCTACAGCGCTAATTAAAGCACACATTAATGACATTTATTTCATGATACAAGCTTTATTTGGTTTGTGTAGAGCTCGCGCTGTGTTTACACAAACAAAAACAAACACAAACAATCACCCAGGCGTCTCGTGCTTGTGTTTTATTTCCGGTTTAACACTTCGTTTTAATTATTAAATGTATTAACTCATAACGCGCAACAAGTGTATATATATTGAAGATCAGGATTACAGGAAAAACAAACTAGTTTCCATTCCAGATCCTGTACTGTATGGGAAGGGCTGTGTGTGTGCAGAGAACTCACTCACGCGTTTCCTCTTGTTGTGGAAACCGGATGTGGTTCTTGAGAACGCCAGGAAACAGGAGGGGATTATTATTACGAGTGATGAGAGCTTGGGACTGCACAATAATGCTGAGCTCATTGCTTGGACAGGAACTCCAGTCCCTCCTGCACATGTTTCAGGCTACATGGAACGCAGCGCTTGGTTTTAGTTAGTAGCCTGTAAAGCACCTTAAAAAATTACTGTAACTAACTGTTCAGCATATTTCCAGTATGTCAGGAAGAATATACAGACTGAGGAGTTGTACAGAAAGTAGCGCTGACAGGGGTGGTGTGATGGGGTACTGTGTGCAAGTAGAGTGCTTTTACATCTGAAGTGCGTTCTCATCTCGTTATCTCTAGCCGCTTTATCCTGTTCTACAGGGTCGCAGGCAAGCTGGAGCCTATCCCAGGGGTACACCCTGGACAAGTCGCCAGGTCATCACAGGGCTGACACATAGACACAGACAATCATTCACGCTCACGGTCAATTAATGCCGCTTTTCCACTACAAACGCGGCTGAGTCGGGCTGAGCCGTGCCGTGCTGAGTCGAGCTGAGCGGGGCTGTTGAAGTTGCATTTCGACTACAACCGCGCTGAACCGTGCTGGCTGGAAGTGGGTGGACACATTGGGTGGAGTTAGCGAAAGTGGGTGGACGTCACGTGATGTCGTTAGGCGGCGCAAACAGTGACATCAGTGATCTTTTAAGCGGTAGTCTCACGACCCGGATAGTAAACAATAAACATGGAGTCGTTAGTGTTGCTGGTCTTGGTGCTGTGGCTTGTTGTCACCGACAACGCCAACAGATACTGGCAAGAGCGTATAGATGAGGCGAGGCGCATAAGGCTTCAGAAATTCTCGTAATTCGTAATTCTTCTTCTTCCGGGTTTGCGGTGTTTACAGATCCCAGCGTGCTCGCGGGGCGTGTGTGGGCATGTGAGGACACTCCTCCTCACCAATCAGTGCACAGGGGAGTGTCTGCTCACGCCCCCAGCCTTACTCAGCTCGGTTTGGCTCGCTTCAGCCCTACTCCAAAACCGTGCGAGTTTTGGGGGCTGAGCAGGGCTGAAGCGAGCTGAGTCGTGCTGGTCTAAGGTAGTCGAAACGCAAGCCGTGTCGGGCTGAAGTGAGCTGAAAAAGGGTAGTGGAAAAGGGCCATTAGAGTCACCAGTTAACCTAACCTGCATGTCTTTGGATGGTGGAGGAAACCCACGCGGACACGGGGAGAACATGCAAACTCCGCACAGAAAGGCCTTCGCCGGCCACGGGGCTCGAACCCGGACCTTCTTGCTGTGAGGCGACAGCGCTAACCACTACACACCACCGTGCCGCCCCCTGGAAGTGCATTCTTTTTTGTATAATTGCACAGTCTGGATTGGAGTGTCATGTTCTTCTTATTAGATTAGATTAGATGAGAGAGAACTTTATTGATCCCTTTGGGAGGGTTCCCTCAGGGAAATTAAGATTCCAGCAGCATCATTACAGGATAAACAGAGAATAGAAAATAGAGAAAAAACTTCTAGATAAATTAAATTAAGTATTTACATATACAAATATAAAAAGAATAAGATATGGGGAAGAGAGGAGGGGTGGCAGCAGGAGAGATGTTGCACTTTATATTGCACATTATCCGGTATTGCTTATTGTCAGGCTAGGCTACTGCTCCTTCCCGTCCTCTGTCCTCCTGTTACCCTTCTCCCCCCCAGAGAGGAGTTGTACAGTCTGATGGCGTGAGGGACAAAGGAGTTTTTGAGTCTGTTCGTCCTGCACTTGGGAAGGAGCATTCGGTCACTGAACAGGCTCCTCTGGTTGCTGATGACGGTGTGCAGAGGGTGACTGGCATCGTCCATGATGTTCAATAGTTTGTCCATAGACCTCTTCTCTGCCACCGTCACCAGAGTCTCCAGCTTCATGCCGACCACAGAGCTGGCCTGCCTGATCAGTTTGTCCAGCCTGGATGTGTCCTTCTTGGATGTGCTGCCCCCCCCAGCACACCACGGTGTAAAACAGGAAGTGCGTCGATTTGCCAATGATTAGAGTTTAATTTAATGAGAGACACTGCACTTTTTTATCCTACGCTGGCTGAAAGGCCCGAAGAGTGATTATGTCGTGGTGATTTCCATCCATCCGGCTGTCCTGGGAAGAGGACTCACTTTCTGAAATCAAGTCCTCTCTCAATTTCTGGAGGAATTTCATGAAACTTGGCAGGATTCTTTGTTATATGTCTGTAATATGCATATTCCAATTTCGTTCAATTCAGTCGCATTTTACCAGAGTTATGGCCAAATTGCCAGCGGGGAATATTGTGCTCTCAGAGCACTCTTGTTTAAAGGAGATTTGCAGAACCTTTATTTTTAAATAAATTTCTGAGTGGATAGTATCTCCATCCTTGACTCTTGGATGCTGCATAAATCAGAATAAAAAAAAAATATTTTTGAGAGTTAAAATCGACCGCAAAGTTTGCGTTCGAGCTGCCCCGCTGAGCCAGCCAGCCCTGAGTGCGTGACGTCACAGCGGGAACCGGTTTTAAGGCCGAGGCCTTTTACAGCTATAGACCAAAGTCATATAAATAAAACTTTATAGTGAAAGTAAGAAATAGCGTTACCGACTCGCTCAACTAAGACTGATTTGACTTCATTGATTGTGGGTTGACTCTCATTAAAACAGGATGGGTGTTATAACTTATGCAACATACATATACATGCATGCATTTTCACTGATAAAATGTAAAAGGCGAATTAAATAATCAGATGAACTGAGACGATCACATTCTGAAGCAAATTAAATAATCTTATATACCGCTAACTTCAACACACAATACAAGTTACATGTATTAATCTAAATGCAGGCAAACAACGATTGTTGTTGTTTTTGTTGTTTTATATCCAAATGAGTCAGAGCTTACCCGTCTGTGTTCTCGCTTCTTGAAGGCTGACCTTGTGGCTGATTTGTTTTGAAACAATCTGACTTTCAGTTGTTTGTTCGGTTCTCCGTTCATTCGCTTCTTCCACGTAAGGGCGAGATGGCAGCAATATCCAGTTTAGAAATCAGACGGCTGGGCCACTCATTCTCCATTTTCTCCATACTGAGTACTCTGCCATTACTGTTTGGCTCAGGCATTTACTAAAACCTGGGATGGGACATCATCGGTTTTGGCAACAACCACAGGGAAGTCACTGCCTGAGTGATATGTCATGTCCCGTTCTGTCCCGGGTTTTAGCAACAACCCTCGGCTCACACTCCGGGAGAACTGGTGCAACTAAACTCGCTTTCCTTTAAAATAAATAAAATACTTGTAGTTGTATTTAATTGTTGATACTGCACCCTCTTTTAATCCGGGCTTATAGCCAATGCTTCTCAACAGATCAGAGGTTTTGTACGAGTCTTCAGTAAAATGTGCAGAGCAGAGGAGAGACCACTTCATAGGTGCCCAATGTGCCCGTGAACTTCTCACAAAAAGCGTCCAAATCTTTGCAGTTTGAACATTCTTGGGCCATGAATGCAACGTAAATCCACCTTCCGTCATGTTGCTGCACCTGGCAGCAACACATCTACGTGGCATGGCGATAAATTAGCTCAAAATGGAGGATCGGAGTTGCAGTCAGCTCTGTGTTTTAGTATAGCGGAAATGGCGATGAGACCGATAGACTTCCTGCTGTGACGTTACAGACTTCAGGGTCGTTCACTCAGACCGCTACCAATATGAATCACTTTAATCGTAAAAATTATTATATTAGATTTATTGTTAACGCTTAAAACTATTCCTATGTCATTCTTGAGGTCTCAAGGCGTTTATAAACGAAAGTGAGGCCGTGGTTCTGTGTATATGCTTTAATAAATTGCATTTTTTTTTTAGTCTTAGATTATGTGGCGCGTCCGCATCTGCCGCACATGTATGAGACGTGAATGTGGATAGAATGTTTATTAGCACTAATAATTCTCACTTAGAATTATTACACCCTATATAGTGCACTCAAAGTATCCCACAGTGCATCAAGAAAAGTAGCGTACAACCAATGGTCACTAACCAAAGCAGTATATCCCATCATTCACTGCAGTCACTGAAAGAAATGAAATTAAAAGTCTCAAATTTGATTTAATAAAAGGCAGCGGCAAAGGAGAAAAAGTATTCAGCCTTGATTTAAAAGAACTGAAAGATGCAGGGACTTTGTATTGATTAATGTGGGAAATACGCTCATTATAATATAGATTTATCACAAAAATACATAAATGTATTTATTATTTTGAAAACCCACCAACCGACTGATGTGGCACGTTTTAATTGTGCGACAGTAATGACGTAAATACCAGCGCGACAGACTAGTGTCTGAAAGTGTTTTTTCGTTTTACCAATGAGCTCACTATATAGTCCTATCACTATATAGTGATTCCCTAGATAGGGAGTAGTGAACGAGTGAGCGATTTCGGACACAGGGATGGTAACGGCACGATAATCATGTTCACTCTTTGTTTCAATTGGCTTCTCTTTTGCGGTGGGAACGCCCACCGTAAACAGGATAAAATCTGTCTGACATCCCATTAGGGAATATAGGGATATATTTGGGCTATAGTTTTGGCTATTTGGAGGTAAAACTTGTTTCGAGCTGGCATGCGGTTTTTATGCGCTTCGGATGATTCATTTTATGTTTCATAATGTGTTATCTTAGAATGGTGTTTGCAACACGAGGTCAGTGACTAATCCACTCCAGCCCAGACAATCGGACAAACCAACGACTGTACATCACTACTGGTGCCAGAACAGCCCCTGAAGGAGACATGTCTCTGACCATGCCTGACTGTCAGAGCAGTGACTTAAAACTCATGTGTACTTGACAAGAGCTTATGACGAACGTTACGTGACGGAATCACTGGTATCATGCGTGATCTTTTGAAATAGCTAGTAATTAGAATTCACTACAGGTACCCTTTAAAGGGGAACTGAAGTCATTTTTAAACTTGCTTTATTTCTTAATTAACGTGTTGTTCAATTACGTTTTCGGTTTTAGTAACCTTATATCATGACTCGTATTGGCATATTACATTACACTTATCAGCCTTTTCGGGTTTTTAGCCATGTTGAATGTAGTTCATATGGTCCACGGCAGTTGTCACTTATCCGCGTGATCGTCTTGAGGCTTGTGCAAGACTTCGAAACATGAAGTGCCAGCGCCGCCATTTTGAAAACTGTTTAGACAGCAGACAGATCGCCATATCATTCCAATTTAGATTAATTTCGAGATTTGCCAGTTTCATCAGTGATGGAGTGTCAGTCCTGCGCGCTATGGCGCGTGCACCTGCATGCTGAGTGGACTTCAGCACGCACGCCACGAACAAGGCGCACTTGAGCTCAATTAAGGAACTATCTGTTTGCCTATTTAAGGACTGTACTGATGCATTTGCATCACGAAGTATTGCGATATGCATGTACGCATTACCGAGCCTTTCTACCCATTGTCTTGATTTCCTGTTTCACGATCCTTGTGCCTGTATTCTCGTTTTTAATCTAGCCTGCCGTTTTGGATTGTTTGCCTGTGTGTATATTGTCCCCATCCATCCATCCATCCATCTATCCATCCATCATTAAACTGTATACTTCTGCACATACATCCGCTTCCTCGCGTACGTGACATGGAGATTATTCCATACGACTTTGAACCAATGTGATAAATACATATTATACTGAGTGCATTTCCCACATAACCCTCACTAAGGTTTCAGACAGCACTACAAAATGGCGTCCCCACTATATAGTGACCTATATAGTGAGTACGGAGCGATTTCGGGCACAGGGAAAACTTCCGGCTCGATTACATCAGCATTCGAAAGAGGGCGCGCGCGTCTTTTGATAACGTTGGCAGATGTTGGTCACTTTGAGTTCCGCTGTACGTTCTACTTCCGTCCTACGATGTCTCACACAGGTCTCAACGAATCTCGTTTACGCCCATTGCTTTGACTTACGGACTGATATATTAAAGAGCATGTTTCAAACACTCATAACTTGCTATAGCAGCGACAAAATAGCGATCAAAAATGCATTCCGATATTTAATAAATAGAATTTTGATGGTTAAAAAAAATTTGCCTTCAGTTCCCCTTTAAGAGGCTTTTGGGAAACCTAGCCCTGATCTCTAACTTAGCACTTAGAACTTCGTCTTTCCATGAGCGTGGGGTTAGAGCCAGTGCTAATTTGTTGGCCTGTAGGTAGAACGTGGACTCAAAAAACAGACTGAACCTGAGGTCTTTTGTACATCATGTTCCAGATCATTTGGTTGTTGTAGGTCGTGACGCAATAAATAGACGTCTAGGAATGTTTGAGATGTTAAAGCGAGTTCGATCAGTCAGTGTTTGTCAGGTCAGGTTTATTTGTCGTAACGCAGCTTTGTAGAAAATGACTGACAGACTTTAAACATATGAGCTAATTTTTGTCCCTGATGAGTAAGCCTGTTTGTGTCTTTTTAGCGTGTTTTTTTTTTTTTTAAATTAAAAAAACCAACAACCGGAGTTATGAAATTAAAGTAGCTAGCAGCGAAGGGGCAGCTCATAGCCTTATCACATGTTGTATCAGCAGTTCATCACAGCATATGGTTATATAGTTTGCTGTCTTTCTGACTCGACTAGGAGGCGTGGCTTAATGTTGGTAAACTTCCATGACTTCATAGCTCCATTATAAGCAATAAAGCAAACTCCGGACACCAAACATGCCTTGGCTAATCATTTAGGGTCAGAAAAAAGCCCACGGTGGAAATTTACTCGTACTCTTTTTTGGATATCCTTCTCATGTACATGTGCACGCCAAATGTTATATCATGTCAGCAGTGAGCCAAGAAACTGTCGAGCATGATTAAAATCAGTCATTTTTCTCTCCAGCGTCGATCCTGGACTCCTCCTCCTCCTCCTCTTTCCCTTCTTCCCTTCCCTGCACATTTCAGCATTTTTCCATCTCTAGCACCCTCAAGAGGGATCAGGTGTGCGACGGGACAAAGTCAAAAACAAACTATCTGAGGCAAGGATGCTTCAGGACCAGGGGTCAGGAACCACTGGTATACATTACAGAAGCAGTGACTTGGAGTATTTACGGCTGCCTGTTATTCCAGACTTCACATTCCTGCTCGTGATCCATGGATCGTTCCATTCCGTGGAAAATTCCATGTGACATTCTGGCACAGTGGATGAGCTCATGCAAAGTGGATTTTCTTTAGTCAGGATTGTTGTAAACAGAGCAGCCAACTAAAATGTCTGAGCTCGGTCCTCTCAACTCGATCGCTTGACTGATGATCTGCTGGAATTTAAACGGCCCACCAGGGATTCGACTTAATAGCCGAATCCGGAGTGTTAGTTGTGGCACTGACTCTATTGAGTCGCTAGTGTATCTTCCCCTCATCCTGATCATGGACTTGCATTCAAAAATGATAAATGACTTTCCTGGGATGAGGGAACAAAATGTTCCCAGCATCTGTAGGACTTGTGTATATCGCCTCCCGTTGGAAAATAATAGACGTTTGACTGCTGCTGCTTGCAGTGTTTTTAGTTTCGTAGTACATATATGTTAATATCAGTGCCCCTCCTCCAGATTAAACACTTCTCAAAATGAAAAACGGATGCTTCATGCTTCAGAGCTCGACATTAACAGTAGTCCGACTGTCCGGGACAACCAAACATTTGGTCCAGACAAGTTAAATCCACATCTGCCTGTCTGACAAGATGAGTTGAATATTTGTTCAAAAATCACCATTTTTATGGCAATTATTCAAGAGTTGCATCAGTAAAGTTCCAACAAAATGAGTTCACTGATCCGGCTGTGCTATTGTTTATGAAATTCCAGGGAAACCGAGTGTAGCAGGTGCATGTGTTAAAAATAAATAAAATAACCACGTCATAATTAGGGGTGGCACGGTTCACAAAAGTCGCGGTTCGGTACGTATTGCGGTTTGGGGTCTGTGGTTCGGTACGTATTGCGTTTGTTTTTTTTTAAATCTTAAGTACTCTGTATTTGGGCATATAGCCTACTATTTACCTTAAGTAAACATAGTTTAGGATACAGCATTTAAGAGAGGTTAAAATTATAGTTACAATGAAATAATCATGCACAAACTGAGTTTGAGTTGACATAAGCACATTTTATGAACAATCTCTGATGAAAAGCCAGGTAGTATTTTGAAACAGCAAGAGGGAAGACATGGATGATTTCAACAGCTTTTTTATTTACTACAGTATTTATACAAAGTGTCAGGAGTGTTTGCTGCCATGTTGTGGCATCTAGAGGAACCAGGTGTCTTTTGTCACATACAGAGTTTTCATAATTGGAAGAAATAAAAATGAGTTCTTAAAGCTTACTTTTGAACAGATGTGTGTGTTAAAACTTAAACTTTTATGTGGCGACCAACCAACCACCTATACACAAAAACCGAATCAAAAACTCTTCTAATCCCTGAGAGTGAGGATGTATTTTTTCACTTGAAATTAAAGTGCAGTGTTTTGAAACGTATGGCTGGATTTCTTATCTAATATTAAAGTGCCACTGTATTCTTAGAATGATTTATAACAAAATACACACACAGCCAATATAAAATATTCCAATAAAACCAATCACTGCACTGTTTAAAACAAACCTCCCCTCCCCTCGCTGGAAAAAAAAAAAAATCTAGTTCGCCCATTATCCTGTGTCATTCTGAGATGCACAGATAGACAGTAAAGGGAATTCCGAATTCCCTTTACTGTCTATCTGCGCATCTCAGAATGACACAGGATAATGGGCGAACTAGATCTTTTTTTCCGGCGCTGCGGTACGCCAGAAATCCGGCGCGGCGCCGCAACGCTATCACCCCTGTTCGCGCGAAAGAGAACCACGTGGTTTCATACGGGCATTCGGCTTTTTTTTTTTTGGCAAACGTCTTAAATAGGGGTACCGCGGTTTATACGCGTATTGCACTGCAACAGGCGTATCGTACGGTTCGGTTTTTTTCCCATAACCGTGCCAAGCCTAGTCATAATCTATAATTAGATATTATGATTATTAGACTTCATCGAAATTGGAGAAATAGCGATCAAACACCTCAATAAAATAAATATCTGTGGTGAATTTTCCTTTCATTTCATTCGGACCTTCATTGTATTTTTAACTTTTGTGTGGTACACGTTAACGATCGCAAATGTCGTCATAAAATATTTGGTGGGAATTTTACAGGGCGGCACGTTGGTGCAGTGGTTAGCACTGTCATCTCACAGCAAGAAGATTCACGAACAATAATCGAGAACGGTGATCAAAGGATCGATAAAAGGATGAAATGACTGCTGATATGCTAAACTTGACACCTAGTCAAAGCGCAACGGTGGCGTTTTTATACCCGCTGCCCCGCCCAGCCCTGCAGCATGACGTTATTGGTGATATGCAGCACATGAATAAACTGAACGGCGTAGATTGAGAAAACTGAGCGAGTCAGTGGGTGGACATTGACAACGATACACCGTTAACCTCAGTCATTTCCATAACGGACGAAGAAATCAATCATCGCCTCCGTTCATCGTCCTTTAATTCAGTCAGTGAACAGCGGTAGTGAAATTCGTGATAAGGGGAATGTGTGTAAAATTAAAGCAGTCCAGGATTACAAGTTTCTTCAGCAAGTAAAACTAGTGGGACGCTCCTGTAGTATCGTACTGTAAGGGCTTGTATGCTGGGGCAATGAGGAACTGGGAGACAGGCGCAACAGGTCAAGGTGCGATTTATTATTTATCTTTATTTTCACTTTTCAGTAGCGTTGTAGTCAAGTCACTAAACCTCAAGTCCGAGTCCAGTCTTGAATCCCCAGAGTTCAAGTCAGTAAAGAAAATTTTGAGTCAAGTCCAAGACTCCAACCACATCATTTGATGGTGGCTGTTTTAGCGCCATTAACATTAGATTGTTCCTGAACGTGGCATATGAACAGGTGAATGTACTTTTCTTTATCAGGGAGTGTCAAGTATTCTGTCAGAGATGGTTGGGAGACGGATGTAAGTGCAGAAGGTGTGTTGATTTAATACAAGTGAAGACGGTAAACAATCCAGAACGGCAGGCAAAATCATAAAACGGTGAAACGGGCAATAGAGATCTTGCATGTGACGTCACAGCCGATCCAGATTGTGACAGACGCCATCGTGTCAGTCAAACGCCATATTCCGCCTTCTACTTCTGGTTCTACTTCTGCTTTTACTTCTACCTTTTCTTCTGGAAAACCCTACTATATACAATTCTACTACAACGGCTGTGGCTACAAGCTCTCCCTACCTGTGCACGGTTTTTATGTTTTTTGTGTGTATTTTTGCGTGTTGTTCGTCTGTACCGGACTTCAATATCCACTACAACCGTATGGACTTACTGGACATTGGTTTCCAGCAGAAAATGACGGTTTGTAGCGATTTCCATCGCATGCACAACATTCCGGACGAGAAAAAAAAAAAACATTCCGGACGAGACCAGATTGCGAGACCAGCGGGGTCTCCGTGGATTGTTATCGGAAGCAAAGGGAAGGAGGCGGCGCCGGGAGCCAAAGCAAAAGCGAGGCTACAGGCAGAGCCGGCCTGTTGACTAAGCTCAGAAAACAGCCACTCAAATCTCCACTGCCAAGCCTCTACCTCTCCAACGCCAGATCCATGTAAACAACACGGACGATTTGGAATTACATTATTCTATTCTATAATCGGCTGGTCAGTGCTATACTCAATACTTAAGTGACTTACCCATCCAGTGAGGATCATTTTCTTGTTTACAAGATGCCACATCTGAGTCGCTGACAAATCCTGAATTTCTGTAAAGATAACTGTCCAGAGATTTCTAAGCACGCAGTGCTTCACCACTGAACAGCGAGGGAAAGTTGATGAGGTAATCATACACGTCCGGGTATTCCGCTGGCAGTTCAAAATCCGGTCGTGAAAACTCCGTCCGGAAAGCCATAAGGGTCACAAATCTGTAGATCGTTTATTTTAGACATATATCTAGTTATCTGTTCATTAGAAAAATGAGCCGTGTAGTCCGTCGGTTGAAATTGATCCATTCTGTACACGAGTGCAGCAGTATTCAGCGGTGTTTTTGACCGACACGATGGCGGTTGTGTACTTTCCGGTCACGTGACTGCAAGATCTCTATAGGTCGAGCGAGGCACAAACAGGCTATCGTAGACTCGGCAGAATCAAAGACGAGAAACAGGAAATCAGGAAACCAAACAAGGAAATAAGGCTCAGTAATGTCAGCAACGCAACTCAATACTTCGCAAAGTAAGTGTGTTTTTATAGTTTTTATATCGGTGCCCTGATTGTGCCTTAATCTTGTGCAGGTGCGAGTCGTTTACGGTGCACGCGCAAGAGTCCGCTTGGCGCACGCTGTCCAGAGCGCGCCCGAGAGTCTATCTGATGCACGTGCCAAGGCGCACACGTGTGACACTCTTACACAAAATTAGTACAAAATTAATCTATATAATAAGCTGCAAAGCTTGTTTGTTTGTCTTGAGCTAACGTCGCCATTTCTCGATGGATTTTCACCAAGTTTGGCAAGTAGGTCCGGGGATGACACATAATTTCTCATCTCATTATCTCTAGCCGCTTTATCCTGTTCTACAGGGTCGCAGGCAAGCTGGAGCCTATCCCAGCTGACTACGGGCGAAAGGCGGGGTACACCCTGGACAAGTCGCCAGGTCATCACAGGGCTGACACATAGACACAGACAACCATTCACATTCACACCTACGGTCAATTTAGAGTCACCAGTTAACCTAACCTGCATGTCTTTGGACTGTGGGGGAAACCGGAGCACCCGGAGGAAACCCACGGGGAGAACATGCAAACTCCACACAGAAAGGCCCTCGCCGGCCCTGCCCTGGGGCTCGAACCCAGGACCTTCTTGCTGTGAGGCGACAGCGCTAACCACTACACCACCGTGCCGCCCTCAGGTGTGACACTCTTGCATGAAATTAGTACAAAAAGTAATGTAGATATAAATATGCCAAATTATTATGGTATGTTAAAAAAAAGAAAAAAATCTGAGTCCTTGTCTCCAATGCACGAGTCTGAGTCATCAGTGCTCAACTCCATGAGTCATGAGTCCTTAAAATTAGGGCACGAGTTGGACTCGAGTACTACAAGCCTGCTTTTCAGTGACTTAAGGTTGCACACACACAACACTCATTGGGGAACACCGCTCTCTCTCTCTCTGTGTCTCGTTACTGGCCACATTATTAATCAGCCAGTAATTAGACACAGGTGTAACTCGTCACGTTACCTGCTGGTTCATCCTGACTCCTTGCTGTTCACAGCCAACGCTCGACCACGCCCTCACTGCCACACGTACTTTTACTAACTGACTTTTACAATATACTTAAAGAAATGAATATTTAATGTACTTTTACAATATTCATATTATTTTTACGACCTCAAAGAGTGACTTATTTCCTTTACTTCGTAGATATGTCCGTGAATTAAGCGTCAGTCCTGTTTTACGTCAGAGCGAGTGTTTGGTTTGACAAGTGGGTCCATTTCAGTATTATGACCTTTTCAGTACAACGAGCTATTTGGACGCCCACAAGGAGTTGCAGCAGGTGACATCACTGCGTCTGGATGCCAGAAGTTCGATCTTGAGCTTTGGTGGTTGTGTAGAATTCAGTTTTACTCAAATCATGTTCACTGTCCAAAAACAAACTGTGTAACTGTGACTCGGTTCATCACCACTTTATGCATTTGAGTTAAATAAATTCAGCTAATGCTTGTTTTTTTCTTTCCTCAGTGTACATTGTGACAAAATTTATTCAAAAAATTTCTCTCTATGCAGCCGTAAAAGGTTTTATCTGGAGTATTTTGGAGCAGATATATATAATATGTGTATATGTTATTTACCAGCTGGGAGGTCCGTATGGTGAAATACCGTGACCGAGATCTTGAAAGTACTGAGCGAGGCCCTCTGGGCCGAGGTCAGTATTCAAGGCCGAGGTCATGGTATTTCACCATACGGACCGACCTTAAGCTGGTAAATAATATATTTATTTTTTTCTTTACCAAATTCTAACAGAAAACGAGAGCGCCAGAAAGGGATAGCCAAGCCAAGCTGAGCCGTCATTTTGAATCCTCATTCATGGCTGTAATGCAAATGGCTTCCTCCTCGGTATACAAGTGCACTTCCATGGCAGGAAAAAAAACATTTTGCCGCCTGTGTAGTCCCCTATTTTTACAAAATTGAGTCATTCAGGATTCAGCCATGTTTTTGCTCGGCGTTAGCAACAGTTACAGGTTTTTAGCTTTCTCCTGAAATGTTTTATTTTTTCTTCCTCAGGGTAGTAAAACTTGCTTTCACTGTGAAGACTGTCGTTAGGCCAAAAAAAAAAAGATAGTGTGTTTCAGGTAACATGAAATACTAAAATAAGGTCGGTAGGTAGGAAAAAGTTTTTTTTTTTTCTTAATTTTTTTTAAATTTTGTTCGAAAAAATTAACACAAGTAAACATCTTACAAAATAGTATTTTGGCACAGAATCC
Source organism: Neoarius graeffei (assembly GCF_027579695.1). Classification (NCBI taxonomy): domain Eukaryota; kingdom Metazoa; phylum Chordata; class Actinopteri; order Siluriformes; family Ariidae; genus Neoarius; species Neoarius graeffei. The sequence continues at coordinate 9,603,546 of NC_083583.1, read as the reverse complement.
TTTATACCACACATCATAATAAAATAAAAGTGTTTTAAATCTTTAAAAGAATAAAAAAAATATCGCAAGAGTTCGAGTTATGATCTACGGAAGCGTATTGCTGCCACACTCAAAAAAAAAATTGGCTTAGAATCAAGTAATTACGTGAAAAGATATTGTTAACACAGTTGTCACGTTTTTACAATATATTTATCATGTAATAACATAACATCACGTAATTTCATGATACGAAATTATCACGTTATTTCATGATATTTTCATGTAATAACGTGAAAACACCTTATCAAGAAATAACGTGAAAATAACGTGCTAGGCTACTTCCATTAAAAGCAGCCGGCCTAGCCTAGCCTACTGTAGAACTTGGGTCGAGCAAAACCACCGAGCAAAAACATGGCTGAATCCTGAATGACTCCTATTTGTATAAATAGGGGACTACATAGGCAGCAAAATGTAGTGTTTTTCCCTGCCATGGAAGTGCACTTGTATACTGAAGAGGAAGCAATTTGCATTACAGCCTTGAATGAGGATTCAAAATGGCGGCTCGGCTCAGTTTTGCCTTCCTCCTTCAGTATACAAGTGCGCTTCCATGTTTATGCAGGAGGGCTGATAGAAGTGGCGAAACATTTTACTTTTTTTTTTTAAAAGATATTTTTTTGGGCTTTTTGCACCTTTATTGGACAGGACAGTGTAGAGACAGGAAACGAGCGGGAGAGAGAGACGGGGAGGGATCGGGAAACGACCCCGGGCCGGAACCGAACCCGGGTCCCCGGACCCATGGCACGGCGCCCCATCCACCCGAGCCACGACGCCCCCCGAAACATTTTACTTTTTATCGTTTCTTTCACAACTTGAATGCGTTGAAACAAAAAATTATGACAAACTAATGCCGCTTACACTAAAATATTGAGGGAAATTTGTAATAAAAACTTTACGGTCGGCAATTTCGCCGCTGAAATTCTCGGTCGGTCGGGTTACCGGAAACACACTATTTTTTTATTTGGCCTTATCGCTATCCATTATGTAAAATTAATGCTATTCTCCTGAGAAATGCTGGCAAAAATTTATAAGGGTTGTTTTACAATCAGGGTACAAAGTTTGTGTCACAGGGGTCCAAAATTCAAATTGATTCAAACTGGTTCTTGTACCAGTTTTTAAGTGAAGGACAAGTTAAAGAACAGATTTCAGGTAATTTTTTGACATGTGTGTATGGTAGTTTTGTGTAATCTGCTATAAGATAAAGAAGATTGAGTGTAGCTTTAAGCAGGGCTGGGAGAAACAAATGAAGTGATTCTCGGAGAGGACATTTTTTTTGACGATTCAGAATCCACGACTTCCATAGTGCTTTTAAATATAAGGCTGTAAGCTTTGTGTTAGTTGTCTCTAATATTTATGTCCCAATATCTTGACCACATTTTAGGATGAAAATAATCATTTTAGATATGTTATTTTATATTGAAAAATTGGCTGTCTCGGAGAGGACATTTTTTTGACACAATTCCATACTAATTTGATCAAAATAGTCTGAAAACTTACTGGCATTCAACATTAAAACTTTCCAATGATATGGAACCAAATATGTGTTTTATGGTATAAAGAATGATTTAAGTGCATCCCTTTTGGAGCTACCTGTGGTCAAAAAAGAACTTTTTCTAAATGACACGAGTAATTTTGCTAAATATTGCCATACATTCACCAAAAATAACGTTATCACCAAATTTTTTTTTTTGCATGGTAAACAGAGCTATCACAGGGCTACAATAAACAACCAAGTTTATTTAGTCAAGCCTTTTGATATTGAAGATAATAAGTGTTAAATGTGATTTTTAGCTTGCGTACCCTGATTGTAAAACAACCCATAAGATTTTTGATAATCTTATAAATAAATCTTATTTAAAAAAAAAAAAAAGATAAATGTTGACAAAAATTGCTATGTTTGTTGTTGTGAACGAGCAAGTCGCCAGAGGTCCTTAACTGGGGTCCGTATCGTAGGATACGGACCCGCTTGCCAGCCAATCAGCGCGCAGGATTTGATGGAAACCGGACCGCGAAAAAAAAAATTAGTGTTGATTCAGGTATGATGGAGTGATGAGACTCAGTCAGTGAGTCTGATACTTTTGTTTTGCAGAGAGACAGAATTAAAGAGCGTCATGATGTGATCAGGATTGTTGGAGTCATGAGGAACTAAACCTGTAAAAATTGTACCGGTTTTAAAATTCAGGAAGCTTTCATAACCTTTTTGTGGTACCTGCTAAAACTATTAGGAGTAAAACAATTTCGTCCCCTAATGAGAATCATTTATAACGGCAATTCTTGATCCTCTGTGTCTTTTGCACTTTTTTTTTTTTTTTAAATAGCAAATGAATCGAGTCAGTCAGGTAAAGGCTGATTTACACTCGCTGTTAATTACACTATTACTTCTGCTTGGAGTTCAGAGGTGGGTTTCCCAAAAACCTCAACGCTAAGAGTGTCTTAACTATTAGAGTGTGTTGATTGTGCTGCTCACTCCATCGTTTAACAATGATCTTTGTGCTGCGATGCTTTTGGGAAACTCAGGCCAGATCATTTGAAAACCACTCGCTGCTGCTGAGGACGGTCCGATACGGGCAGCCCAGAGATCAGTGAGATTCCTGTGGATGGTACCACTTAGAAACTAGGACGAAGGCTTAAGGCCAATTTATGCTGACAACCCAGTCCTCGCAGACGGTGTCGCAGACAGTGTCTGCGTAGCCCCCCCACCTTCGCAGACGCTCTGCGCGCACCTCCCAAAAATTGTGAGCACCGCAGAAGCCTCGCAGACAGCGCCGCAGACAAGAGGGCTCTGATTGGTCCACTCTACCCGCTGTACACGCACTTCCGCTTTCCTACTTTCCCGGTTTGTTTTGTTTTCACGACCGGCATTTTTAAAAACACGAGCGAAGATGGAGCAGCATGAAGAGCGGCTGATTGAGGAAGTACGTACATCTATACGATTCCAGTTCTAGTCATTATAAAAAAAAAAAAAGTTCTAGTCATTATAAGTAACCGGAGGATAAACACTCCACTAACCACACCCACCAACTACTCCTAGCGACTTCGCGCCCCCTTGCGTTGTGCCGGTGAATAACATCGCGCACGCCTATTCCCCCGCTCAACAATAAATTACAACTGTCTGCGAAAAGCTATCTGCGAAAGCCTTGTCGCAAGATAGTCCGGGAGCCATGGGGTCGGACCCGGAATTTTTGGTAAAAGTTTTTTTTTTTTGCTTTATCTTATAGATTTGAGGTAGCTCTTCAAGATTTAAGAGGGTGCCCGGTGATATCCCTTGGGCAATTTAATATATTAACCCTTTAATGCCCTATATGCCCAAATAATGGAAGAAAATACAAAAAAAAATATCAGTGTAAATACTGATATTAAATGCACCAAGTTGGCTGTATCTGATAGGTATTCACATTTTTCTCTATATTTGTCATTCAAATACATCAAATGTGGATTAATTAACCCTTTCATAACTTTTCCAAATTAGTGATTTTTATACAAGTATTACATAAACTCTACAGTTAATACAAAATAATGATCAATATCTATGTAAGAACTATACAGCATGCAAAAGAACTATATACAGCATGCACACGCACACACTAATGACCAATAACTATGTAAAAGAACTATATACAGCATGTATACACTCACACCAGTGATCCACTATGTAAAAGAACTACAGCATGCAATAGAACTATATACAGCATGCATACACTCACACCAGTGATCCACTATGTAAAAGAACTACAGCATGCAATAGAACTATATACAGCATGCATACACTCACACCAGTGATCCACTATGTAAAAGAACTACAGCATGCAATAGAACTATATACAGCATGCATACACTCACACCAGTGATCCACTATGTAAAAGAACTACTGTATATACAGCATGAAATAGAAATATATACAGCATGCATATACATTCACACCAGTGATCCACTATGTAAAAGAACTATATACAGCATGCAATAGAACTTTATACAGCATGCATATACACTCACACCAGTGATCCACTATGTAAAACTACAGTATGCAATATATCAAGCATGCAAAATGGCATATACAGCATGCGCACACACACACACAAGAATAGCAAAAGATACTGATTTTCAATTAACCAAATTGGCTGTACAGTATTCACGCTTTACTGTCATTCAAATTAGTCAAACGTGTAATTGACCCTTTCATAAATTTGCAAAATTAACAATTTTGATACAAGAACTACAGTACATAAAGCATGTACGTGCATGCATGCATGCACACGCACACACATACACACGCACACACACTAATGAGCAATAATTATGTAAAATAATTACATACAGTATGCAAACACACACACAAAACACAAAAACTATTTAAGGAAAGAACTAAGAGTTCAGATGAAAAAAAAAACCCCTCTAAACCCTTTTTCTGAAATTCTGTGGTGCTAAATCTCTACTCTGGAGCATCCTACTTGAAAGCAAGCACAAAAAATTGTGCAAGACACACTATTGACAGAACAACTGCATTTAGAGTTGCAGGGATTTTTACTCCTGCAGCTACATCTGATCATCTTCAAAATGTAATCCGGTGCCAGTTTGATATTTCCAGGTACACTTGTTGGGATCAGTGCTTTGTTCTGTGTGTCTTTAGTCCATCCAAATTCCTCAGAATTTAGTTCAAGTGGACGATTATCCAGAGTTCTCCATAATATTGCTTGAAAATGTGCTCTTTTCACATTTTCAAGAAATGCCTCTGTTGTTGGTGGAAGAGCAGCCAGGTTTGGTGAGGATAAATAACCTTTTCCATTCTTTTTCCCCCATACCACCAACCTTGTGTGTGACATGCTGTTACTGCCTCGAATGCCATAACACGCTGAGACAAAGTCAGTGGCTTCAATAGTGACTTGCTGGAATGGCACATTAATGTTTCCAATTGACGATAAATGATGACAATGGAGTGTATGCCTAATAATTTAAGGCTCGCATTAACAACCAAAGTAATAGAGTAATAAAGGGCTTTTTGGTATAAGCCCTGCCCCCAATTGCATGGCCACACCCCCAACCATGGCTGGAACCCCACCCCCAGGCCTTAAACTCATCCTATTATGTCAACAAACACAAAAATAAGTATGATATATAGACTTTGGTGAACATAAAGTGAAGAATGTCAAAATGTCAGAATTTAGGCTATGACTGCAGCACATCCAACAATAAAGGGCCAATATCCGGAATTGCCCAAGGGATATCACCGGGCACCCTCTCTTATCTTAATGAGTAGACCTTGGACAACAACAAACAGCAAAAAAAAAACCTTTAACCGACGAAGCCAGGTTCAGCCAAATTTGGGCCTTTGGCTCCCGGACTAAGAGCATGCAGAGGCCTTTAGGACGAGGCATGTAATGATTCACCCGATTCATGATTCAATTCGATTCAATTCACAAAATTGAGTGCATGGTTCAATTTTCCCACAATATTTTTGAAAAATATTAAATGAAGAAAAGTTTATTACCGAATAAAGCAACATTTTATTTTATTTTTTTATCAACTTAAATATTCCTTTTATTCAATTAAAACCCCCCAAAACCTATGTTTCATTTTCTTAATCAACAAACAATACTTATTTACTCTTATTTGTAAAGGTTGGAGTAAAATATAACAACCTGTTAATGAAAATATTTGTTTAATTAATTAAAAAATGAAAAATGTTAACGCACACAAGCCTTTTCTTAAAAAGCTTTTTTGAACATTTGTACTTCCTCTGTTTTCTTCTCTTTTCTTTTTCAACAGTCTATAAAAAGAGAGCTCCGATTTCTTGTTAAATCCATTTATACTCAGTCACACAACAGCTCTTTCCCATTTTAGATCTGCTTTTTGTGTGCTCCGACAGTGTTAACGCAGTGTTACTTCCGCCTACAGTGAAGTCATGTTCATTCCCGTTATTTTATTGCTGTTTAAACAATGCAGCAGAAGCCCAGACCCTTAAGAGCTATGATCGCCCTCGGGGGCAAGCATTAAGCAAGTTGATGACTTCAGATATCTTGGGTCATACATTATGGATCCTCAAAAGGACATGAAATCATGTAAAGCATTAGAGTGGGTGCCATGTAACGAGCTCGACAAGATGTGGCACTCTGGCCTCGCTAATGAGAAGAAACTCTAGCTCAGGGCTTTTCAAAGTGTGGCCCCCCCCCGGGGGGCGCCAGAGTTCTTCAGGGGGGGCGCAACGTGAGAGACAAAATGGATCGATTTTTAGTACCTAAAGCTACAGGGAGTGAGGAGACGGCCAAGCAAAAAAACAGAGCCTCCAGGATGTTGCGATTTGCAACTTCAGCGCAAATTCAACCAATTCCTGCGAATTCAGGGCGGTGTTGCAATTATATCCAATCACCGCAACTTTCCCGCAAATTTGACCAATCGTTGGCGTCGTCTTGAGGTGACATCGACAAACTACCTTCCGCCTTACTTCCGGATGTCTATGTTCAAGAGAAGCAGCATGCGCGCAGTGTTGCCAGATTGGCGGTTTCAAGTGCATTTTGGCGAGTTTGAATATATTTTGGACTGGAAAACGTCAGCAGTATCTGGCAACATTGCATGATGTGCGAGTCAGTGTTTATGTAGGCTTAAATTCTGTTACTGAAAGTGTGTTATGTTTACAGTGAAGGACTGTGTGCACTTTATTTTTTTTTTACTTAATACAAGAAATTAATGGATGCCAACATTTTTGCCAAAATGGTATTTTATTTTCCATTGTTTAGGCAGCTTCAGCATCATACTGTGAGGTTCTGTTCCAATTGTTTTTTTTTCTTCTATGAAGCCTGAGCCATTTATTTTATTAGTTTATAATTATTGTTTAATTTAGTATTCAGGAGAGACTGCCTGCACACGGTACTAGTATTAATAGTTTTTTTTTTCTTACATGAAAGCTGAGGCATTTATATTATATTTTAAGGTAACTTCATGTTGTGCTGTGAGGTTCTATGCACTTTAACTTTTGAACCAACAGGAGCATTTGGATGAGTAAAGCCTATTTTTCTGCATTTTTGTAGTCCTGGTAATCTTTTATATTGGTAAAGTTATTTATAGGACCATTTCTCAGTGTCTTTGTTTTTTTAATCAATAGTTTTTCAGTAATAACTTAATATTTAACATATCACTCAATTTTAATCACAAAAAGAGAAAATCGCAACAATTTCTCGCAACTTTCACTTCCTCCTGCAATGTAATCGCAACAAAAACCTAAACACCGCAACTTTCATCGTAATTTTTTTGGAAACCCCCGCAACATCAGACATTTTAGCCCGCAACAATCACAAAAAAGGCCCGCAGAATCCTGGGGGACTGGAAAAAGAAGGAAGTATGACCACGATTATTTAAAGTTTGGATTTTTATGGACTGGATCTGAAGATGCTCCACTGCCACAGTGTGTTGTCTGCCAAGAGGTGCTAGCTAACGATGCTATGAGATGTTTAAAATGTGTAAAACAAAATGTTTTAAAAAGCAAACATGTTTAAAATGTGAAAAAGAAAAAAATAATGTGTACAACCATTTTTTTTTAAATACGAATGGAACATTAAGTATAGCAACAACAAAAATTGTAAGGGGGGGCGCTGTTGTTTATTTGCTCTCCGAGGGGGGGGCTGACTCTCCCACACTTTGAAAACCCCTGCTCTAGCTGTTTAACACACCGATTGAGCCGGCGGAAGTGGACACTAACTTCGTGATGACAACAGTGGTAAAATGGGACGTACACTAACTTACTCCAACATGTCCAAAACATCTATTGGTTAGAGCCTTATTTCCTTGTTTGGTTTCCTGATCCCTGATTTCCTGTTTCTTGTCTTTGATTCTGCCGAGTCTACGATAGCCTGTTTGTCTCTCTCTCGACCTATCGCCCGTTTCACTGTTTTACGATTTTGCCTGCCATTCTGGATTGTTTACCATCTTCACTTGTATTAATAAGCACACCTTCTGCACTTACATCCGTCTCCCAATCATCTCTGACCGAATACTTGACACTCCCTGATAAAGAGAAGCACATTCACCTGTTCATACGCCACGTTCAGGAACAAACTAATGTTAATGGTGCGGTTGGAGCGTTGGACTCAACTCAGTTTTTTTTTTTTTTTTAAAATGACTTGGACTTGACTCTGACCTGTGTCTGGTTGGAATCTCATCTCATCGCATCGCTCCTGTAGAGGACGGCCCCATGAGGACAGTTGAAAGTCACACCTGGAGGACGCTCTGGACTCTTACAGTAATGCTTTTATGGCTGAGGACTGCAGTTGTCATGAACAGTTTTGCACTCAAGTTTCCATCAATGAAGAGTTTATAACATCAACGAAACTAACTTCATGTTAAAACTGTTAATGTTATACTAGTCATGTTGTCTGTTGTTGCCCAAATGAGGATGGGTTCCCTTTTGAGTCTGGTTCCTCTCGAGGTTTCTTCCTCATGTTGTCTGAGGGAGTTTTTCCTTGCCACCGTCGCCACAGGCTTGCTCATCAGGGATAGATTAGGGATAAAATTAGCTCATGTTTTAAGTCGTTCAAATTCTGTAAAGCTGCTTTGTGACGATGTTTATTGTTAAAAGCACTATACAAATAGACTTGACTTGACTCAAACACTGGGGACTTAAGACTGGACTCGAGGTTTAGTGACTCGACTACAACACTGGTATCCACAACTGAATAAAAAACCCCCAAAATTCTTAATCCTCTCAAGAAGTCTGTTTTGAGTCCCACTCTTCTGGGCCTTTTTTTTTTTTTATGATGATGATGATAAAACCTTATTAGGCACAGGGTTTCAAAAGCTGACACTTATTTATATGAAAGCTGTGCGTAACATTAAATATAAATTAATGGGAAATATGGAATAAATAAAACAGATAATAATGTGGATATTAAAACTTATAGCAATTTAAATTGATAATGGAAACTTTAAGAAATGGTGCGGAACATTATAATAACTTGGAGCAGAGCTTTTCAAAGTGTGGGGCGCGCCTCCCCTAGGGGGTGCCAGAGTTCTTCAGGGGGGGCACAACGTGAGGAAAAATAAACCAGAATAAGTTACTATTGCGGACATTTAGCGAACTTCAGCTAGCCTTTGCCAGAGACAAAATGGATTGATTTTTAGTACCTAAAGCTACAGTGAGTGAGGAGACAGAATCTGGGCCAAGCAAAAAAAGAAGGAAGTATGACCACGATTATTTAAAGTTTGGATTTTCATGGACTGGATCTGAAGATGCTCCACTGCCACAGTGTGTTGTCTGCCAAGAGGTGCTAGCTAACGATGCTATGAGATGTTTAAAATGTGTAAAACAAGATGTTTTAAAAAAAAAAAGCACAGATGTTTAAAATGTGTAAAAAAAAAAGTTTTTAAAAAGCACAGATGTTTAAAATGTGTAAAAAGGAGGTTTTAAAAAGCACAGATGTTTAAAATGTGTAAAAAAAGAGGTTTTAAAAAAGCACAGATGTTTAAAATGTGTAAAAAGAGGTTTTAAAAAAGCACAGATGTTTAAAATGTGTACAAAAGAGATGTTTTAAAAAGCACAGATGTTTAAAATGTGTAAAAAAAAAAAAGGGGTTTTAAAAAAAGCACGGATGTTTAAAATGTGTAAAACAAGATGTTGTAAAAAAAAGCAGATGTTTAAAATGTGTAAAAAATGTTTTTAAAAAGCACAGATGTTTAAAATGTGTAAAAAGGAGGTTTTAAAAAGCACAGATGTTTAAAATGTGTACAAAGATGTTTTAAAAAGCACAGATGGTTAAAATGTGTAAAAAGAGGTTTTTAAAAAAGCACAGATGTTTAAAATGTGTACAAAAGAGATGTTTTAAAAAGCACAGATGTTTAAAATGTGTAAAAAAAAAAAAGGGGTTTTAAAAAAAGCACGGATGTTTAAAATGTGTAAAACAAGATGTTTTAAAAAAAGCAGATGTTTAAAATGTGTAAAAAATGTTTTAAAAAAGCACAGATGTTTAAAATGTGTAAAACAAGATGTTTTAAAAAAGCACAGATGTTCAAAATTTGTACAAGAGGTTTTAAAAAGCACAGATGTTTAAAATGTGTAAAATATATTTTAAACGTCTGTGCTTTTTAAAACATCTTTTTTTTTACACATTTTAAACATCTGTGCTTTTTAAAACGTGTAAAAAAAGATGTTTTAAAAAGCACAGATGTTTAAAATGTGTAAAAAGAGCTTTTAAAAAAGCACAGATGTTTTTAAATGTGTAAAAAAGATGTTTTCAAAAAGCACAGATGTTTTAAAATGTTTAAAAGAAAAAAAAATGTGTACGACAACCATTTTTTTAAATACGAATGGAACATTAAGTATAGCAACAACAAAAATTGTAAGGGGGCACTGTTGTTTATTTGCTCTCTGGGGGGGCTGACACTCTCACACTTTGAAAACCCCTGACTTAAGGCCAATTTATGCTGACAACGCAGTCCTCGCAGATGGTGTCTGTGTAGCCCCCCTCCCCCTCGCAGACGGTCTGCGCGCACCTCCCAAAAATTGTGACCACCGCAGAAGCCTCGCAGACAGCATCGCAGACAAAAGGGCTCTGATTGGTCCACTCTACATCCGCTGTACACGCACTTCCGCTTCCCTCCTTTCCCGGTTTGGTTTGTTTTCACGACTGCCATTTTTAAAAACACGAGCGAAGATGGAGCAGCACGAAGAGCGGTTGATCGAGGAAGTGAGGATGTACGTACATCTATACGACTCCAGTTCTAGTCATTATAAGTAACCGGAGGATAAACACTCCACTAACCACACCCACCAACTACTCCTAGCGATTTCGCGACTTCGCGCCCCCTTGCGTTGTGGTGGTGAATAACATCGCGCACGCCTATTACTCCCCGCTCAACGATAAATTACAACTGTCTGCGAAAAGCTATCTGTGAAAGCCTTGTCGCAAGAGCATGCAGAGGCCTTTAGAGGTTTGAGTACATCGGACAATTTAGAGTTAATCTAGAACATTTTTAGTTATATACACAACCCACAGTTTGAGCAAAATGATTCAACACACTTAGTTTATAACTATAGAATCCAGACTGAATAATTTCGCAGTAGAATATTTGAAGGCTCTGTAATCAGACTTGGATGACATTTTGACCATCATCCAAGTCTGGTTATGGATCTTTCAAATATTCTATTGCGAAATTATATTTGAACGTACAAAGATCCATGACACCAATTTCTTTGACCACAGAAAGTTTTAAAGCGAAACAGCTGGTGTGTAACATCGCCGTGCATGAAATCACTAAACATTACAGTTCGACTTTGGAAACCAGATGGACTGTGTTTTTTTTTTTTTTTTTAAATTTCTTTCTCAGTAACACTGAAAGAAACTCCACATAGAAAGGAACTGGTTGAACCAGGAACATGACCAGACATTACAGCGTCATAGCGTTAATATTACAGTCATAAGATAATCATTCTGTAAGCCACGCTGATGTGGTCTCATCTTACCGCATGTACAGGTTATATAGCTGATAATTTACTTTCGAATGTGTCTGTGCGATAAAGGGCAGGGGGGAAACGGTGTGCGTGGATGAATGGAAGATTTAAGCTCCCATCATGTACGAGGAGATAAACCGAGGATAAATTACGCCACGTTTTACGATATCACAAAACGGAGGTTAAAGCAGATACGCAGAACCTTTATTTTTAAATACATTTCTGAGTGGATAGTATCTCCATCCTTGACTCTTGGATGCTGCGTAAATCAGAATAAAAAAAAAAATATTTTTGAGAGTTAAAATCGACTGCAAAGTTTGCGTTCGAGCTGCCCCGCTGAGCCAGCCAGCCCTGAGTGCGTGACGTCACAGCGGGAACCGGTTTTAAGGCCGAGGACTTTTACAGCTATAGACCAAAGTCATATAAATAAAACTTTATAGTGAAAGTAAGAAATAGCGTTACCGACTCGCTCAACTAAGACTGATTTGACTTCATTGATTGTGGGTTGACTCTCATTAAAACAGGATGGGTGTTATAACTTATGCAACATACATGTACATGCATGCATTTTCACTGATAAACCGTAAAAGGATAATTAAATAATCAGATGAACTGAGACGATCACATTCTGAAGCAAATTAAATAATCTTATACCGCTAACTTCAACACACAATACAAGTTACATGTATTAATCTAAATGCAGGGAAACAACCCGTGGTGGTGGTGTTTTATATCCAAATGAGAGTCGGAGCTTACCCGTCTGTGTTCTCGCTTCTTGAAGGCCGACCTTGTGGCTGATTGTTTTGAAACAATCTGACTTTCAGTTGTTTGTTCAGTTCTCCGTTCATTCGCTTCTTCCACGTAAGGGTGAGATGGCAGCGATATCCAGTTTAGAAATCAGACGGCTAGTCCACTCATTCTCTGTTTTCTTCATACCGAGTACTCCGCCATTACTGCTCGGCTCAGGCAATTACTAAAACCCGGGACGGGACGTCACCGGTTTTAGCAACGACTGCAGGGAGGTCACTGTCCGAGCAATATGTGTCCCGTTCCATCCTGGGTTTTAGCAACAACCCCTGGCTCACACTCCGGGAGAACCGGTGCAACTGAACTTTCTTTCCTTTTCCTGTAGTTTTCTTTTCCTTTAATTGTTGGTACTGCACCCTCTTTCAATCCGGGCTTATAGCCAACGCTCCTCAACAGATCAGAGGTCTCGTACGAGTCTTCAGTGAAATGTGCAGAGCAGAGGAGAGACCACTTCGTAGGTGCCCAGTGTGCCTGTGAACTTCTCGCAAAACGCGTCCAAATGTTTGCAGTTTGAACATTGAGCCATGAATGCAACGTAAATCCACCTTCCGTCGTGTTGCTGCACCCGCCATCAACACATGGCATGGCGATAAATTAGCTCAAAATGGACGATCAGAGTTGCAGTCAGCTCTGTGTTTTTGTATAGCGGAAATGGCGATGAGACCGATAGCCTTCCTGCTGTGATGTTATGGACGTCAAGATCATTCACTCAGACCGCTACCGATATAAATCACTTTAATCGTAAAAATTACTATAGCTATTAGATTTATTGTTAACGCTTAAAACTATTCCTGCGCCATTCTTGAGGTCTCAAGGTGTTTATAAACACAAAATGAGGCCATGGCTCTGCGTATATAGTCTGGCTAACGCGACTGCAAAGCTCTACGAGCTATTGGTCTGGCCAAGATATTAAGCCCAACCGTTTCCCAGAGCCCGTGGTTGACCCGCCTCCCTGAAATGCCTCAGTTTGCTACTGGTCGAAGCCAGAAAAGGCTGTGACGAAGCTTAAACCAATCACATCACTTTCCTCTGACGTATGTGACACGACGGGGCTAACTGGTAGATTAAACTCTTACCGAAGCCGGTCGGGAGCAAGGCGAAAACGTCCTTCCTTTCAATAAATACCTCCAGGGCTGCTCTTTGCTCCGTTTTCAATGAGAACTTGCTCCATGTTCGTAATGTTTCTAGTGAATGAAGCGCTTCCGGCATAGATTCTGTAAACAATCTATGGCTTCCGGTCGCAGTTCTACTACGTCAGTGCCTTGAACACGCCTCTACCCAGGGCCGTTGGAGATGCTCAAAGTTGATTGGTTCCCGATTTTTCAGGAGCTTGGAAGAGCTGTAGATAGCTTGCCTGGCCAGACTAAGCTCGCAACAGGCCCTCGTGTTGCGTCACGCTTAGGATGGGCGGGCCCAGGCTACTGCGTATATGCTTTAAGTCTGGAACCTAATCTCTAGACATCAGGCTTCAACATCAGGGCTTATAACCGGTTTATTTCTTCACAATCTTTTAAAAACACATCATATTTCTGACAATGCAATCACAGGAAACACACCTTGATCATCTTTATTGTTGTATATAAGAATAGCCATTTTGTGTTGCTAATCCACTGTGCTCAGGACTCGGAAACGTCTAAGTCAGTTTTCCGAATCAAAAATGTTCTAGCGCTTTGGCTCGGAAAAACACGGACACCAAGAGCAAGGTCATGTTTGTCGGGCAGACAACCTGTAAATAAGTGAACAGGATGAATTATTTCGAAAGCAAACGAAACACAAAAGCTATCTATCGAGTAAAATCAAGTAGAAAAGAATCAAAAAGGAATGTTGACTGACTGTGCACCGCCATGTTGTTTTGAGGTCAGGTGTGTTTATGATGAGAACTCAGGCTACATGGATGGGTGTGATCTGAGTTCCGTGATGGTGACGGTGTCTTAATATCGCATGGGATGTGTTCTGTTGTCTTTTTAAGTCATTTGCATGACGCCACACGATAGTGTCGTGTTTAGCAAGCGTTCCATGACAGCTGGATTTGCCTTTAAAAAAAAAAATTGCGTTTGACGTGCATGGCGTGAGCTGGAACGGGAAAAGACCTTATTCTGTATTCAGGATAATGATCTGTGCTGCTGATAGAGTCGGGAGGGATACACTGTGAAGGAAGTAACTGCTGAGGCATGCTAATAAAATGTAAAGCATTAAAGTAAGTGCAGTTGTGTGAGGTGTGTGATAAGTCATTATGGTTATGAAAAGAGAAATACATGCGACGTACGATGTAAACGTATATCATTTTGGTGGTCTGTTAGATCACCAGCCATAGGACGATGAGCTATTGCCATCACGCGGCGTCCGTCTGTCCACAATCCAGAAAAAAATCGCTACTCCTCACTGAGTTTTCAATGAATTTGGATTTTGATTGTTTTGTTTGGAAGCTCTAATCAGTCTGCACAAAAGTTACTCCCTGGGTTTGTGATTTCTCATTGATAAGTTGCTCATTAGACCGTTTAACCCATTGGCCCCGGATGCTGCGTCGCGCAACATTGCCCCTAGCGCTGGTTGTTGCATAACGCAACATTGCCCCAAATGCTGGTTGCTGCATAACGCAGCATTGTTGATTTGTCATTATTTTCAAGACGCATGCCAGATTTGTTTTTTTTTTTCATAAAAATGTGTTAGTGTTAATGCTGAATGAGCATGATCCAATAAAAGCAGAGAATTTTATCTTTTAAATGCAACTTATTTCATGTCTTTATGTGCTTCAGCGGCTGAGATATTGAATTTTTCATAGGCGTTTTCAATTAATTATTTTTATTTCAGAAAACCCTCAGGCAGATGGGGACCTTTTCTAAAAACTGGCTTAGGCATTTGCAGACGTTTTTTTGCAGGCGTTTCAGGCGTCAATGGGTTAACAAACTTCCAGGAAAATCGCTCCTTCTCACGGAGTTTTCACTGGATTTTGATTCTGATTGTTTTGTTTGGGAGATCAAATTGGAAAATCAAACCACTAATTGTTCTCATGAAGAGCAACTTGGCTAATTATAAACAAGTCCGGTTTCTCACGACACCGCCATGTGAGCTACTGCATCGCTGACGCTCTGGTTGGTTGAGATGATGAGCTCTTGTGTGGTGGGAAGGAACAAAGAATGAACACTGTCTTTCTTCACTTTAATCTGTTTTTTTAAGGGTTTATACTTCACCCGAGGTTTCTTTCTTCTAAAACTATCACTCACTTTTCAAAAGAAAAATCGGCAATTTTTCTAAGATTAAAAAAAAAAAATCTTTTAAAGGTCTCATGGCATGAAATTTTCACTTTCTGAGGTTTTTTAATGTTAAAATGAGTTCCTCTGACCTTCTTAAGTCACCCCAGTGGCTAGAAATTTCATAATGTGTGAACCAAACTATGCCCAACATTTGAGAATGGCGCGTCAAAACGGCGCGTTGATAAACTCTTCCCTTTACTACGTCAGCAAGGGAGATGATCCCCACGCCCCCCCTCTGGATTCCCACCCACTGTATGGATTGCCCCGCCCAGTTGTAGTGAGGAGACCATAGAGGACACAACAACATGGCATCACCTAAGCGAGCGAAACATGGAAATTGTGCTGTACATGGATGTGACAACACAGAAAAGAGTCTGTTTTTACTGCCGACGGGAGAGCCCCTGAAGACGCAGTGGCTTAATTTTATTTACTCCAATAATACGCCGTCGAGTCTACCTAAGACGGTGTATGTTTGTCGGAAGCATTTTCCTGAGGAATGTTTCCACAACTTGGGACAGTACAGGGCAGGTTTTGCACATCAACTGTCACTGAAGCCTGGATCCGTACCAAGCATCCCTGCCGCATCAGCAACAAACACCGAACAAGTAAGTGTATAACTGGTCGTTTTGCCGTGTTTTAAAACCGGTGCGTTAGCCTAGCAATGGCTACATTAGCTGTGCAGCTAACCGCTTCCTGCAGTTAGCCAGGTAATCTGCGCTACAAAACTAAAGAGCATGCAGCATGCTCTGTTAAACTGAGTTTAGTCTGGAAATTGACTGTAACTTATGAGCTTATGTTTGACTATTGCTCCGCAATGCATGTCTTCTGTTGGATAAGCGATATGTTGCTGTAGTTGCTGCTTCTATCCTCTTTGGTTATGGAGTGCGTGTTCAAGCCTAGGGTATTATACGTTCGTAAACTACCACTCCGAACAATCTCACTCTCTGTTCTCTGTGTCACGTTGAGTTTACGAAAGGAGTCCGAGGGAGAACGGGGTTTTGTCTTAGCAGCGTGGCTACAGGCGCTGATAGCAGCGAGTATGTGTGCGCGCAGCTTGGTCAAGCCCCTCCCCCCATGGACCGCCCCCACCCTCTACCCTTCCCCGCCTCCTGCTTCTCATAAGCAAAACGACGCACTGGGAAAAGCGCTGAAATGGGGCTTTCTCCCAGGAGGCTATATTTACGTGCCGAGGGTTCATTTTGAGAAAGGCTGCGGATATAACATCCGGAAGCCTCCACGAGCCCGTTTAAAGCATCAACAAACCACCATGCCATGGGACCTTTAAACTTAAAACTAAACTGCCTTTCAGATTTTAAGTTCAGGTCAAAAAAAGAATTTCCCCCGACACCCAATTATTTTTCTTTAGTGGACCAAAAGCTACTGAATTTGAATCACAGACTTCCAATTTTAGTCGGATTTTTAAAAAAAATAGAACAATTAATGACTTTAGTGCTACGTGGCCCTAAGTTCTCCACTATTTTTTCCTGCTTCACCATGAACCAATTGAGGTTTTTCACCCACGTGACCAAGTCATGTGAGGCTGCCATTTTGTACGTCACGGCTCGAATCAGTTTGAATGCGAGGAAGGCGACAAACGAAAAACATAAAAGAAAAAGGAGCGAGATGCAGAAAACACCTTCACTATCCAGCGACGTAGGGCATTTACAGGGCGAGCAGAGGGAGAGGTATTTGCAAAAATTGAGGTCAGCAGGCTTAGAGAACGACGTTTACCTGCTTCCACCAGGATTGTTCACTGACGTACGGAAGTACACGAAGCCCTCGTCTTTACCTGACTTCGGCCCACATGATCTGTATACCTATGTCGTTAAAAACCCATCGCCATACACAGGTATTGATCTGAAAGCGTATAAGAGTTTGGATGCCTACAAATATTTTGTGTCAGGCTGGGTAACATGCCTACATCAGCGGGTCGTCCCTGGAGCCGGTGGTCGCCATCTTATTACAGCTAAGGTTTGTTCACATTTTCATTTACTTTCGGTCCTCAGGATAAACAAAATGTTCTTAAATGTCATTGAAATAACTTCTTAGTCTGTTGAGACATGGCCCGTTATAAATTTGCTGTTACCAGGCAATGACCAAGAACTGTATTATTAGGGTCGGTGTCTGTGTTGTAGCAGTGTACTAGCAGCTAGCTGTTAGCACTAGCTAATGTCAACAACATAGTAGCTAGTATGTTACTGTAGCAATGTTTACGTTCAGTCATTTGGATGACTGTTAAAACCTTTCAGCCTCAAGTTTTTCCTTTACTGGATTTACTAGTTTACTGTAATTATGATCCGGCAGCTATTTACACCGGATCCAGTGTAAATAGCTGCTGGAGCAAGCCGGAGCGTGCTCCGGAACCTCGGCCGGAGCACTCCGGGAGCAAGCTGGAGCGTGCTGCTTAATTTGAGGGGGAGCAAGCCAGAGCGCGCTCCGGAACCTTGGCCGGAGCACTCCGGGAGCAAGCCGGAGCGTGCTGCTTAATTTGAGGGGGAGCAAGCCGGAGCGCGCTCCGGCAGCTATTTACACTGGATCCGGTGTAAATAGCTGCCGGATCATAATTACAGTAAACTAGTAAATACAGTAAAGGAAAAACTTGAGGCTGAAAGGTTTTAACAGTCATCCAAATGACTGAACGTAAACATTGCTACAGTAACATACTAGCTACTATGTTGTTGACATTAGCTAGCTTGACCTTCAAAAAGGTGGACACCGGGGCGTCACGTGACCCTGTGACGTCAGGTGAAATACCTCAATACAAGATACTACGTCATTCTTTTTAAAAGACAAGATAACATAGGAATTAATACATTGGAGCAAGGTAATGTTACTGTATCCAGATAGTCATGGTAAGGCAAATGTTCTCAATGATTATTTTAATTCGATTTTTACTAAGGAGAGCTCTGACTTTATGCCTAGTTTAGATCCTAGTTTGTCATGTTCAAACATGAATCAAATAACAGTTACATCCTCAGGGGTTCAAAAACTCTTGGAGTCCCTTAATGTAAATAAGGCTAGTAGACCTGATGGTGTGCCAACACACATCGTGAAAGAGCTGTCACAAGAGTTGGCTCCCATTTTGGTTTCTGTCTTTCAGACCAAATGACTGGAGAATAGCTAATGTAATTCCAATTTTCGAAAAAGATCTCTAGCAAGTAATTATAGACCAGTATCCCTTACTTCTGTAACATCTAAAATAATGGAACACATCATATGCCGTCATTTGGAAACACTTGGAAGATCATAAGGTGCTTAGTAATTTTCAACATGGTTTTCGTAAAGGGAGGAATTGTGAAACCCAGCTTATAACAGCGTTACATGATCTAGTTAGTGCAGTCAATTCTAGGAAACAAGTCGATGCTTTTATATTAGATTTTTCAAAAGCTTTTAATAGAGTACCCCATCAGAGATTACTTTATAAGTTAAGCCATTATGGAATTCAAGACAGCCTTTTGTCCTGGATCGAAGTGTTTCTCACTAAGAGAACACAGAGGGTAGCCTTGGAGGGTATTTTATTAAATCTGTGCTCTGTAACATCAGGAGTCCCTCAAGGTACAGTCTTAGGACCGTTACTGTTCTTGATTTACATTAATGACTTGCCTTCGTGTATTACATCAACAATAAGATTGTTTGCTGATGACTTTTTTTAATATCGTGCCATAAATAATCTGACTGATTGCCAACGTCTACAGAAAGATCTAGATGCTTTAAGCAAGTGGAAAAAGATTGGCAAATGTCATGCTATCTGTTTTTCCACCAAAAAAACTATTCAAGATACAATATATGTCCTCAATAATCATAGCTTGGATAGAGTTCATCATTTACTCTTATTTAGGTGTTTTACTTTCTGAAAATCTAAAATGGTCAGAGCATGTTGCACACATTACATCTAGTGCTAAACGAACCCTCGGTGTCATCAGAAGGAATTTTAGAAATGTCTCTGCAACCTGTAAATCTAAACTTTATTGTAATTTAATAAGACCTAAGATAGAATATGCAAATTCTGCCTGGTATCCCTATCTTCAAAAAGACGTGTATCGTCTTGATATGATTCAACGTACCACAGCTAGATTGTGTTTTAATAATTATTCGAGGGAACCAGGGGTAGTAACTGATACGCTCAACAAATTGGAGTGGCCATCCCTTGAAGGTAGAAGAGTTCTCTCTCGATTGGCTATGTTTCATCGGATTGTATATCGGACTATTGATATCGAGAGAGACTTGTATCTTACTCCTCTACCTCGTATTTCAAGGGGCGGAAACTCTGACTTTTTTTATGGCCACGTTCAAATTGTAATCAGCATGCAAATAGTTTCTTTCCTTGGGCGATTAATCAGCAGAATAGGCTTCTAGGAGATATTGTTAATATAGATGAAAGTCTTCCAGATTTACCCAGAAATCCGGATATTTGACAAAACTCTTGAAAATCTCCGGTTTCCCGAATGGAGAAATTAATTTTTCGGATTTTTCGCGTTCCTAGACGTAGCATCGTCCTTGCATGGGCACAGTCCTTAAATAGCCCAAACATAGTTCATTGATTTAAAGACAGGTGTTCTTTGTTAATGGCGCGCATGCCGGAGCTTGTTAGGTGCGCCTTCAGGTGCACGAGCTAAGGCGCGCAGGACTGACACCGTTCTGCACAAGCGCAGCACAATCGCACTAGAAACTAGAGCAGTGAAACGCACTAGATAACACACAATTTAAGGCCGCTTTACGTGATCACCTCATTGCAAATAGAAGGTGGTTTTAGGAAATTTTAAATTAGATATATATTTATAGCACCCTGTGATGACCTGGCGACTTGTCCAGGGTGTACCCCGCCTTTGACCCGTAGTCAGCTGGGATAGGCTCCAGCTCGCTTGCGACCCTGTAGAACAGGATAAAGCGGCTAGAGATAATGAGATGAGATATTTATAGCCTTGAATAGGGCTGAACGAGCTATCATTTTCGACCGAAAATCGCGATCTCAGACAACACGATTTTGGGATCGTCAAAGCCGCGGTTTTTCTCAGTGCTCCTAAACTGACCCATGTTTTGTTTCGTCAATAAATTGTCCTCATTTTTTACACTACAGACAAAAAAATTACATCTATGTGTTCAGGAGAGCCTTGTGGCACTCAGTGTGAAAGAATTTTGTGAATATCTCCTTCCGTTTTTGTGTAAATCCCCGTTGTTTGGAGGGAGCACTCTGAGGAAAAACTGCACTTTCTGTGTCTCTGTGCTCAGCGCGCGGGTAGGGGAGGGGCTGCTCGCTCTCTCACACACACGGGAGGGAGGGACTGCTCGCTCACACACACACACACACACACACACACACACACACACACACACACACAGGAGGGAGGGGCTGCTCCCTCTCAGAGAGACACAGGCTTGTAGCCTCATGGCAAATCACACATTCACACAGTACAGTGCAGCTCCTGCAATAGCGACTGCTACGCGCATTGCATCACACTCACAATTTCCCACAGGGGAATTGTTGGCTCTAGTTATAATTTATAATGCTTATGTACATTCTTTTACAAAAGTGCAATATTTTGATGCTGCTGAGCCATTGTCCAACCTTTTTTTTTTTATGTCTGATATGTTGTAGATGGGAAAAGTAAAAGAAGCAAAAGTTTACTTAAGAAAGATGGCTCTCTTGGGGCGGCACGGTGGTGTAGTGGTTAGCGCTGTCGCCTCACAGCAAGAAGGTCCGGGTTTGAGCCCCGTGGCCGGCGAGGGCCTTTCTGTGCGGAGTTTGCATGTTCTCCCCGTGTCCGCGTGGGTTTTCTCCGGGTGCTCCGGTTTCCCCCACAGTCCAAAGACATGCAGGTTAGGTTAACTGGTGACTCTAAATTGACCGTAGGTGTGAATGTGAGTGTGAATGGGTGTCTGTGTCTATGTGTCAGCCCTGTGATGACCTGGCGACTTGTCCAGGGTGTACCCCGCCTTTCGCCCGTAGTCAGCTGGGATAGGCTCCAGCTTGCCTGCGACCCTGGAGAACAGGATAAAGCGGCTAGAGATAATGAGATGAGATGAGAAGATGGCTCTCTTTTTTTTATTTTAAGTTATTATAACTTGTTCCTCAAGCACTCGATGTTAATTAACAGGCCTACATTTGAAATCTGTTGACCTCAGTTTTCATTCTTGCATTAGCTTTATGGAATTCATTGTATTAATTAATTTGCACTGAAACTCGATTTAAAGAAAAAAAAAATCACGGTTGAAATCGAAATCGCAATATCTGCCAGAAAAATCGCAATTCAATTTTTTCTTAAAATCGTTCAGCCCTAGCCTTGAACTTTAATTTTATTTATTTATTTTATAAGTTTTATATTATTTGTATTTATATGATTTATTTATATTGATGTGATGCGTTTAAATACGCTTTATCAATTAATAAAGTAGAAGTCATGCACCATCACGTGGTGGGCTTTCCCTGTTCGCGCAAAGCATTGTGGGATACAAATTTGAAACAAGAGAGTAAAATAGAGGACGTGTGTGGGTGTGCGAATGAAACGTGAAAGACCGACTACAGTAACGGAAAGAAAGCGAGAAGAAAAGACGTTATGTTATATACGAAGGAAAGGAAACGCAGGACCAAACTAATAAATATCGGCGCTCAGCGAGCACCTCGGTGTGATCAGCTGTTCGTTTAGCGACAGAATGATGGAACTGTCAGTGCACGCTCAAAGGTAAACCTGCGCATGCGCACACACACGGACTTCCTCTGTCGGCTTGACTGCGCAAAGCCAGCGATTTCATGCACATTATTTGCTTTAATCCCCTCAAATTAAATAACTTCCCAGCCACAGAACGGCCTGATATTTTGTGAGATATGACAGAAATAAACAATCACAATGACCAAATTTCAGAGGGAACGAAATTTGACTGCTTTTATGAAATCGAAAGGATGCCTACTTTTAATCAACTCTTGGAGGTTAAACGCTTAACCTTGTTAGGAATGCGAAAAATCCAAAAAATAAATTTCTCCATTCGGAAAACCGGAGATTTTCAAAAGTTGTCAAATATCCGGATTTCCATGTCATTAGTGGGAAAAATCCGGAGGAAAATCTAAAAATCCGGAATTCCAGGAAAATCCAAAACACTTTCATGACTACTTAACGTCTTGCAGTTCAACAAAAATTGCTTCTTCTTGGTCAATTCCTCGCCATTTTGGATGCTTTGTCAGAGAGGTTGGTATTCCTAGGGTGGATATCGCTTCTATATATAGCTTGTATATACACACAGTTGTGGTCAGAAGTTTACATACAGTGACATGAATGTCATCTTGGATATGAATGTCATGGCAATATTTGGGCTTTCAGTAATTTCTTTGAACTGTTCTTTTTCTGTGGCAGAATGACTGTACAGCATACAGCTTTAATTAATTAAAAAAAAACCACAATAGAATTTGGTGCACAAGTTTTAATTTTCTTTGGGTTTTCTGAAATCAACACAGGGCCAAAATTATACATACAGGGTCAAAAATTTACATACGCTCACTTGGATTATTAATTCAGAGGTGCTGAAACTTCCAAAATGTCTCTCATCTAGCCAAGGCCGAGGTCTCTTAACTTCCTGTTAGTGATCATGATTGACTACAGCTGGTAGCTTCTCTGTGCTTTCATAAAAAGGGTTTGTTTACAGCACTCACTGGATTGACCAACACACAGTAAAATGGGAAAGTCCAAGGAGCTCAGTGCAGATCTGAGAAAGAGGATCGCAGATGTACACAACTCTGGAATGTCTCTTGGAGCCATTTCTAAACAACTGCAAATTCCAAGATCAGTTCAAACAACTGTATGCAAGTTATTGTGAGGTGTAGTCACTTTTGGCCCTTTTCCACTACCCTTTTTCAGCTCACTTCAGCTCGCTTCAGCTCACTTCAGCCCGACACGGCTCGCGTTTCGACTACCAAAAACCAGCACGACTCAGCTCGTTTCAGCCCTGCTTAGCCCCTAAAACTCGCACCGTTTTGGAGTGGGGCTGAAGCGAGCCAAGCCGTGCCGAGTGAGGCTGGGGGCGTGAGCAGACACTCCCCTGTGCACTGATTGGTGAGGAGGAGTGTCCTCACACGCCCACACACGCCCCGCGAGCGCGCTGGGATCTGTAAACACCGCAAACCCGGAAGGAGAATAATTACGAATTACGAGAATTTCTGAAGCCTTATGCGCCTCGCCTCATCTATACGCTCTTGCCAGTATCTGTCCGCGTTGTCGGTGACAACAAGCCACAGCACCAAGACCAGCAACACTAACGACTCCATGTCCTCCATGTTTATTGTTTACTATTCGGGTCGTGAGACTACCGCTTAAAAGATCACCGATGTCACTGTTTGCGCTGCTTAACGACATCACCTGACGTCCACCCACTTTCGCTAACTCCACCCAGTGTGTCCACCCACTTCCAGCCAGCATGGTTCAGCGCGGTTGTAGTCGAAATGCAACTCCAACAGCCCCGCTCAGCTCGACTCAGCACGGCACGGCTCAGCCCGACTCAGCCGCGTTTGTAGTGGAAAAGCGGCATTTGCTTCAAGAAAACCCAAACTGTCACCCTCAGCTGAAAGGAAGTTGGTTTGGATGGTCAGGAACAACCTGGGAACCACCATGGCAGATCTGAGAAAGAGGATCACAGATGTACACAACTCTGGAATGTCTCTTTCTTTGATCCTTTTCTGTGGCAGAATGATTGTACAGCATACAACTTTAATTAATTAAAAAAACCACACTAGAATTTGGTGCACAAGTTTTAATTTTCTTTGGGTTTTCTGAAATCCACACAGGGTCAAAATTATACATACAGCACACCTAATATTTGGGTAAAATGTCTGTTCACAAGATTCACCTGCTTGACCAAACATTTTTGTTTACCGTGAACAAGCTTCTGGCAGAATTCTGGTGGGATATTTCACGACTCTTCATGGTAGAATTGGTAGAGTTCAATTACATTTTTATTTATTTTTTTCCCCCTTGGCATGGACTCGACTTATAAGCACGGTCCGTATATTTTCAAAAGGGTTAAAGTCAGGACTCGTTTTAAGCTTAAAGCATATGCGCAGAGCCATGGCCTCACTTTAATTTATAAACGCCTTGAGACCTCAAGAATGGCACAGGAATAGCTTTAAGCGTTAACAATAAATCTAATGTAATAATTTTTATGATTAAAGTGATTTATATCGGTAGCGGTCTGAGTGAATGACCTTGATGTCTGTAACGTCACCACAGGAAGTCTATCGGTCTCATCGCCATTTCTGCCATACTAAAACACAGAGCTGACTGCAACTCCGATCCTCCATTTTGAGCTAATTTATCACCATGCCACGTAGATGTGTTGCTGGCGGGTGCAGCGACACGACAGAAGGTGGATTTACGTTGCATTCATGGCCCAAGAATGTTCAAACTGCAAAGATTTGGACACGTTTTGCGAGAAGTTCACAGGCACATTGGGTGCCTATGAAGTGGTCTCTCCTCTGCTCTGCATGTTTTACTGAAGACTCGTACGAGACCTCTGATCTGTTGAGGAGCATTGGCTATAAGCCCGTATTGAAAGAGGGTGCAGTATCAACAATTAAATAAAACTACAAGAAAAGGAAAGTATTTATTTTATTATTATTGTTTTTTAAAAGGAAAGTAAGATCAGTTGCACCAGTTTTCCCGGAGTGAGCCGAGGGTCGTTGGTAAAACCCCGGGACGGAATGGGACGTGACTTATAGCTCAGGCAGTGACCTCCCCGCAGTTGTTGCTAAAACCGGTGACATTCCGTTCCATCCCGTCCTGGGTTTTAGTAGTTGCCTGAGCCAAGCAGTAATGGCGGAGTACTCCGCATGGAGAAAACAGAGAATGAGTGAACTAGCCGTCTGATTTCTGTGCTGGATATTGCTGCCATCTCGCCCTTACGTGGAAGAAGCGAATGAACGGAGAACCGAACGAACAACTGAAAGTCAGATTGTTTCAAAACAATCAGCCACAAGGTCGGCCTTCAAGAAGCGAGAACACAGACGGGTAAGCTCCGACTCTCATTTGGATATAAAACACCACCACCACGGGTTGTTTACCTGCATTTAGATTAATACATGTAACTTGTATTGTGTGTTGAAGTTAGCGGTATAAGATTATTTAATTTGCTTCAGAATGTGATCGTCTCAGTTCATCTGATTTATTTAATTATCCTTTTACATTTGATCAGTGAAAATGCATGCATGTACATGTATGTTGCATAAGTTATAACACCCATCCTGTTTTAATGAGAGTCAACCCACAATCACTGAAGTCAAATCAGTCTTAGTTGAGCAAGTCGGTAACGCTATTTCTTACTTTCACCATAAAGTTTTATTTATATGACTTTGGTCTATAGCTGTAAAAGGCCTCGGCCTTAAAACCGGTTCCCGCTGTGACGTCACGCACTCAGGGCTGGCTGGCTCAGCGGGGCAGCTCGAACGCGAACTTTGTGGTCGATTTTAACTCTCAAAAAATATATATATATATTTTTAATTCCGATTCATGCAGCATCCAAGAGTCAAGGATGGAGATACTATCCACTCAAATTTATTTAAAAATAAAGGTTCTGCATATCTGCTTTAATGTTGGCCTGCTTTATTCTCCACAACCAGCTCTGATGCGTGTTTGGGTTCATTGTCCTGTTGTAAGTCCCAAGTCGTGTTCAAGTTTCTGATGGTTTGTGCTGAAGAATTCTGAGGTGGTCCTCGTTCTTCATTATTCCATCCACTTTGTGGAATGAACCAGTTCCACTGGCAGTAAAACAGCCCCAGAGCATGATGATCCTACCACCACCAGCAGCTGGTATAGTGTTCCTCTGTACATGATGGTCATTGTGGCCAAACAACTCAATCTTTCTCTCATCTGACCATATAGCTATCCTCCAGAAGGCTTTTTTTTTTTCTTTGTCCGTGTGGTCAGCTTCAAACTTCGGTTAAGCTTGAAGGTGTCAGTTTTGGAGCAGGGGGTTATTTCTTGGATAGCAGCCTCTTAGTCCACAGTGATCTGAACTGTAGACAGTGATCCATCAGCTTCCAGTTCATGGCAGGGCTGTGCCATGGTGGTTCCCAGGTTGTTCTTGACCATCCAAACCAACTTCCTTTCAGCTGAGGGTGACAGTTTGGGTTTTCTTGAAGCAAAGTGACTACACCTCACAATAACTTGCATACAGTTGTTTGAACTGATCTTGGAATTTGCAGTTGTTTAGAAATGGCTCCAAAAGACATTCCAGAGTTGTGTATATCTGTGATCCTCTTTCTCAGATCTGCACTGAGCTCCTTGGACTTTCCCATTTTACTGTGTGTTGGTCAGTCCAGTGAGTGCTGTAAACAAACCCTTTTTATGAAGGCACAGAGAAGCTACCAGCTGTAGTCAATCATGATCACTAACAGGAAGTTAAGAGACCTCGGCCTTGGCTAGATGAGAGACATTTTGGAAGTTTCAGCACCTCTGAATTAATAATCTAAGTGAGCGTATGTAAATTTTTGACCCTGTATGTATAATTTTGGCCCTGTGTTGATTTCAGAAAACCCAAAGAAAATTAAAACTTGTGCACCCAATTCTATTGTGTTTTTTTTTTAATTAATTAAAGCTGTATGCTGTACAATCATTCTGCCACAGAAAAAGAACAGTTCAAATAAATTACTGAAAGCCCAAATATTGCCATGACATTCATATCCAAGATGACATTCATGTCACTGTATGTAAACTTCTGACCACAACTGTGTGTATATACAAGCTAGATATAGAAGCGATATCCACCCTAGGAATACCAACACCTCTGACAAAGCATCCAAAATGGCGAGGAATTGACCAAGAAGAAGCAATTTTTGTTGAACTGCAAGACGTTAAGTAGTCATGAAAGTGTTTCGGATTTTCCTGGAATTCCGGATTTTTGGATTTTCCTCCGGATTTTTCCCGCTAATGACATGGAAATCCGGATGTTTGATAACTCTTGAAAATCTCCGGTTTTCCGAATGGAGAAACTTATTTTTTGGATTTTTCGCGTTCCTAGACGCGGCGTAATACTTTGCATCGTCCTTGCATGGGCGCAGTCCTTAAATAGCCCAAACATAGTTCATTGATTAAAGACAGGTGTTCTTTGTTAACGGCGCGTGTGCCGGAGCTCGTTAAGCACACGCGCCCAAGGCGCGCCTTCAGGTGCACGTGCTAAGGCGTGCAGGACTGACACCGTTCTGCACAAGCGCAACACAATCGCACTAGAAAGCATGTTCAAGCTGCCAGTGTAGCTGCAGTCTTTTTAGTTGCGAATTACGAGTATTTTCTCTTGTGTTAATAATTCGCCATGTCAAAACAAGCAAAACTTTCCTCCTTCTTTCGACATGAGAGGATGACCTGGCGACTTGTCCAGGGTGTACCCCGGCTTTCGCCCGTAGTCAGCTGGGATAGGCTCCAGCTTGCCTGCGACCCTGTAGAACAGGATAAAGCGGCTAGAGATAATGAGATTTTATATATACAGTGGGGCAAAAAAGTATTTAGTCAGCCACCAACTGTGCAAGTTCTCCCACTTAAAAAGATGAGAGAGGCCTGTAATTTTCATCATAGGTACACTTCAACTATGAGAGACAGAATGGGGGGAAAGAATCCAGGAAATCACATTGTTAGATTTTTTAATGAATTAATTGATAAATTCCTTGGTAAAATAAGTATTTGGTCACCTACAAATAAGCAACATTTCTGGCTCTCACAGACCTGTAACTACTTCTTTAAGAGGCTCCTCTGTCCTCCACTCATTACCTGTATTAATGGCACCTGTTTGAACTTATCAATATAAAAGACACCTGTCCACAACCTCAAACAGTCACACTCCAAACTCCACTATGGCCAAGACCAAAGAGCTGTCAAAGGACACCAGAAACAAAATTGTAGACCTGCACCAGGCTGGGAAGACTGAATCTGCAATAGGTAAGCAGCGTGGTGTGAAGAAATCAACTGTGGGAGCAATTATTAGAAATGGAAGACATACAAGACCACTGATAATCTCCCTTGATCTGGGGCTCCACGCAAGATCTCACCCCGTGGGGTCAAAATGATCACAAGGACAGTGAGCAAAAATCCCAGAACCGCACGGGGAGACCTAGTGAATGACCTGCAGAGAGCTGGGACCAAAGTAACAAAGGCTACCATCAGTAACACACTACGCCGCCAGGGACTCAAATCCTGCAGTGCCAGACGTGTCCCCCTGCTTAAGCCAGTACATGTCCAGGCCCATCTGAAGTTTGCTAGAGAGCATTTGGATGATCCAGAAGAGGATTGGGAGAATGTCATATGGTCAGATGAAACCAAAATAGAACTTTTTGGTAAAAACTCAACTTGTCGTGTTTGGAGGAGAAAGAATGCTGAGTTGCATCCAAAGAACACCATGCCTACTGTGAAGCATGGGGGTGGAAACATCATGCTTTGGGGCTGTTTTTCTGCAAAGGGACCAGGACGACTGATCCGTGTAAAGGAAAGAATGAATGGGGCCATGTATCGTGAGATTTTGAGTGAAAACCTTCTATCAGCAAGGGCATTGAAGATGAAATGTGGCTGGGTCTTTCAGCATGACAATGATCCCAAACACACCGCCCGGGCAACGAAGGAGTGGCTTCGTAAGAAGCATTTCAAGGTCCTGGAGTGGCCTAGCCAGTCTCCAGATCTCAACCCCATAGAAAATCTTTGGAGGGAGTTGAAAGTCTGTGTTGCCCAGCGACAGCCCCAAAACATCACTGCTCTAGAGGAGATCTGCATGGAGGAATGGGCCAAAATACCAGCAACAGTGTGTGAAAACCTTGTGAAGACTTACAGAAAACATTTGACCTCTGTCATTGCCAACAAAGGGCATATAACAAAGTATTGAGATGAACTTTTGTTATTGACCAAATACTTATTTTCCACCATAATTTGCAAATAAATTATTTAAAAATCAGACAATGTGATTTTCTGGATTTTTTTTTTCTCATTTTGTCTCATAGTTGAGGTATACCTATGATGAAAATTACAGGCGCCTCTCATCTTTTTAAGTGGGAGAACTTGCACAATTGGTGACTGACTAAATACTTTTTTGCCCCACTGTATATTTTTTTCCCCATCAAAGTTGCATTTTGTGGTTTTGAAGCTAAGTTTTAGTGCCGTTTCTAGAACACATCATCAAGGAAACGTGGAAGAAACAGCAATAATGGAAGAGCCGGTTTCTAAGCTGCAGAAAATACAAACAATTTACAGACAATACGAACTAATGTAAACAATTGGCTTCAACTCGCATAAATCTGAATTGGAAATGTTTAGTTCACTTTAGCTTCTGCAAACGCACAACTCTACTAAAAGATTGATAAACGAGGCTCAACGTCCCCAACATTGAAACCTGAAAGCTTTAGAAACTCTAACAGACCTTTACTTTTAACAGTACTGTTTTGGGATTTTGCTGCGTTTACCTTCAACTGTCTGATTTTTTCAAAGTAATGAACTGTGTAGCAGGAAAATCACCGCGTTTTCTAAATGCACTCCTGAAAATTCCTCATTAACTGGGGGAATTAAATTTGATATTTTTGACATGTTATTCATTCATGGACATGAAAGAAAAAGGCTTAAAAGTTATAACTTGTTTTAGTGAAAATAAGTACTAAAATGCACTAGAATGCAGGGTTTTGCGTGTTTATTAAAATATTTTCGGGGCACTCCCCCCCCCCCCCCCCCAATATTTCAGGGTTTTTTTTCTTTGCTCCACTTTCATCTCTAAGGCTTAATTAGTCCATAACTTCATTAATAACTGTAATTAAGCAAATCTGGGTAGAAGTTATATGCACCCTACCTTCATGCCAAAAAGAATCAAAATGGGTGAAGAATTGAGAAAGGAGAAGCGATGTTTGTGAAATGTGGACGACGCCAGACAACAAAACGGCACAAACTCATTGCCTATCGGCCGAATGAGCTAACAAAGTCAGTATTTGGTGTGAGACGACCCTTTGCTTTAAAAAAAAATAAAAATAGTAGTCTGAGGTCCAGTGAGTGCAGTTTTATGTGGAAATGAGCGTCTTCCAGAACCAGCCATGGTTCTTCTGGGCACTTTGACTGACTGCCACACTCGCGTCTTCATTTTGCCCCAAAACCCAGCAGCCTTCATGATGTTTTTCTTTTTTAATCTGAAAAGTGCTCTCTTATGGATGGAATATGGTACTCTGTTACAAACCTTTTTTTGTGGTGCAGGGAGCCCAAGACTTTTGCACACTAGTACTGTATGTTTAGTAAGGTTCGAGTTGATGGCATGGCCATGCTAGAACAATAGATATGCTTCAAGTGTCTGGTGTTTGTTTTGCGCTCGAGCCTTTCATCTGCACGTATAATTTGAGAGTATTCGAACTGCTTATTTCTCTCTCTCTCCTCAGATCGTTTGTCATGCTTGACCTGATACAGCCATACTGAGTCATGACAGTTTTGCTGTAGGTTCATATCATGCCATGCTTTGTTGATCCATCAGTGATCAAATTTCCATGATCTGGAAATATAAGCTGTCTGACATCACAGATTTGCAAACCGCTGATGCCCTTTGCCATCGCAAACATCATTCTTTGGATATCTTTTTTTTTAAATAAAGCCACTGACATTTAAACAGTGACTGTAAAGACTTCTTTGTTTGTCCCAAGCGCAAAAGGATGGAAAATGCTCCTGACGTGGGAGAATATTTCCAAAAGCCCACATGCGTCGGAGAGATAACGAGATAACGGAGATATCTAGAAGCAGATGCTCTTAAGCCGTCTCCTACAATCCGATCTGTCGGTCATACAGTAGTTAGCATGCAGCACACATAAAATTGATCAAATTCCTTGTTAATTGCAAGTTTTATCTCTCTTCTTGATTTATAGTAAGGCCATCCTTAAAAAAAATCCGTTTCCTGTCCACCGGGTGGGCAAAAAAAATTTCAGTCGGGAGGGAGGGATTTTTTTTTTTTTTTATATTATATATGGATGGATAAGAAATCGCAATGCTGTATGCTGTGTTTGCTTTTTCTTTCAGTCCTTTTTTATTACAAAAGCAGACACATTTAATAAAATATGACGGTTTAATCAACTGAAACTTGTACAAAACCTTTTAAGTTAGCATTTTAAATGCTGACTGCAACATTTGCAAAACTTTTACAAAGGTACTTAAAATGTCCGACACACGGACTTTTTGTAGTTCTAAATCGAGCGTTAGGCCTAGTTCGGATGAAATTACACTATTAAAATGATCACTGAATGATTTGTTTTTCTGAATCTTTACTATTTTGTTGTTCGCTAGAATACCATTTTGCGATTTCACACTTAAGCAAATGTTTGAAAACTCCGGATCTCCTTCCTTCATGGTGGCTGCCATTTTTTTGTGCCGCACGGCGCATGCGCAGAGCTGATTCGACAGGGCTTTCCACAAGCACCGGTCACACAATTAAGTCCAGCCGGCTACTTTAATGACTATTTTTGTAGCCCACAGGCTCTAAATATTAATTTTCGATTTTAATAAAATTAAATGTTTATCTAACGGACTGACAATAATGTCAGACTGAACCGTTGATCAAGGGAGAGTAACTCATCCGCGCCCCGACATGCGGTGTGCGCGCGCACTCGGCGGAGGCAGTAGTGTGCTAAGTGGGCTAAAGGGCCTCTGCATGCTCTTGCGACAAGGCTTTCGCAGATAGCTTTTCGCAGACAGTTGTAATTTATCGTTGAGCGGGGAGTAATAGGCGTGCGCGATGTTATTCACCGGCACAACGCAAGGGGGCACGAAGTCGCTAGGAGTAGTTGGTGGGTGTGGTTAGT
The DNA here is from genome assembly GCF_027579695.1 of Neoarius graeffei. NCBI lineage: Eukaryota > Metazoa > Chordata > Actinopteri > Siluriformes > Ariidae > Neoarius > Neoarius graeffei. The sequence continues at coordinate 9,571,241 of NC_083583.1, read as the reverse complement.
GGAGTGTTTATCCTCCGGTTACTTACAATGACTATTTATAATATAAATATAATTTATAATTTTTTTTTAATAATGACTAGAACTGGAGTCGTATAGATGTCCGTACTTCCTCAATCAACTGCTCTTCATGCTGCTCCATCTTCGCTCATGTTTTTAAAAATGGCAGTCGTGAAAACAAAACAAACTGGGAAAGGAGGGAAGCGGAAGTGCGTGTACAGCGGATGTAGAGTGGACCAATCAGAGCCCTCTTGTCTGCGAGGCTTCTGCGGTGGTCACAATTTTTGGGAGGTGTGCGCAGAGCGTCTGCGAAGGTGGGGGGGGCTACGCAGACACTGTCCGCGACGCTATCTGCGAGGACTGGGTTGTCAGCATAAATTGGCCTTAAGCCCCACTGCAGACCGTTGTCGTTGTTAATTCATAGCATGCTCAGCTGCGTGAATGTGTCATGGTCATGCACCGAAAATAAGAGATTTACAAGCCAGGAACGCCTCATGATGCAATACACAAGAAAAGAAAGAAGATTTACTGCCATTTTACTTTGTATTTGAGTAAAGTGAATAAATAAATGGCCTATGGAAAATACATTTAATCCTGGGAACTGCGTGCACAGGAGTTTTTGTGTTTACTCCCCCCCCCCCCCCCCCCCGGCTGGCTACTTATTTATCATGGCTGGCTAGTATGAGTCTTAGTGGAAAGCCCTAGGAATGCAGAAATGTCAAGTTCGATTTTAGATTTATGAACCTGAAAAAAATGTCGAAAAACCGGCGTTAAAAAAAAAAATTTCACCTGCACAAACGGCACTCACCCGGCCGGTGGACCGGAAACAGAACGTTTTTTAATAATGGGCTAAAGATCCTCCAGTGAGAGCCAATGGATAAAAGCTTCTACGAGGTGGTTTACGTATTTTATTTTTCTCTGGTCTCTTGCTTGTATTCGTAAACAAACCCGTGCCAGGATAGTACCCTTAAACAGAAACGGTATGGTGTGTTTTCTAGGGAATGCATGTTATTTCGGGGGAAATAATCCATGAGGGACCTTTTACGAGCCTAACCTTGAGCTATTTCACCACACCAGCATCATGAAAATGTGTAATAAGGCTCTTGTTGTGATTGTAACGACGGTATTCCTGTAAACTTGCCCCTTCCCGTTATTCCGGTCTTCACTTATCACACTTTTATATTTCGACAATTCCAGCCTGGAATTTTTACCACCGCTGCTGCCTCGGTGTTATCTCCAGGTTACAAGGACCCTCCGTGTGAAGTGACGGTATATGTTTGGCTCCTGGAATGCAAAGAATTTGTTTGCTTTGAGGCACAAGCGATCCTCATCGGGATTTCGAACATGTGATTTCAGTTACCGTGGGCTACGGTTGCATCGTCATTGCTTGCACTTTGGCCGAAAGCTGAGGATCGACTTGAGGCTCGGAAATTAATCACTCCGCAACTTGACAAAAATGTTCTCCGGAGGTCATGTGTTGGAGTTGCTGACAGATCGTCGTGTGTGTGTGTGTGTGTGTGTGTGTGTGTGTGTATATATACACTGCTGCAGGCCACTAGGCCATTACAGTCATACACGCAACTCTCACGCCAGCAGTGCCAGACTTGCGTATGTAATCACGGTGGCCTGAATTCCTCTCTTGAGATCCGAGATCTGTTTTCTGTCTACGATAATCTCATTTTCCACACAGCAAAGCAAATCTGATTTTTCCTAAATCCACTTAAAGTGCTTTCACACTTGTATTTTTCTTTTTAATTATAGGAAAAAACCCACAGACCCAGGCTCTTGTTTGTGCTGATCTGAAAGCGTCGTCACTTTACGTCGTTGTCGATCTTGTCAGAAAATCGCGTTTTTACGAAAGCCAGACCAAACCCCCCCCCAACCCCCCCCCCCCCCAAAAAAAAAAAAAAAAATACGAATGTTTTGGGAATCGCTGATTTTCTTCGTACTTGCTGTGCAGAGTGTGTTTGACACGCCCACTAAACTCCATATAAGGTAAAGCGTTCAGAGAAAATTTGTGAAAGCACCAAATGATGACTCAAATGGTTCTACGAGTAAAATTGTGACTAATTGCAAATAAAAAGGCCAAATTTATTTACAAATAAATCATTTCACTTCCAGCTTGATTATTTTTAGCTCCATCGGCAGTGAAACTTTTCACCCACACATCGTCATCCTCCATGGTTGTATTTTTCTCACTTGCTTTCCAAGTTGTGACTGAATTGATCACGAGCTAAAAAGACATTCGATTTCACAGCTGTTTTTTCTACAAAGTGGACACATTCCACACTTCCTGTGAGTGAATCTGTTTTTGTTTGTTTGTTTGTCCCCCGCTCAAACAAAGTTTGGCGGGGATACGGAAACGGTTTCCATCCATCCGGTCACGTTTTCGTTTCCGGGCCATATCTCTAAAACTACTGAAGATATCTTCATGAAACTTTGTATACATATCAAGCAACATGTGAACTGGTGCCTTTTGCTATTTTTGAAGGAAAAAAAAAGTATTTTTCAAATTTTTACATAAAAAAAAAAAAAGATTTTGACTTCGTTTCTAAGAGCGATGTTCGTTTCTAGAGCATATATTCCAAACTATTCATGATATGGATTTGAAACTTGGTATCCATGTTAACAGAGTGATGTAGATGTGCATTGTCATGCTTAGAAATCTTAAATTTATGTTTCCATAGAAACAATTTCAGACTCAGTCTCTCAGGTTAGTCTTCGGGGTAGGTTTTGTTTCCGGAGCAGAACTTGAGAACTGTGAGCGGTATGGTCTTGAAAGTTGGTATATGTGTTGATTAAGTAATGCATATGTGCCTTTTGATACTAAGAAATGTGAGAAATTTAAATTTTTATCTCACCTGGACCAAAAGTCCGGTGGGTTTATGCCATGGGCTGCTGAGGTCAGTGTAAAGAGGTAGGGTTGGGTTCCTGCAGCAGAACTTGAAAAATGTGACTAATATCTTGAAACTTGGTATATAGTTGGTCTCTAGGGCGGGCGGGGGATATAGATGACTCTGTCTTCTTGTTTTTTGTTTGTACTGGAGTGATATTTTCTCACATTTCCAGTATTGATGATTGTGGTAATGATGTAAGCATGAAATCACTGAATTCGACCAGGCAAGCAAAAATGAACTTTCTGCCAACATCGAGATTTTGCTTTGGGCAAGATTGGATTGTGTTGATGTTGTGCTTCTCGCTGTTTCACATTTTAAGCTGTTTTTACTTGTTCATTTCTGATGGCAAGCAATTTGGGGGAAGTTTTTTGGGGAAACCCCCCAAATATCTTGACTGAATTAGCAGTAACTGGATTTTGCAACCTCATTTCCAGAAAAGGTGGGATATTTTCCAAAATCCAATAAATACAAAAATCTGTGATTTGTTAAAACACAAACCTTTTATTTAACTGATTAAAAGTACAAAGAAAAAAATTCAATAGTTTTACTGACCAACTTAATTGTATTTTGTAAATATAAACAAAGTTAGAATTTGATGCCTGCAACACATGCAAAAAAAGTTGGGACAGAAGCATTATTACCATTATGTTACATCACCTTTCCTTTTAATAACACTTTTTTAATCGTATGGGATCTGAGGACACGAATAATTACTGCAGTTTTGCAATTGGAATTTTTGTCCATTCTTGCTTGATACAAGACTTCAGCTGTTCAACAGTCCGTGGTGTCCGTTGTCTGATTCTCCTCTTCATGATGCGCCATACATTCTCAGTAGGAGACAGATCTGGATGGGCAGCAGGCCAGTCAAGCACATGCACTCTGTGTATACAAAGCCACGCTGTTGTAGCCTGTGCAGAATGAGACCTGGCATTGTCCTGCTCAAATAAGCACGGACTTCCCAGGAAGAGACGTTGCCTTGATGGCAACATATGTCTCTCTAGAATCCCAATAGATCAGTGGTGCCTTCACACACGTGATGGTATGTTGGTACTGATGCACCACCATACCATCACAGATGCCAGCTTTTGTGCCTTTCTCTGACAACAAACTGGATGGTCGTGCTCACCTTTGGCACTGAGAACAAGCTGAAATGTGACTCATCTGACCACAGCACACTTTTCCACTGTCTTTCAGTCCATCGGAGATGAGTTCAGGCCCAGAGAAATCAGTGACGGTTCTGCATAGAATTGATTAATAGATTTCTCCTTGCGTAATACAGTTTCAGTTTGGGTTTCTGGATCCGGCGGCAGACTGTGTTAAGTGATGACGGTTTTCTGAAGTACTACCGAGCCCATGTGGCTATATTTGTCACAGTAGCATGACGGTTTCTCAGGCAGTGCTGCCTGAGGGCTCAAAGGGTCACGTACATTCAGCAGTGGTTTCCGAGCTTGCCCTTTACACATTGAGATGTCTCCGAACTCCCTGAACCTTTTCACAATATTATGTACTGTAGATGTTGAAAGACCAAAAATCTTGCATTGAGAAATGTTCTTTTTGAATTGGCCAGGAATTTTGGCATGAAGGACTGAGCCACGCCCCATCCTTGCTGGCAAAGACTGAGCCTTCGGTGCTGCATCTTTTACACCCGATCATGATACCAGTTAACCTGCTTATTGTGGAATCTTCCAAAGTAGTGTTACTTGAACATCCTATAAACTTTTCAGTCTTATTTTGCTTCTGTCCCAACTTTTTAAACAAGTTGGTCAGTAAAATTATTGAGAACCTTTTCGTTCGTTTTTTTTTTTTTGTCAGTGAAATAAAAGTTCACTTGAATTAACAAATCAGATTTTTGTTTTTTATTGTATTTTGGAAAACAGCCCCACTTTTCTGAAAATGGGGTTGTAGCTCATGTATATATTTTTTTATATATATAATCCATGTATATGGAAGGTGCTGCTTTTCACTCGTATTAGCTGGGAGGTCCGTATGGTGAAATACCATAACCGAGGTCTTGAAAGTACTGAGCGAGGCCCTCTGGGCCGAGGTCAGTATTCAAGGCCGAGGTCACGGTATTTCACCATACGGACCGACCTTAAGCTGGTAAATAATATATTTATTTTTTCTTTACCAAATTCTAACAGAAAACGAGAGCGCCCGAAAGGGAAAACTGAGCCGAGCCGCCATTTTGAATCCTCATTCACGGCTGTAATGCAAATTGCTTCCTCCTCGGTATACAAGTGCACTTCCATGGCAGGAAAATAACTACATTTTGCCGCCTATGTCGTCCCCTATTTATACAAAATTGAGTCATTCAGGATTCAGCCATGTTTTTGCTCGGTGTTAGCAAATTACAGATTTTTAGCTTTCCCCTGAAATGTTTTCTTTTATTTCTTCTTCCTCAGGGTAGTAAAACTCGCTTTCGCTGTAAACACTGTCATTATCGCTATCCATGCTGTAAAATTAATGCTATTCTCCTGAGAAATGCTGGTAAAAATTTACAGGATAAATTATAAATAAATCTTATAAAAAAAAAAGATAAATGTTGACAAAAAAAATGCTACTGTTTGTTGTTGTGAACGAGCAAGTCACCGGAGGTCCGTAACCGGGGTCCATATCGTAGGATACGGACCCACTCGCCAGCCAATCAGAGCGCAGGATTTGGACCGGGAAAAAATTATTTCCACTATTAAACAAAGTCTGTGCAACTTAATGTTAAAACTAGATGATACTAGTTGAAACCTTGAGTATCAACTAATAAACATTCCCATTTCAATTTTTTATTTTAAAGCCAATTAAGCTGTACCATTTAAAAAAAAAAAAAAAAGAAGAAATTTTTGGTGTATATAGATAAAAAAAAAAAAATACAGGTTGCATTTAAAAGCTAAAGACATGTCTGAGACAAAACTGCAGCTGTCACACTAAAATCACTGACACTATAAATAGAATAAGTGTAAAGCATTTATAAGTATTTATAAATATAAACAGAATAAGTCTAAAATAATTCCTAAACACAAATTTGATTTTCTATTTAGATGTAAACAAAAAAATTCAGTCAGGTTTCTTTAGGCGTGAGCAAAACTTCAATCGTGCGTCGCTTTAGGCGCAAACATTTCCGTTTCTATCGAATTATTTTCCAAACCCCATTCCGAACCGTTCCAGGATCGGATTAAATTTGTTCCTTCTTTTTTTTTCTCTCTTGATATCCGATTCCCCATTTATGCTCTTTGTAATAATATATATAATGGCTGTAGAAGTTTGTTTCCCTTTTATTGCTCTTCAATAAAAAATGATTTATTTTCCACTATTAAAGACTGTTAAAAAAAAAAACATCAAACACAGCCTTCTCTAAAATATATCATTACGTCCCTCTTTAATGGCACTCGATAATAAAGTATTAACAGAAGCTGAACCTTGTACGTTTGTCCCTCAGTCCTGGATCAGTCCCTCGTACCGTTTCTCATCCCTCAGCCTTTTTCTTTGTTGTTTTGCCTGTTTTTCTCCACTCTGGCGAATTACAGGCTCTGAATTTTTCTCCCTGGTCTTATTTGGTTGCTCTTTCCTGGCCCTGTCCACTCTCTCAAATTTAGTCAAAGGATTTTGTCGTCTTTGTTTTATTTTGGACTTTAAAGGGTTTTAAGAAAGAGAAGCGTGTTCATAGGGTTATAATTTTGTACAGCAATGTGGTGATTTTCGACGTCTGTAGCCAGAAGTTTTAAATGTAAAACTGTAAAGTTGTGCGCAAGGAAGGAGGCAGAGGACTCTGAAGGACAGGATGTGATTAGAAAATTAATTTCAACATCGTAGTAACTTCCTAAGGCTGCAATTTCGGGTAAAACGATGTTACGAGTTGTGTTTGCAAACAGTGTGTTAGGCCGTGTAAAGGAGGTATTTTTAACCGTGTTAATTTTGTACAAGCTTGTAATTTATTGTTTGATTCTGGCTCTATGATTCCTCTGAGTCACCTCCTGATAATCCGTACTCCAGCCTCCCTCCGCATTCACATCATGATTAATGACGATTCCTTACACAAAGCTGAAACTTCCAGCTTTCAGTTTTCAACTTTCAGGTCGAAACGACCCATTTAATATTGCTGTTTTTTTTTTTTTTTTAAAACATGAAAAGTTGAACAATACTGCAAATTTCCAATGTGAAGTGTTGTGTGCAAATCATATGAATCACTTTCTGTAATGAACATGAAAATTTCATCATGATGTTCAGAACGTTCTGACCTGAGACTGAATTTTGAAGTATTTCAGTATTAAATCTGATTTTAGCTTGTAGTTAGTCACAAATGGGATCAGGAAGGTCTTTAAAACTAGGCTGCCTTTCAGATTTTTCAAGTGTAGGTCATAAAAAGAATTTTCCCCGGCACCCAATTATTTTTGTTTCCTGGACCGAAAGCTACTGAATTCAAATCGCAGACTTCCAATTGTATTAGTTTAAAAACAAAACAATTAATGAATTTAGAGCCACGTGGCCCTAAATTCTCCACTATTTTTTCCTGCTTCACCATGAACCAATACAAGATACTACGTCATGTATCACGTGGTGGGCTTTCCCCATTCGCGCAAGGCATTGTGGGATACAAATTTGAAACAGGAGAGAAAAATGGAGGACGTGAATGAAATGTGAAAGACCGACTACAGCAACGGAAAGCGAGGAGAAAAGACATTGTTATATACGAAGGAAAGGAAACGCAGGACCAAACTAATAAATATCGGCGCTCAGCGAGCACCTCGGTGTGATCAGCTGTTCGTTTAGCGACAGAATGATGGAACTGTCAGTGCACGCTCAAAAGTAAACCTGCGCATGCGCACACACACACACACACACACACACACACACACACACACACGGACTTCCTCTGTCTGCTTGACTGCATAAAGCGAGCAATTTCATGCACATTTGTTTTAATCCCATCAAATTAAATAACTTCCCAGCCACAGAACGGCCTGATATTTTGTGAGATATTACAGAAAAAAACAGTATCACAATGACCACATTTCAGATGGAACTAAATCTCACCGATTTTATGAAATCGAAAGGCCGTCTAGCTTTCATGATGTGGTTTGTGTTTCCATAAATGGGAGTTTAGTTAGGGTCAGAAACTAAAGCTGTTCAGATTTATTATTTCTTCACCACCAGGCGTTATATTTTTGGGGTTTTCCGTCCATCCAGCCGTTGTGTGGGTGTTTTGATCTTAAAAAAAAAAAAAAAGTTGAGCATTTGCAATATGAAGTGTTTTATGTGCAAATCAGTGAATCAAATAAATTCGATTCAAAATGAATGAATGAATCTTCTGAATGACCTGATCGGATTTTGGAATCGATCCAAACAAGGTCAAATGTCTGAAAAAAAATTTTTTTCCCTTCAATACCAAAAAGTTTGTCAACTGTAAACACCTGACCGTCACATTTACATTTGACCATTCAAACACAGGACTGTGCAAAAGTCTTAGGCCCCCTATTTTTCTTTTCATACAAACTCTGTTATAGATTTCTATTTTCTGACTTCTACATTATTGAGTCAAAACATTACAAAACCATTTTAGAGTCCAAACGTTCATAATTTTCCAGCACAAAATTAAACGCTACAGGGAAAAAAAAAAGTTTAGATCTGAGCAGCATATTCCATAAGAGAGCACTTTTCAGATTAAAAAAGAAAACATGATGAAGGCTGCTGGGTTTTGGTGCAAAATGAAGTGTGACAGTCAAAGTGTCCAGAAGAACTGTGGCTGGTTCTGGAAGATGCTCAGTAAAACCTACAGCTCATTTCCACATAAAACTGCACTCACTGGACCCGAGACAGTGTTGTAGTTGAGTCACTAAACCTTGAGTCCATTCTCGAGTCCCCAGTGTTCAAGTCCTAGTCATTTAAAAAAAAATTTCAAGTCCGAGAACAAGACTCCAATTGCACCATTTGACGGTGGCTGTTTCAGCACCATTAACATTAATTTGTTCCTGAACATGACGTATGAACAGGTGAATGTGCTTCTCTTTATCAGGGAGTGTGAAGTATTCTGTCAGAGATGGTTGGGAGACGGATGTAAGTGCAGAAGGTGTGTTTATTAATACAAGTGAAGAAGGTAAACAATCCAGAACGGCAGGCAAAATCGTAAACTGGTGAACCAGGCGATAGGTCGAGCGAGGCACAAACAGGCTATCGTAGACTCGGCAGAATCAAAGATGAGAAACAGGAAATCCGAGATCAGGAAACCAAACAAGGAAATAAGGCTCGGTAATGTCAGCAACGCAACTCAATACTTCGCAAAGTAAGTGCGTTTTCACAGTTTTTATAAAGAGAAAAAATCCAAGTCCCCGTTTCCAGTTTACATGTCCGAATGCAGTTAATGCACGAGTTCAAGTCATCAATGCTCGAGTCCGAGTCGAGTCATGAGTCCTTAAAATTAGGGCACTAGTCGGACTTGAGTCCAAGTCCTGGACTCGAGTACTTACAAGACTAACCTGAGACTACTATTTTTATTTGTTTGCTTGTTTGTTTGTTTTAAAGTAAGTAATTAATTAATTTGAGCAAAGGGTCGTCTGACACCAAATGCTGACTTTGTTATATTGATTTATTATGGCTTTTGCACAGGACTGTAGATTTGTTCTTAAGTCTTTCCACTAGATTTGGGAGCGTAACTGTGAGGATTTGGGTTCATTCAGCCATAAGAGCTTGAAGATCAGGTTCTGATGTTGGGACAGTGAGGAGGTCTGGGGTGCAGACGGTGTTCCGGTTCATCCCAAAGGTGTTCAGTGGGGTTGAGTTCAGTCAGGGCTCTGTATGGGATGCTCGAGTTCTTCCACTCCAACTTCTACTTGGAGAACCATGTCTTCATGGAGCTCGCTTTGTGCACAGGAGCATTGTCATGCTCGAACAGGTTTGGGTCTCTCGGATCCAGTGAAGGGAAATTGTAATGCTAGAGTATACAATTCAGTGTGCTTCTAATTTTGGGATGTGATGTAGTTTGTGGGTGTCCACAAACTTTTGACCATAGTGTTTGCACAAATCGGAGGACTCTGGTACAGAGGAATAGAGAAACTACACAACTGATCTGAGGTCAGTGTTAAAGGACAAGTCTATTAGAAAGATGTGTGTGTTATTTACCAGCTGGGAGGTCCGTATCGTGAAATACCGTGACCGAGGTCTTGAAAGTACTGTATTCAAGGCTGAGGTCACGGTATTTCACCATACGGACCGACCTTAAGCTGATAAATAATATATTTATTTTTTCTTTACCAAATTCTAACAGAAAACGAGAGCGCCCGAAAGGGAAAACCGAGCCGAGCCGCTATTTTGAATCCTCATTCACGGCTGTAATGCAAATGGCTTCCTCCTCGGTGTACAAGTGCACTTCCATGGCAGGAAAAAAACTACATTTTGCCACCTATGTAGTCCCCTATTTATACAAAATTGAGTCATTCAGGATTCAGCCATGTTTTTGCTTGGCGTTAGCAACAGTTAGAGGTTTTTAGCTTTCTCCTGAAATGTTTTCTTTTATTTCTTCTTCCTCAGGGTAGTAAAACTCGCTTTCGCTGTGGAGACTGTCGTTATCGCTATCCATCCTGTAAAATTAATGCTATTATGATGAGAAATGCTGGCAAAAATTTACAAGATTTTGATAAACTTATAAATAAATCTCATAAAAAAAGATAAATGTTGACACAAAATGCTACTATGTTTGTTGTTGTTGTGAACGAGCAAGTCGCCAGAGGTCCATAACTGGGGTCTGTATCGTAGGATACGGACCCGCTCGCCAGCCAATCAGAGCGCAGGATTTGATGGAAACCGGATTGCGAAAAAAATATCAGTTCCTATATATATATATATATATATATAAATTTTTTTTTTTTTAAATACGAAACAAACCGGATTTTTTAATTATCTAAGTGAAAGGAGACTGGGATTGTTCTTGTTTCGATGCTCTTCTCAGTTGGCGATTGTGTCTTTGTCGTTTCTGTTCCCAGGTTCAGGAGAAGGATCCGGCAAAATCATCCAGCGCTTCCCTAAAAAGGACCGGGATGGCACAGCGTTCCCTCAGGGTGTGGAGATGGTGAGTGTGGCCCTCAGAGTTTGGTTAAGAAAAAACGGGTAGATTTCAGGGCTCGACGTTAACTTTTAAACCCACTTACCCTGGGGGCAAGTGGGGGTTAATTTCCCCCCCATATTATCACTTGCCCCCAATTTTGTGAATACTACTTTTATTTATTTATTTTTTTTAAATGAAAACTACAGAATAGTTGTGAATTGCAACATAAAATGAAGATCACACATTGAGTTGAAGTTTGGTTATTGATTTAAGTTCATCATGAAGTTTGGTTATTGGTCACTTTTTATTTGTAACGGACAATAACAATTTTATCCAAAATAGTTTTTCCTGCCTTATTCGATTTATTTTCATTTCACACGCATGCAGCAGTTGTAGAGTTCAGTGTGTTTGTGTAGAACTCTCTGACTGTAGGTTCATTACTCGATAATGTAGAAATCCTAAAATAGAAATTTATAACCAAGTTTGTATGAAGAAAACAATAGGGTGCCAAGACTTTTGAACAGTACTCTGTGTGTGTGTATATATCTCAGGGCTGTGAAAAATCTGCGGATCCGCGAAATTCTGCGAATTTGGCCGCCAAAAATCTCATCTCATCTCATTATCTCTAGCCGCTTTATCCTTCTACAGGGTCGCAGGCAAGCTGGAGCCTATCCCAGCTGACTACGGGCGAAAGGCGGGGTACACCCTGGACAAGTCACCAGGTCATCACAGGGCTGACACATAGACACAGACAACCATTCACACTCACATTCACACCTACGGTCAATTTAGAGTCACCAGTTAACCTAACCTGCATGTCTTTGGACTGTGGGGGAAACCGGAGCACCCGGAGGAAACCCACGCGGACACGGGGAGAACATGCAAACTCCACACAGAAAGGCCCTCGCCGGCCCCGGGGCTCGAACCCAGGACCTTCTTGCTGTGAGGCGACAGCGCTAACCACTACACCACCGTGCCGCCCCTGCCAAAAATATCATTTTAGTAAATCATCTAATTTTGCAATAAAAATTAGGGGGTGTAGGTTTCTTTTGCGACAGTGACAGACCGGTTTCCGGCATTTGCGCCATGCTTACAAACCACGGCACGAATCTTGTGTTCTTTTCGTTTTACCATTGTGCTCTTTAAACACGCTTTCGATATCAACGGTTTTGAAAAGGAGAATTTCGCGGTATGTCCGTGTCACGGAGGGACATCGTTCAGAGGGAGGATGGTGAGACCGACGATGTCAAAAACATTGACAAGGAAAACGGCATCAAAAATCCATGGAATTGGCGATGGCTGGAGTTTAAAGTCGGTAGTGAATATCTCCATGAGCACATACGGAAGATGAAAGAACCGGGGAAAGCTTACTACATCTTGTGCCATCAGGACGTGAAGTACGGTTCTGGTGGAACCGTTTGGTTGACCATATTAAAGGAAAAAAACATGCGGAATTGGTGAATTTGAAGCTGCTGAACTGTAGATTACCAGGTAGACCATCTTGTTCACATTTATATATTCAATTTATGATGATAAAAAGAAATTGTTGAATCAAAATCTGTTCAGCTTCTGGGGCCCTGCGGGCCCCCGGCTCCTGGGGGGCTGCACCACCCAGACCCCCTGCTAAAATTGTTTCCTTGGATTTTGTCATTTCTATTTCACAGCCCTGGTGTGTGTGTGTGTATGTGTGTATATATATATATATATATATATATATATATATATATATATATATATATATAAATAAAATATCAGCTACCTCTAGGTTTAAAAAAACCAAAACGCGCTGTGTCATGACAGACAAGGTAATGTTTGAGTTTAAAATTATTGTTTAGTGTGTAGGTTGTGGGTGTTTTATACAGACCTGGCAACCTGTAACTGAATCAGTGCAGCTGGTCTGTCATGACGCAGTGCGGGGGTGTGTTTTTTTTATTTTTTATTTTTTTATTTTTTAATAAACCTAGAGGTGGATTATATATTTAAAAAAAATTTAGACAGGACTGTGTTCCTCTGATAACAGAAACAAAGCTCCAGCTCTCTCTGCTGTTAATCTGTTTTGTCCTTTCAGGATTTATCGCGCGTGTCGCTCCTTGTTGAGGTTTTAAAAAATTTTTATTTATTTATTTATTTATTTATTTAATGCCCGAGTTGTTTGAAACCAATCTGGGTTTTCTGTGTCGAATAAGGAAGCGGCTTGACCTGTAAGAAAATCATACGTTTTCGTGAAGGAGCGGACTCGAATGCGAGCAGAAAAAATAAATAAATAAAATGAGATTCTTAAGCAAACTCTTCAATCCTCACTTCCGACTTTCTCTTTTTGTAAAATATATTTTAAATACAATCGTGAATTTCTCTGGAGTTTTCAGGTTGAGCTGCTGTCTTCGTATTCTTTAACCGCTCATTTCCTCGTTGTTGTTGAAGCATTTACTTCTATTTGTTAACATTTTTCTTGATGGTGGGGAGACGGTAATGCCTTTTATCTATTTCTCTATTTGAAGAAGCAAAAACAGCGCAAAAATTAACAATTCTGAAGACAGATTAAGCTGCTCGCATGAAAGACGGTGCCTGTCTGACCCCAGCTGTAATTATCACGTGATGCGTGACGTCATGCACAAGGGGTCTATCAACAGTCCGCGTACCATACTACACCAGCGGGGGGATATAAAATAACTTGGAAAGCAGTAAATGAAACCGAGACCAAGAAAACAGCCAAGACATGATGGCGGATAGGTAGCGAGGGACGCTTTTAGGAACTGAAATAAAAGATCAAAATCTAACTTTTGTGGTGCTAGTTTGTAATATGTGCTCATTCCAACTTGCCCGTTTGGGCATGTCGGGGACATATCCTACTTGCCCGAATGGATGTTTCACTTGTCCGAGGCACTCGGGCAGTCCTTAATATCGAGCCCTGGATTTGCTGAAACCTTTCAGGGAAAAAAACTCATCTCTGTGAAAATATTCTCTCGATGACAAACTAAAGAGCTCGTTCTGTTTTTTTCCCATGACCACAGCAGCAACCCGATTTTCTGTTCCTATCTCTGCATCTTCAAATGTGGTGTTTGTTTGCAGAGATGTTTGATTTGCACCCCCTCTTGATTTCCCCGAATAAAGGAATGAATTCCATGCTCGCGTCCCCGGGATGTTTGTGCGTGTTTATCGTCATGCCCCCGCTGGGGGTCCATGCGTTCGAAGGGCAGCAGCAGGGAGATCCTTTACCCTCCCGCCTCCTCGCTCTCAATCTGTGGGTCAGGTCGGGGTTCGGGGTCTGAACTCCAGACTGGGGGCCAATTATCAGAATGCACAAATCATCCCAGTCCGGCACCAAATATTTGCTTATCTGAGCCGGAGATGAACAAGCTGTAAATCTCGAGAGCGGCAGTCGCAGTAAACGAGTCTCTTCCCTCAGGGATTATAAGATCACGCAGTCCGTCATAGGATGCCTGTCTCTCTCTCTCTTGCTCGCTTGCTCGCTCTCTGGGTTTGTTTATCTGTTTACTAGGGCATGGTGGAAGCAAACGGGAACTGCCTCCGACCGGAAAACACAAACCCAAATGCCTCAACTTCCTTCATTTTTCTGACAAAGATCTTTTCTGTGCAGGAATTTGTTCTGGCATGCTCTGATTTGACGCAAATCACATAGATTGCCCCCCCCCCAACAATAAATAAATTAATTAATAATAAATAAATAAACAAATCTGTCAGTCAAGAAATATATCCAAGCATTATTTAATGATTTTTATATTTATTCTACAAATATTTATTGAGGGATTTATTGAAACATGTATTTAGAGATTTAAAAAAATCTATCTATCTATCTATCTATCTATCTATCTATCTATCTATCTATCTATCTATCTATCTATCTATCTATCTATCTATCTATCTATCTATCTATTTTTTTTTGTGCAGCTTCAAGGTTAAACTCTTTTCAGTTTTACGAAAAGGGAAGCTGTTGAGCTTTGTGGTTTCTGTTGGTATCTGTCAATTTTTTTCTCCTTTTTTCCTGGATCGCATTAACTTCAAATGAGTGCAAAAAAAAAAAAGAGAAGATGGTGACAGAACGACTGTTTATAGCTCCTATAACGAAAGCGCTATGGAACAGGAACGAACTCGTTTCACAGACGTTCCAGAGCATTAAATATACAAATTTGGAAAAAAAAAAAGGATATTTATGAGACATTCTTTAATAAACATGATTGCTAGCAGATTGCTGAGGTAGAAGAGGAATAAAGACCTTTGGGGCGTACTGTCAGGGAAATAATGTTACAACCAGGGTGGCATTTATTTAAAAAAAAAAAGTCAGAAATGCACATTTGTGGCAAAACATCTCCAAAAAAATAGATTATTTTTTAAAAAATTATAATAATTTGTAATGTTTTTTAAATTGAATATTTTTTATACTTTCTATAATTTGTCTCATCTCATTATCTGTAGCCGCTTTATCCTGTTCTACAGGGTCGCAGGCGAGCTGGAGCCTATCCCAGCTGACTACGGGTGAAAGGCGGGGTACACCCTGGACAAGTCGCCAGGTCATCACAGGGCTGACACATAGACACAGACAACCATTCACACTCACATTC
This sequence comes from Neoarius graeffei, assembly GCF_027579695.1. NCBI lineage: Eukaryota > Metazoa > Chordata > Actinopteri > Siluriformes > Ariidae > Neoarius > Neoarius graeffei. The sequence goes on along the minus strand of NC_083583.1, from coordinate 9,555,738 downwards.
ACACCTACGCTCAATTTAGAGTCACCAGTTAACCTAACCTGCATGTCTTTGGACTGTGGGGGAAACCGGAGCACCCGGAGGAAACCCACGCGGACACGGGGAGAACATGCAAACTCCACACAGAAAGGCCCTCGCCGGCCACGGGGCTCGAACCTGGACCTTCTTGCTGTGAGGCGACAGCGCTAACCACTACACCACCGTGCCGCCCTCTATAATTTGTAAAATTAAATTAATTCAATATTTTAGTATTTTTATCTTAAATTTTAAAAATAAATTTTAACAAGATTTTTGATAATTTTTTAAATAACAATATATTAAATATATATAAAATAATACCTGTGCTGAATACATTTACTGAACTTCTCAAAAAAGTAAAACTAAAACGGAAAAAACCCCCTCTAAACAACGAATGTTTGAACTGTCCATTCAAACTGAGAGGATATAACTCGCGTTAAAACTAATACGGCCTTTCGATTTCATAAAATCTGTGAAATTTGGTCATCGTGATGTACGTGAGAGTCCGCTTGGCGAACGTGCTGTCCGGAGCAAGGTGTGACACACTTGTACGAAATTCATATAAAAATTTAATGTAGATGTAAATCTCTTATGCCAAATTATTATGGCATGTTACAAAAAAATAAAGAAAAAATCCGAGTCCTCGTCTCTAATTTACGAGTCCGGATGCAGTTGATGCACAAGTCCGAGTCACGAGTCCTTAAAATTAGGGCACGAGTCAGAGTCCTGGACTCGAGTACTATAAGCCTGCGAACAGCTGCTCGCGCTCTCGCTTGTGCGGTGTCACTTCCTGATTTCCCAAACTACAGGGGAGGGGCACAGAACCATGCATGTGTTAATCACGTGTCATAAATGAGTGGCGTTGAAAGGAATTTGTGTTAACGTGTTATTATAGCGTTAATTTCGACAGCCCTGGTTCTGAGATTTTTGTTTGTTTGTTTGTTTGTTTATTTATTTATTTTAAATTTGTTTTTGCTATAAGCAGGGCTTTGAACCGGTTCAAGGAACGAAAACGAAAACCGGGAACTTTTTCTATTTCACATGGAACAGAAACGAAACCAGAAACTTTATTATTTTTTATGTTCCGGAACAGAAACGCTTATTAAAAATAATGGTAACCGGTTAATACCGGTTTTTATTTCGTTCCTCAAAGTTTCTGTAGCCTACAAATAGTCATTCTTCTCCTGCGCAAGTTTCTATGACCCGCTGGGGTTCACTTCCTGTGTGACGTTCGCTGATTGAATGGAGAGAGCGGGAAGGTGGACTGCTAGTGAGTAAGTGCATTAGAGTGTCTGAGCAAAGAAGAGCCTGAACGATGCAACCTCCCTATTGGCTGTTTGTAAAAATGTATCAGTTGTTGCCCTTCCCACGGGAATCATCGCGGGCTCGAGAGACGAGACCTGACGAGTTAGTTCGTTGGTAGCAGAACAAAATGTCTGGACACAAATCGGGTTTTCAGAAAAGGAAAGAAAATAAACGGAGGGTCGAAAATACAAAAAAGGAGGCAGAAAATGCAAAACGAGTTTTAAGGTAGGACAAATGGTTACTTTTCTGAGGCAGCCCGCCGTGGCTGCAGGCTTTCAGTTGTCATTGAATGGTTACTTTTCTGAGGCAGCCCGCCGTGGCTGCCTGCAGGCTTATTTATTATAGCCCATTTAGTTACAATAGTTGATATAAAATGTTTATAGTTATAGTTATGTGATGGTTGTCCTGATTTAGACTGTTTTTTTTTTTGTTTTTTTTGGGGGGGGGGTTGCACGATGTTGCACCCGGGTCCAGATTAGGGCAGAACCGGCCCTGGCTACATTTCAGCTGTAGTTTATGAATGTATGTATTTGCATAGATGTGTACTTCCAATATGGCACCTAACAAAATCTCGCGGCGCGGTGACATCATGCGGTAGCCCTCTATAGGGCCTGACTAGCCTTTGGTAACACACTAAACGAATTCTCTTTCATTTTTGGCACTTTTTCTGTTTGTGTAGATGGGAAGACGTACTGAGAATCCAAATCGCCAACATTTGAAATAATAATTGTTTTGAATTATTTCTTGTCTTATTTAATGAAGGTTGTAATAGAATTAGCCTACATTTGGCTTAAGCTGGATGAGACAGAGACATAATTTTATAGCCATTTGTTAAACAGCTGACAGGGAACGTAATTAACCGTTCCGGGAACGAAATTTTTTTGTTCTAACCGGTTCGGGAACGTCTATTTAATGGTGGAACCCAAAACCGGAAACGTTAAAATTCCGTTTCTGTTCGGAACGAACCAATAGGAAAAAAATTCCGGTTCAAAGCCCTGGCTATAAGGCACGAATCTGGAGGGTAAAACATTTCCTTTACGAATGAATGACTGGTTAGAAGACCAGGTCGGCGTGTTTGTTTTGTCCGATGCTTTTCACTGCAGCTTTTACGCCTCGCCATTTCTTCAACTTGACACGTTTTTGTTTTTTTTTAATCTCTCCCCCGGTCACATTTAATTCCCTCCGAACACAGATCTGACTTCAGGTTTGTCCGATGTTCTTTACACGCCTGAGGAAGTCGTATGTGTGTATCAACACGAGACTTAATCGTTCGCAGGCTGCTTTCTGGAGCTTCATGGTTGGTGGGGTGGTTTTATTTTTTTATTTTTAAATCCCAGCACTGCAGATTTCACCCTTTTTATCTTGTTCTCATTCATTTATTTTTTCCTTACACATAACGTGTCTTTGATTAGGCATTGAACATTCCTTGCTGTTGCAAAATCCTGTTTAGGAAAATCGGGGAGATTCTGTCATGAGTTCACACTTTCAAAATCCCCGTCGTTTGTCAGCACGCATGTCCGGACGAACAGGGAATGCCTGGGCAATTCCTGGTACGCTTTCTTTCTCATCTTGTCGAGAAACAAGCCACATCTGCTCGATACACAACAGATCTCGGAGCAGGTGCTGGAACGTCTGTGGAGTCAAACCTGATTCATGGGGGATTTAAAAAAAAAAACATTTATACATACCAACTTTTATTATCCATCTGAATTTTTATTTGTTTTTTTCCGGTCCATCCGTTTTCTGAAACGCACACAGCAGCTCGGAGATAAAAATGATTGTTGGCCCCCAGAGGAACCGTTTTTATTCCACGAGCTCAAAACATTTTGTTTCTAAACACATGAAGAATTGTGTAATAATTTAAGCACAGAAATGCAATTTTAATGAAAGATGTGGCACAGCGATTTAAAAAAGAAATGACTTTGTTAAAATTAATTTCATACAAGAATCTATCAAAGAGCAAATAATTTGTTTTGGGTTTCGATACTTTTTGTTCTTGAATGATAAATATTCATGGAAATGAAATGAAAAAATATTTGGCCCGCGCTGTATTTGCTTTAATTTGATGGCAGATGTTTCAGTTTTAAATCTTTCTGAATCTGTTGAGCAATGTGGCTCGGGTAAGTACGCTTTAATGTAGTTTAAATAAATAGTTTATGGGTTTTAATGGAGTTTCTGAGCCATGATATGTTTCATGATGGATAGGTTTCCTAAGAGACTAGCATTGATACAGTAGTGTTCTATTTATTTTAAAAAAATTAATGTAAATTACATTTAGGTTTCTTATATTTAAAAAAATTAGTCATGAAAATTTAACGCTAAACATTTTTTTATCATATTTGTAACATTTTATGATTTTTAGGATGAAGCTGATTCTAGTGAGACTGTAATTATTGAAAAAAAAGAAAAATGTAATTTAAAAAAATCACAAAATCCACCACATCTCAGCCGAGCATACTGTCCCATAATTTATCACAATATTAATATCCTATCATTTCCAGCCCTGGTGCACCAGGAATTGATTTAGGTTTGAAAAGTCTTTCGATTCAGTTTGATTTTCTTTATACAGCTCCTTTAACTTCGTCACAAAGCAGCTTTACAGAAATCCGGATGTAGATTTAGATCCCCAGCGAACTCACGGCAGTGAGGGTGACGAGAGAAAACTGAGCCGACACAAGAGAGAAACCTCGACTCATAATGGACCCCGTGCTCTTTATGGTGACACCAGACAACAGGATTATAAACCGTGACGGTATACAGGAGTGGAAGAGTAGAACCGAACACTGCTGAGTGGGGTGGGGGGGTAAAGATAAAAAAAGAGAGAGAGAGAGAGAGAGAGAGAGATAAAGAGACAGACTGGGAGAGAGAGAGAGAGAGAGAGAAGGAGACAGACTGGGAGAGAGAGAGAGATGGAGACAGACTGGGAGAGAGAGAGAGATGGAGACAGACTGGGAGAGAGAGAGAGATGGAGACAGACTGGGAGAGAGAGAGAGATGGAGACAGACTGGGAGAGAGAGAGATGGAGACAGACTGGGAGAGAGAGAGATGGAGACAGACTGGGAGAGAGAGAGATGGAGACAGACTGGGAGAGAGAGAGATGGAGACAGACTGGGAGAGAGAGAGATGGAGACAGACTGGGAGAGAGAGAGATGGAGACAGACTGGGAGAGAGAGAGATGGAGACAGACTGGGAGAGAGAGAGATGGAGACAGACTGGGAGAGAGAGAGATGGAGACAGACTGGGAGAGAGAGAGATGGAGACAGACTGGGAGAGAGAGAGATGGAGACAGACTGGGAGAGAGAGAGAGAGATGGAGACAGACTGGGAGAGAGAGAGAGAGAGATGGAGACAGACTGGGAGAGAGAGAGAGAGAGAGATGGAGACAGACTGGGAGAGAGAGAGAGAGAGAGATGGAGACAGACTGGGAGAGAGAGAGAGAGAGATGGAGACAGACTGGGAGAGAGAGAGAGAGAGAGAGAGATGGAGACAGACTGGGAGAGAGAGAGAGAGAGAGATGGAGACAGACTGGGAGAGAGAGAGAGAGAGAGATGGAGACAGACTGGGAGAGAGAGAGAGAGAGAGATGGAGACAGACTGGGAGAGAGAGAGAGAGAGAGATGGAGACAGACTGGGAGAGAGAGAGAGAGAGAGATGGAGACAGACTGGGAGAGAGAGAGAGATGGAGACAGACTGGGAGAGAGAGAGAGATGGAGACAGACTGGGAGAGAGAGAGAGAGAGAGATGGAGACAGACTGGGGAGAGAGAGAGAGAGATGGAGACAGACTGGGAGAGAGAGAGAGAGATGGAGACAGACTGGGAGAGAGAGAGAGAGATGGAGACAGACTGGGAGAGAGAGAGAGAGATGGAGACAGACTGGGAGAGAGAGAGAGAGAGAGATGGAGACAGACTGGGAGAGAGAGAGAGATGGAGACAGACTGGGAGAGAGAGAGAGAGAGATGGAGACAGACTGGGAGAGAGAGAGAGAGAGATGGAGACAGACTGGGGAGAGAGAGAGAGAGATGGAGACAGACTGGGGAGAGAGAGAGAGAGATGGAGACAGACTGGGGAGAGAGAGATGGAGACGGACTGGGAGAGAGAGAGAGAGAGAGATGGAGACGGACTGGGGGGGAGAGAGATGGAGACAGACTGGGGGGGAGAGAGATGGAGACGGACTGGGGGAGAGAGAGAGAGAGAGATGGAGACGGACTGGGGGGGAGAGAGATGGAGACAGACTGGGGGGGAGAGAGATGGAGACGGACTGGGGGAGAGAGAGAGATGGAGACGGACTGGGGGAGAGAGAGAGATGGAGACGGACTGGGGGAGAGAGAGAGAGATGGAGACGGACTGGGGGAGAGAGAGAGAGATGGAGACGGACTGGGAGAGAGAGAGAGAGATGGAGACAGACTGGGAGAGAGAGAGAGAGATGGAGACAGACTGGGAGAGAGAGAGAGAGATGGAGACAGACTGGGAGAGAGAGAGAGAGATGGAGACAGACTGGGAGAGAGAGAGAGATGGAGACAGACTGGGAGAGAGAGAGAGAGATGGAGACAGACTGGGGAGAGAGAGAGAGAGATGGAGACAGACTGGGGAGAGAGAGAGAGAGATGGAGACAGACTGGGGAGAGAGAGAGAGAGATGGAGACAGACTGGGGAGAGAGAGAGAGAGATGGAGACAGACTGGGGAGAGAGAGATGGAGACGGACTGGGAGAGAGAGAGAGAGAGAGATGGAGACGGACTGGGGGGGAGAGAGATGGAGACGGACTGGGGGAGAGAGAGAGATGGAGACGGACTGGGGGAGAGAGAGAGATGGAGACGGACTGGGGGAGAGAGAGAGATGGAGACGGACTGGGGGAGAGAGAGAGATGGAGACGGACTGGGGGAGAGAGAGAGATGGAGACGGACTGGGGGAGAGAGAGAGATGGAGACGGACTGGGGGAGAGAGAGAGATGGAGACGGACTGGGGGAGAGAGAGAGATGGAGACGGACTGGGGGAGAGAGAGAGATGGAGACGGACTGGGGGAGAGAGAGAGATGGAGACGGACTGGGGGAGAGAGAGAGATGGAGACGGACTGGGGGAGAGAGAGAGATGGAGACGGACTGGGGGAGAGAGAGAGATGGAGACGGACTGGGGGAGAGAGAGAGATGGAGACGGACTGGGGGAGAGAGAGAGATGGAGACGGACTGGGGGAGAGAGAGAGATGGAGACGGACTGGGGGAGAGAGAGAGATGGAGACGGACTGGGGGAGAGAGAGAGATGGAGACGGACTGGGGAGAGAGAGAGATGGAGACGGACTGGGGAGAGAGAGAGATGGAGACGGACTGGGGGAGAGAGAGAGATGGAGACGGACTGGGGGAGAGAGAGAGATGGAGACGGACTGGGGGAGAGAGAGAGATGGAGACGGACTGGGGGAGAGAGAGAGATGGAGACGGACTGGGGGAGAGAGAGAGATGGAGACGGACTGGGGGAGAGAGAGAGATGGAGACGGACTGGGGGAGAGAGAGAGATGGAGACGGACTGGGGGAGAGAGAGAGATGGAGACGGACTGGGGGAGAGAGAGAGAGATGGAGACGGACTGGGGGAGAGAGAGAGAGAGAGATGGAGACGGACTGGGAGAGAGAGAGAGAGAGAGAGAGATGGAGACAGACTGGGAGAGAGAGAGAGAGAGAGATGGAGACAGACTGGGAGAGAGAGAGAGAGAGAGATGGAGACAGACTGGGAGAGAGAGAGAGAGAGAGATGGAGACAGACTGGGAGAGAGAGAGAGAGAGAGATGGAGACAGACTGGGAGAGAGAGAGAGAGAGAGATGGAGACAGACTGGGAGAGAGAGAGAGATGGAGACAGACTGGGAGAGAGAGAGAGATGGAGACAGACTGGGAGAGAGAGAGAGATGGAGACAGACTGGGGAGAGAGAGAGAGAGAGATGGAGACAGACTGGGGAGAGAGAGAGAGAGATGGAGACAGACTGGGAGAGAGAGAGAGAGATGGAGACAGACTGGGAGAGAGAGAGAGAGATGGAGACAGACTGGGAGAGAGAGAGAGAGATGGAGACAGACTGGGAGAGAGAGAGAGAGAGAGATGGAGACAGACTGGGAGAGAGAGAGAGATGGAGACAGACTGGGAGAGAGAGAGAGAGAGATGGAGACAGACTGGGAGAGAGAGAGAGAGAGATGGAGACAGACTGGGGAGAGAGAGAGAGAGATGGAGACAGACTGGGGAGAGAGAGAGAGAGATGGAGACAGACTGGGGAGAGAGAGATGGAGACGGACTGGGGGAGAGAGAGAGAGAGAGATGGAGACGGACTGGGGGGGAGAGAGATGGAGACAGACTGGGGGGGAGAGAGATGGAGACGGACTGGGGGAGAGAGAGAGATGGAGACGGACTGGGGGAGAGAGAGAGATGGAGACGGACTGGGGGAGAGAGAGAGAGATGGAGACGGACTGGGGGAGAGAGAGAGAGATGGAGACGGACTGGGAGAGAGAGAGAGAGATGGAGACAGACTGGGAGAGAGAGAGAGAGATGGAGACAGACTGGGAGAGAGAGAGAGAGATGGAGACAGACTGGGAGAGAGAGAGAGAGATGGAGACAGACTGGGAGAGAGAGAGAGATGGAGACAGACTGGGAGAGAGAGAGAGAGATGGAGACAGACTGGGGAGAGAGAGAGAGAGATGGAGACAGACTGGGGAGAGAGAGATGGAGACAGACTGGGGAGAGAGAGAGAGAGATGGAGACAGACTGGGGAGAGAGAGAGAGAGATGGAGACAGACTGGGGAGAGAGAGATGGAGACGGACTGGGAGAGAGAGAGAGAGAGAGATGGAGACGGACTGGGGGGGAGAGAGATGGAGACGGACTGGGGGAGAGAGAGAGATGGAGACGGACTGGGGGAGAGAGAGAGATGGAGACGGACTGGGGGAGAGAGAGAGATGGAGACGGACTGGGGGAGAGAGAGAGATGGAGACGGACTGGGGGAGAGAGAGAGATGGAGACGGACTGGGGGAGAGAGAGAGATGGAGACGGACTGGGGGAGAGAGAGAGATGGAGACGGACTGGGGGAGAGAGAGAGATGGAGACGGACTGGGGGAGAGAGAGAGATGGAGACGGACTGGGGGAGAGAGAGAGATGGAGACGGACTGGGGGAGAGAGAGAGATGGAGACGGACTGGGGGAGAGAGAGAGATGGAGACGGACTGGGGGAGAGAGAGAGATGGAGACGGACTGGGGGAGAGAGAGAGATGGAGACGGACTGGGGGAGAGAGAGAGATGGAGACGGACTGGGGAGAGAGAGAGATGGAGACGGACTGGGGAGAGAGAGAGATGGAGACGGACTGGGGGAGAGAGAGAGATGGAGACGGACTGGGGGAGAGAGAGAGATGGAGACGGACTGGGGGAGAGAGAGAGATGGAGACGGACTGGGGGAGAGAGAGAGATGGAGACGGACTGGGGGAGAGAGAGAGATGGAGACGGACTGGGGGAGAGAGAGAGATGGAGACGGACTGGGGGAGAGAGAGAGATGGAGACGGACTGGGGGAGAGAGAGAGATGGAGACGGACTGGGGGAGAGAGAGAGAGATGGAGACGGACTGGGGGAGAGAGAGAGAGATGGAGACGGACTGGGGGAGAGAGAGAGAGATGGAGACGGACTGGGGGAGAGAGAGAGAGATGGAGACGGACTGGGGGAGAGAGCGAGATGGAGACGGACTGGGGGAGAGAGCGAGATGGAGACGGACTGGGGGAGAGAGCGAGATGGAGACGGACTGGGGGAGAGAGCGAGATGGAGACGGACTGGGGGAGAGAGCGAGATGGAGACGGACTGGGGGAGAGAGCGAGATGGAGACGGACTGGGGGAGAGAGCGAGATGGAGACGGACTGGGGGAGAGAGCGAGATGGAGACGGACTGGGGGAGGGAGGGAGAGGGAGAGATAAAGAGACAGACTGGGAGAGAGACGGGGAGTGATAGAGACGGACTGGGAGAGAGACGGGGCGTGATAGAGATGGACTGGGAGAGAGAGAGATAAAGAGACGGACTGGGAGAGGGAGCGAGATACGGACTGGGAAAGTTAGAGAGATACGGACTGGGAGAGAGAGATAAAGAGACGGACTGGGAGAGAGAGATGGAGACGGACTGGGAGAGAGAGAGAGATGGAGACGGACTGGGGGAGAGAGCGAGATGGAGACGGACTGGGGGAGAGAGAGAGATGGAGACGGACTGGGGGAGAGAGCGAGATGGAGACGGACTGGGGGAGAGAGCGAGATGGAGACGGACTGGGGGAGAGAGCGAGATGGAGACGGACTGGGGGAGAGAGCGAGATGGAGACGGACTGGGGGAGAGAGCGAGATGGAGACGGACTGGGGGAGAGAGCGAGATGGAGACGGACTGGGGGAGAGAGCGAGATGGAGACGGACTGGGGGAGAGAGCGAGATGGAGACGGACTGGGGGAGGGAGGGAGAGGGAGAGATAAAGAGACAGACTGGGAGAGAGACGGGGAGTGATAGAGACGGACTGGGAGAGAGACGGGGCGTGATAGAGACGGACTGGGAGAGAGACGGGGAGTGATAAAGAGACGGACTGGGAGAGAGAGAGATAAAGAGACGGACTGGGAGAGGGAGCGAGATACGGACTGGGAAAGTTAGAGAGATACGGACTGGGAGAGAGAGATAAAGAGACGGACTGGGAGAGAGAGATGGAGACAGACTGGGAGAGAGAGATGGAGACAGACTGGGAGAGAGAGAGAGAGACAGACTGGGAGAGAGAGAGAGAGATAAAGGGACAGACTGGGAGAGAGAGAGAGAGATAAAGGGACAGACTGGGAGAGAGAGATAAAGAGACCGGCTGGGAGAGAGAGATAAAGAGACCGGCTGGGAGAGAGAGATAAAGAGACCGGCTGGTAGAGAGACGGAGAGTGATAAAGAGACCGACTGGGAGAGGGGGAGAGAGAGATATAAAGAGACAGACTGGGAGAGGGAGAGATATAGACAGACTGGGAGAGGGAGAGAGAGAGATATAAAGAGACAGACTGGGAGAGGGAGAGATGTAGACAGACTGGGAGAGGGAGAGATGTAGACAGACTGGGAGAGGGAGAGAGAGATATAAAGAGACAGACTGGGAGAGGGAGAGATATAGACAGACTGGGAGAGGGAGATAAAGAGATATGGAGAGAGGGAGGGCTACAGAGAGAGAGGGATACAGAGAGACACGGAGAGAGAGAGGAAGAGCTGCATAGTTTCGTTCTTGAATCTGATTTCACAGGGACTTGGACAGCAGACGAGTTGCGTAATCGAATAATAATAAAACAGATTTTTAAAACCGTTTAATCATTGATGTGGTGGTTTTATTTATTTATTTTTGTGATGAGACTTTAATTTAATTGATTTATGGAAGGCGTCTCTGCTGTCAGTACTTTATAACATTCACGCTGCTTGGCAAAGATTATTTTGGTATAACTGTCTGTCTCGCACTCTTCTACTCCGTGTTTACACTCGCCGGCCACTTTAATAGGAACTGGTTCTTGATCTCTAAGATCCCTGTTCTTGGCTGCAGGAGTGGAACCCAATGTGGTGTTCTACTATTGCATGCTGAGATGCTTTTCTGCTCACCACGGTTGTAAAGAGTGATTATGAGAGTCGCTATACGAGTTCCTTCCTGGCAGCTCGAACCAATCTTTCCATTTCCCTCTGACCCTCTCTTATCAACAAGGCGTTTGTTTCCACCCACAGAACTCACTCACTCACTCACTCACTCACTCACTCACTCACTCACTCAGTGTTTTTTGTTTTCCACACCATTCTGTGTAAACTCTAAAGACTGTTGTGTGTGAAAACCCCAGGAGATCAGCAGCTTCTCAGATACTCAAACCAGTCCATCTGGCTCAAACCAACACCCAGGGGCTTCAAAGTTTGGGAGAATAGCAGGGTACAAATAATTTACAGCAGGGTGCAAAATGGTAAAATGTCTGCCAGCGGCAGACATAATGCATGCAAAGCGTGCAGGGATAGATAGATAGATAGATAGATAGATAGATAGATAGATAGATAGAGAGAGAGAGAGAGAGAGAGAGAGAGAGAGAGAGAGAGAGATATGCAAGTACGAATTTTTCATGGGGCGGGATGGTTTGGAACAGGCCATCTAAAATTGGGATAACATTTACCCGGGACGGGTATTTGAGGCGGGTCGTCTAGCTTAAGCTTGATTAGCGTTGTTACGCACGCCAGTGTTTCCCACAGAAATTTTGGAGACTATGGGGGAGGCGCGGGGTTTGTTTAAAATTGAGTGATATGTTAAATATTAAGTTATTACTGAAAAACTATTGATTAAAAAAACAGACGCCGAGAAATGGGCCTATAAACAACTTTACCAATATAAAAGATTGCCAGGACTACAAAAATGCAGAAAAATAGGCTTTACTTATCCAAATGCACCTGTTGGTTCAAAAGTTAAAGTGCAGAGAACCTCACAGCACAACATGAAGTTACCTTAAAATATAATATAAATGCCTCAGCTTTCATGTAAAAAAAAAAACTATTAATACTAGTACTGTGTGCAGGCAGTCTCTCCTGAAGACTAAATTAAACAATGATAAACTAATAAAATAAATGGCTCAGGCTTCATAGAAGAAAAAAACAATTTGAACAGAATCTCACAGTATGATGCTGAAGCTGCGTAAACAATGGAAAATAAAATACCATTTTGGCAAAAAACGTTGGCATCCATTAATTTCTTGTATTAAGTAAAAAAAATATGTTGCCAGATACTGCTGACGTTTTACAGCCTAAAATATGTTCAAAACCCGCCAAAATGCGCTTAAAACCGCCCAAATTGGGCGGGAAAACGCACAATCCGGCAACACAGGCGGCAGTAATGGCTGCACTCGTGTCGAGGATGTAAACACAGTTGATGCGGCAACGGACATACATGACATAGTGGATGTAATTTACATTCACAATTTTTTTTGCTGTCAGAAATATTTAATATTAAATTTTGTGACTCGACTGACAGTAGCCGGCGGCAGAACAAGCCATAGCCGGCGATTTGCCGCCGGTGACCGGCTACTTTTGAGACCGCTGAACACCCATGGCACAGTGAGAGAAGGTCACACTTTGAGATCGCAATTATTCCTGTTCTGATGTTTGAACATTAACTGAAGGTCTTGATTGGTATCTGTGTGATTTTATGCCTCGTGCTGCTGTCAGGGGATCGGCTGATTAGAGAACCGCATCAAACAGCAGGTGGATGTATAGATGGGTTTATTTCTACTGTTATAAAAAAATCCTGATATCCAGGTGTTTGCTACAAAGCTATGAATTGCGGTATTGGGGTTGGACGCGCTTTATGTCCTTCACACACCTGAGCTCAAGGTGAAACACAGTCGACTCTGTGTGGTTGGCTTGAGACTGGAATATAAGAACAGCTGTGTAGTTGAAATGTTGGGTGGAAAGTGTCGTGTTAATAAAATAATCTAATAATAAAAATCGGGGAAGCCATGGCCTAATGGTGAGAGAAGCAGTTTTGCAACCAAAAGGTCACCAGTTCAAATCCCTGGACCAGCAGGAATGGCTGAAGTGCCCTTGATCAAGGCCCCTAACCCCCAACTGCCCCCCAGGCTGCTATGGGTATGTTGGCCTGGATAAGAGCATTTGCTAAATACCTGTAATATAATGTAAAAATAAAATAATCTAAATAATAAATGTTAATCATGTGCTAAATGTATTAAGGCCAAACAAAATAATGTGTTTTTCCGGTTACCCGACCGACCCTGTAAAAACACTGCGACCCTTCAACTGTTTATGACCACGATAAACAAACTATTTCTCGCGCCCGACCCTACCTGCTTGGCACCTACCTGGCGAGTCAAACGAGAACCGCTAGGGCGTGTCATATAAACCACTCGGTGTTTGCCGAAAGACACGAGGCCCGTCAGGAGTAAATTGACAACCAACACGCCCAGTTTCCATTGTGCTATAGATGTAGTTCCGGTTCACCTTACAAGCGTACATCATGACCTTGGAAATATGGCGTCTGCTAACGCCCCAATCGACGATAGTAGGTATAGAAATCACTGGACATCGTTGCTATAACTAATTTCAACTGATATATCATATTTGAAATAGAATATATGATGATTCAGGGTGAATCTGGATGGTATTTTGATAGGTGGCAATGACTAATTTTGAAAAACAATCCTACAGATTATAGTCGACCCCCCTCCCCCCGCCGACCTGTTCCTTTGTGGAGTCACTGAGCAGTCGTGCAATCACTGAACAAATCATGATAAATCCTGTTCCCAAAACTGATGAATACAAGCCATTATTATTATTTTTTTTTAATATTAGATAGGGTTTGGGTTTGTATTGACAGACACCCCCCCCCCCCCCCCCCCCCCATCACTGTAAAAAAAGAATAGTTGAGAATACTTGAAATTTCAAGGCAACCATCTGCATTAAGAATTTTATGTTTTGCCAACGATGTGCCCATGATAATCCAAACTATGATAACACTGTTATCTTTATTAAGAATTCTTAATTAAGTCAATTTTCAATTCCTCATTCTGCCAACGTAGATTTCTCTTTTTGCTGAACAGTGGCATTCACAGTAGTACAAAAAGGCAATTGAGGTTCGGCCATCCTTAAAAAAAAAATGTTTCCTGTCCACCCGGGTGGGCAAAAAAAATTTCAGTCGGGAGGGAGTTTTTTTTTTTTTTTTTTAATTTTTTTTATATACACTAAGTAACTTTAAAAACGCACATTGATAAAACTTGCTGAATTCGTGCTGAGTTTATCTCAAGAAGAAAAGAAATATATCACAATGGAAAAATAACTTCGTTCCGCCCGAATAAGTTCCAAATCTGTGCTCAAATCAGAATTTAAGGGAGTTGTACTCAGTAACGTACAATATGACTCGGGTAGTCAATGACATGGACAGGCTTTAATTTTCAAACAAATTTTGCATACACTGTACACACACAATCTTGCCTATAAATACCCGGGGGAAGTGATGGGAAAATTGTCATTATTGAAGACGCCACGCCTAAGCCAAAATCAACGTGAACAGGCCATCGGGATGTTGCGTGCCGGAAGTACACAGACAGAGGTCACCCGGCACTTCAATGTTCATCATTCGACCGTTTCCCGTTTGAGTCAGCGTTACAGACAGACAGGGAGCACCAGGGATCATCCACGCCCTGGTCAGCCTCGAGTCACGACGCCAGTTCAGGATCAGCACATCAGGCTAGCTCACTTCCGTGACAGATTCCTAAGGTCTATGCCACGAAGAGTGAACGCCTTGTTGCAAGCAAACGGAGGTCATACACGATACTGAACATGTAATTTCGTGAACATGGACCAACTGTCACTTTGAATTTTTTTATTGTGAATTAATTCTTGAGTTTGACAATAAATGTCCTTTATCGATGTTTCAAGATGTGTGTGCATTACATACAATATCATAAATTTCAAATATATGCATGGATCTAAAGTGATATCGTGTTGAATTCCATTGTGCGTTTTTAAAGTTACTTAGTATATATATGGATGGATAAGAAATCGCAATGCTGTGTTTGCTTTTTCTTTTGGTACTTTTTTATTACAAAAGCAGACACATATTTAATAAAATATGACAGTTAAATCAACTGAAACTTGTACAAAACCTTTAAGTTAGCATTTTAAATGCTGACTGCAACATTTGCAAAACTTTTACAAAGGTACTTAAAATGTCCGACACACGGACTTTTTGTATTTCTAAATCGAGCGTTAGGCCTAGTTCGGATGAAATTACACTATTAAAATGATCACTGAATGATTTGTTTTTCTGAATCTTTACTATTTTGTTGTTCGCTAGAATACCATTTTGCGATTTCACACTTAAGCAAATGTTTGAAAACTCCGGATCGCCTTCCTTCATGGTGGCTGCCATTTTTTTGTGCCGCACAGCACGTGCGCAGAGCTGATTCGACAGGGCTTTCCACAAGCACCGGCCACACAATTAAGTCCAGCCGGCTACTTTAATGACTATTTTTGTAGCCCACATGCTCTAAATATTAATTTTCAGTTTTAATAAAATTAAATGTTTATCTAACGGACTGACAATAATGTCAAACTGAACCGTTGATCAAGGGAGAGTAACTCATCCGCGCCCCGACATGCGGTGTGCGCGCGCACTCGGCGCATGCTCAGCTGCGTGAATGTGTCATGCACCGAAAATAAGAGATTTACAAGCCAGGAACGCCTCATGATGCAATACGCAAGAAAAGAAAGAAGATTTACTGCCATTTTACTTTGTATTTGAGTAAAGTGAATAAATAAATGGTCTGTGGAAAATACACTTAACCCTGGGAACTGCGTGCACAGGATTTTATTTTGTGTTTACTCCCCCCGGCTGGCTACTTATTTGTCATGGCTGGCTAGTATGAGCCTTAGTGGAAAGCCCTGGGAATGCGGAAATGTCAAGTTCGATTTTAGATTTACGAACCCGAAAAAAATGTCGAAAAACCGGCGTTAAAAAAAAAAAAATTTCGCCTGCACAAACGGCACTCACCCGGCCGGTGGACCGGAAACAGAACATTTTTTAATAATGGCCTTATCACAATTTTTTTTGGGCTTTTTTCACCTTTATTGGATAGGACAGTGTAGAGACAGGAAATGAGCGGGAGAGAGAGAGATGGGGAGGGATCAGGAAATGACCTCGGGTCGGAATCGAACCCGGGTCCCCGGATTTATGGTATGGCGCCTTATCCACCTGAGCCACGACAACATGAACTTCAACCGGAGAGAGAGCCACATTGCCCAGCCCTTGCATTTGGGAGAGGAAACCCCGTGTCTTGGTCATTAAGAGCATGCGCTGAATAAACACCTGTGGCAGTTATGTATTTTCAATTCAGATTATTCACTATTGTATATTTACTAGGGCTGTAACGATATACGTATCGAAATCGAAATCGCGATACATAGAGCCACGATCCGTATCGCGATACAAGAAGGCAGAATCGCGGTACACCCTTTCAAACTTCTCCTCAGCCCAAAAACAGAGGCGCTTCCAAACTTCAATTTATGAATACTTTACTTTTTATTTAAATTACATTTTAAACTTACTTAAATTACTTTTATTTTTTATATCTATTAGTAAGTCGTTTTTTCGCCGACCTGCGACAATCTTCTGCGAGTCACACAACGTCCACACTCGCCACTGGCAGAGCATTCATTTCTTTTAAGCGGTCGCCATTCTGGTTGCGACGCGGGGAGCGAATCTGTAAACAAGCAGCTCATTGGCTGGCTAGGTGTGCCACAAGCCAATCACAATCACTTGACCGGAAAGGCATGCAGTGTTGCCAGATTGGGCGGGTTTAGGTGCTTTTTGGCTGGTTTTGAACATATTTTGGGGTGGAAAACGTTAGCAATATCTGGCAACACTGAAGGCATGTCTGCTTGGGCGGAAGCCTTCTGCGGCAGTTACATTTTGACACGCGAGCAATGTTTCACCATAAAAATTCCGTAATTTCCATCTCTTTTCCGCGATCACAGAAAATCATTGGCCCTATGAGAGTGAGACAGTGAGAGAGCCACCCCCCCCAAAAAAAAATCTTAACGGATTTACACGATTTGGAAAAATGACTTTTTCAGAACCGAAAAAAACAGAGCTTCCGGCTCAACAGTATTATTTTGAGAAATGAAACAATCTTTGGATATACATTTGTTCATTTTTGCATACATATTACTCATTCTCTGCAGTGGTCTGAATTATTTGTTATTAAATAGTTAATGTAAGTAAGTAAATGTTAATAAGTCAAATTTACTACTTTAAAAAAACATTTAAAAAAAATTGTGGGCGTATCGAATCGTGGGTCAAAAATCGCGATATGAATCGAATCGTGAGTTGGGTGTATCGTTACAGCCCTAATATTTACACATCATTGAGGTGCACCCTATCAGTTTGATGTGGATTTTTCTGTTCGTTAATAATTATTCATATTTTCTTGTCCATTCAATTGTGAATATGGAATTACTTGAACAAAGCGTAATTCTATTTTTTACAGTGTAGTTGAATATGGATTTATTTTTACATGCCAAAACATAAGTCCTATGTATATCAAATGAAAGTTTGAACCACAAAAAAAAAAATAAAAAAGCAGCTGTATTCATTAGAGCAACATAAGTGACCATTGCATTAATAGACAGAATAAGAAAAAACATGAAGCAAATATAATGTCATTAAGGCCGAGATGTTAGGCATGCACCCTATTTTGATAAATACACAAGACTTCGGTTTTAAGTATGAAAGTCCCCACTAGTATATAAAAATATATATTTTGGAAATGTTCAGAACTGAAGGGATAGATCAAGGTACTGGACCACCACCACTCTGGCCACCACCAAATAGATCATCCACCAAAATATTCCCATTTTACCTGGAAAATGAAAGCATGCCATCATTATTAGAACAATTTATATACAAGTGCATCCTTATATCATCAAGGATATCTGATGACTAGGTTTAGTTTTGAACGAGTATTTTGCAAAAAAAGTTTTCAAAGGAAACTTCTCACTTTTTCCAACCTACCCTAGAAAATTTGTCGTAAACTTTTGGGAAAAACAACATTTTTTTTTTTTCTCTACCTACCTACCTACCCTATTTTGAAAACCCAGGAAACACGTATATTATTTTGTTTGAGCTAATAAAATGCGTTTCATTTTCGCCTTTAGCTGACTTCGGAGCACAGCGTCAACTTTTGATCCGTCTTGGCTCCGTTTATTTAAAGCCGTGAACGGAAAACATGTTAAGAAAATGAAACCATGTGTTGTTTATGAGGTTGAATTTTATTGGAAGTTTATAGTCTGATTAGTTACAGCTAATCAGCAATTATTTGACAAGGCTGAACAAAATATTGTGATTGTTTTGCGGTGAGCAAGCAGCAATTATTTGCCGATGCCAAAGGCAGAGACACAAAAAAAACCCCATTGTAATTTGTGAAACTCATGTTCAGGAATTAGCTCGTGTCCATAAAGTCGATGCTCTGTTGCCATGAGGTGGCGTCTGCCGTCCACAATTCGGTTAAATCGTATCTCCTCTGTCAATTATCCACGGATTTCCATTCCGATTGTTTTGTTTGAAAGAATTCGTCACGCCGAACAAAACGTGGTTGTCAAATTTTTTTGCTAACGAGTTACTAATTCCGGTGGTGTAGTGGTTAGCGCTGTCGCCTCACAGCAAGAAGGTCCTGGGTTCGAGCCCCGGGGCCGGCGACGGCCTTTCTGTGTGGAGTTTGCTTGTTCTCCCCGTGTCTGCGTGGGTTTCCTCCGGGTGCTCCGGTTTCCCCCACAGTCCAAAGACATGCAGGTTAGGTTAACTGGTGACTCTAAATTGACCGTAGGTGTGAATGTGAGTGTGAATGGTTGTCTGTGTTAGCCCTGTGATGACCTGGCGACTTGTCCAGGGTGTACCCCGCCTTTCGCCCGTAGTCAGCTGGGATAGGCTCCAGCTTGCCTGCGACCCTGTAGAAGGATAAAGCGGCTAGAGATAATGAGATGAGATGAGTTACTAATTCGTTATCATTATTCCTCTTCGTCCCGGATGGGACATAAGGCTTCCACTAGCTCTCTCCACCTTGCCCTGTCTTGTGCGACCTTGTGTGCCTCGCCCGATCTCATCCAGCTCTGCCAAAACTGTCCTGCGCCAGGTGGCTTTTGGGCTTCCTGGTTTTCTTTTTCCTGGTGGCATCCATCTTAGGGCGATCTTTCTTTGGGATGCGCTGACTGTCCATCCTCAGAGTGTGCCCAAGCCAGGTCAGCCTTCTCTTCCTGATTTCTGTGATGATGCTATGATGTCTTTCTGTACAGCTCTTCATTCTTGATTTTGTTGGGCCAGAATATGCAGCAGATTTTACAGAGGCATCCATTATGGAAGGCTTGGATCTTGTTCATGTCTGTTTTCACAACTCGCCAGCATTCTGATCCATGTAGCAGAACAGATTTAACCTTGCTATTGTACAGACGGATCTTGGTTTTGAGGGAATGCTGTTTGGATTTCCAGATGGGACCAAGTCTAGCAAATGAACTACGAGCTTTACCAAGTCTTGCCTTGATATCTTTCTGGGCTCCATTGTCCTTACTGATAAGACTACCAAGATATGTGAAGTCTTCCACACACACTAATGGTTGGTCATTCACTGCGATAGTGGATGTAGGCTTGGCATTGATCCACATAACTTGAGTTTTGGTGGTACTGATGTTGAGTCCCACTTGTTTGGCACTGCCCTCCAGTCTGTTTGTCTTCTCTTGGAGTTGGAGCTGCGTAGTAGACAATGCTGCAATATCATCGGCAAAGTCCAGGTCTTCCAAGTTATGTGAAAAGGGTCCGTTGGATTCCTCTGGGTTTGTCTGATGATGTCTGCCTCATAATCCAGTCTATGGCTACAAGGAAGAGGATAGGAGATAGGATGCACCCCTGCCTTACTCCAGACTCTACTGGGAACCATTGTGAGAGGGTGTTCTCCACAATGACACTGCATTCAAAGTGCTCGTATAACTGTTAACGAGTCGCCAAATTAACGAATTTTCCAGGCCTCTCACTAGAATTGTATCTCCTCTCTGATTTCTCATCCGGTTCCAGTTCTGATCGACGTTTCGGGTCGATCTTCCGTTGAAGAACAAAACTTGGTCATTTGTTTGTTGATTTTATTGTCGTCAGCAATTTTGTTTATTTTCAGTTAAATCATATCTCCTCCGTCAGTTCACGATGGGTTTCGGTTCTAATTTTTATTTGAAAGAATTCAACCTTCTGGACAACACTCGGTCATTGGGCCATCCTTAAAAAAAAAATTCAGTTTCCTGTCCACCGGGTGAGCAAAAAATTTTTCGGGAGGGAGGGAGGGATTTTTTTATATATGTGTAGATGGATAAGAAATCGCAATGCTGTGTTTGCTTTTTCTTTCAGTACTTTTTTATTACAAAAGCAGACACATTTAATAAAATATGACAGTTTAATCAACTGAAACTTGTACAAAAACTTTAAGTTAGCATTTTAAATGCTGACTGCAACATTTGCAAAACTTTTACAAAGGTACTTAAAATGTCCGACACACGGACTTTTTGTAGTTCTAAATCGAGCGTTAGGCCTAGTTCGGATGAAATTACACTATTAAAATGATCACTGAATGATTTGTTTTTCTGAATCTTTACTATTTTGTTGTTCGCTAGAATACCATTTTGCGATTTCACACTTAAGCAAATGTTTGAAAACTCCGGATCTCCTTCCTTCATGGTGGCTGCCATTTTTTTGTGCCGCACAGCGCATGCGCAGAGCTGATTCGACAGGGCTTTCCACAAGCGCCGGCCACACAATTAAGTCCAGCCGGCTACTTTAATGACTATTTTTGTAGCCCACAGGCTCTAAATATTAATTTTCGATTTTAATAAAATTAAATGTTTATCTAACGGACTGACAATAATGTCAAACTGAACCGCACTCATTTAAGTTGTGATTCGCGCTGTTTGTACCGATAATAACCACAAATTCCCCGCAGACTTCATTGATCAAGGGAGAGTAACTCATCCGCGGCCCCGACATGAGGTGTGTGTGTGTGCGCGCACTCGGCGGAGGCAGTAGTGTGTCGGGGCCGTCGGAGGGAACAGAAGCAGAGATGACGCTTATTTTGTCTCCGGTAAACCAGTCTTCTCTCGGTCAATTACGTGCTGGCATCAAACGACACCGTTGGTTGTAAATGAACCCAAACTGAGTGGTTGGAGTGTATTTTCATACACAAATGGAGAAATGTTGGCTGAGTGTGTAATTGTGTAGCCCCACTGCAGACCGTTGTCGTCGTTAATTCATAGCATGCTCAGCTGCGTGAATGTGTCATGCACCGAAAATAAGAGATTTACAAGCCAGGAACGCCTCATGATGCAATACGCAAGAAAAGAAAGAAGATTTACTGCCATTTTACTTTGTATTTGAGTAAAGTGAATAAATAAATGGTCTGTGGAAAATACATTTAATCCTGGGAACTGCGTGCACAGGAGTTTATTTTGTGTTTACCCCCCCCGGCTGGCTACTTATTTGTCATGGCTGGCTAGTATGAGCCTTAGTGGAAAGCCCTGGGAATGCGGAAATGTCAAGTTCGATTTTAGATTTGCGAACCCGAAAAAAAATGTCGAAAAACCGGCGTTAAAAAAAAAAATTTTCAACCGCACAAACGGCACTCACCCGGCCGGTGGACCGGAAACAGAACGTTTTTTAGTAATGGCCTTGTAATTAGTCTTCGCGAATTTTCTTCTGACTAGAATTGTATCTCCTCTCTCATTTATCATCCGATTTTAGTTCTGATCGATGTTTTGGGCCGATCTTCGCTCGGGGAACAAAATTTAGTCCTTTGTTGATGTTCCTGTTGTAAACAGTTCGTCATGGAGGTTGGTCCTCTCTCTCTCTATCTCTCTCACATCGTCACATTTCAGTTCTGTTTGATGTTTTGGTCGTCACAGTTGTTTTGACGGCAGGCCAGATGAGCGACTACGCCCTTGACGTTCTCGTTATAAAGCTCATAAGACAAGTCAAACGAAAACAAAGAAATCAGATGCAATCACTGATTTGTTTACATCTCGCAGAACTCCGAATATAAAAGTGTGAAGTAACTGCACATGAACAGACCGTTATTTGCAGTTTGCTCAGCCAATCAAATCTGACTACACATTAACATGTCTAGCAGCTTTAGCTGACTTAGAAGCGACCTCTGGTGCCCCCCCCCCTTTCTTTTCTGTAATACATACAGACTGAAATCTGGCCACGCCCACTTCCTTGTCCCCTGAGTCAGCATTGCTGCAGCTTTCATCCCTCCAAAGCCAGAGAGATACTTCAGACTTGTGCTGAGTCATGAAAAACCCAAGATGACTTTCACAAGCTTAATGTGTATCCTGGATTCTTAAAAATGTGCTCATCCATGCAGAAACGAAGTGTGTGCGTGCTGTTCGTGACCCTGCTCCCTGCACTATGACTGCCATTTTTTTTAAATCACAGTTTGTTTGCAGAACCCTACATGCGGAGCGCTCCTAAATATAGACCGAGAGCTCTGGTTGTTCAGACAAACATCTCAGCGTTTGCCAGATGTTGTTGATCCCTCCAGTTACGCCTCTCCGTTTCGTCCTGCGCTCCGTCGTCGTGGTCCGTTCCAGAAAGTCGGCAGTTGTTTTATTTTTATACGCCTTTTGCATGTCAGGAATCTCTCAAGATTTCTTTTCCGAACGACTGCGTTATGGGTCGGTTTCATGCTTACGATACGCTCGAGAGGCTACAAACAGTTTAACGACGTTAATTGCGTTTCATTTGCAAAGTGACATTGTTTACCAAAGGATCCTGCTTTGCACGAGTTCTTTACACTTTGGTTATGTGGCAGATTTACTTGAATTCCTGCTTTGTAGTTGTTTTTTTTTTTAAATAGTCTGTCTTTTTCTCTCTATAGTGTTAGTGTTCTTGGGTTTACCATGCAGAATTTTAATTTCAAAGCCTGGTCCCGTGTATTGTTTGCAGGCTTTCGTCGCACTGTGAAGATTTCGCACGGGAATAGATAAAACGAAACGAATGGGACTTAGCACGAGAAGCATCTTGTGGCCACAGCTGCCACCCAGCACTCTAAATAACTGCAGATGAGGAATGTTCCAAATTTTAGCCAAACAAAGACCAAGACCCCCATGAACATATTTGCACCACTTTGCCGACAAAGGTGTTTTTAATCTTGAAGGAAGTGAATCAGCCCTGATGTTAACGTTATGTTCGCATGCCTGTTTGAATCCGTATGCCCTTTAGTTCACCTAAACAACTCTACAGGGAAAACGGAGAGACACGCAGACGCTCGGTCCCTGAAGTCTCATCAGTTGTGAGGTTTTATTATAAAGGACAGACGGCCATTAAGATCGACCTGAACGGTTATTCAGCGTCGTATAACTCGTATATTGCCCTGGCCTCAGGTGTTTGTAGTCCGAGACTAATGCTGTTTATTGGAGCACAGTTCAGAGTTACGAAGCTTTGCTTTCGCGTTAAGGGTCAGTTAAAGAACATTGGATGTGCAATCGTACACGGATGTGTTTTGGTGTATTTGGATTAGGACTGGGTTTATTGAAAACGAGACGGTCAATGACGGTGTAGCTCACTCCGGCCCTGCCTAATCCAGAAGGAGCGATCTAAAGTGGGCCACTTTGCACAATAAATGTTGCAAGATTTATATATAAACTCTATCCACCCTAGGAATACTGACCTATTTGCCAGAAAGAATCCAAAACGGCGAGGAATTGACCGAGAAGCAGCTGAGTGATTCCACGCTTATGGGTACTGAAATGGGGACATGAACTTATTCACCTAAAACCATTTCTTTTTTTACCATCAGGTCACAAAACATGTAATCTTTAATGAATGATATGTTAAAAGATGGCGGCACGGTGGTGTAGCGGTTAGCGCTGTCGCCTCACAGCAAGAAGGTCCTGGGTTCGAGCCCCGGGGTCGGCGAGGGCCTTTCTGTGCGGAGTTTGCATGTTCTCCCCGTGTCCGCGTGGGTTTCCTCCAGGTGCTCCGGTTTCCCCCACAGTCCAAAGACATGCAGGTTAGGTTAACTGGTGACTCTAAATTGAGCGTAGGTGTGAATGTGAGTGTGAATGGTTGTCTGTGTCGGCTCCAGCTTGCCTGCGACCCTGTAGGACAGGATAAAGCGGCTAGAGATAATGAGATGAGATGTTAAAAGATAACTTGAATTTTCTGAGATGTAATAAAAACATATTTATATGCCAAAGTCAAGCCTATGAGTTCCAAAATGATGTCTGTTACATTACTTCTGTTACGATTGTCCATCTCGTGTCTGTTACAAATTAATTACAATCTAGCTATATACCATGTTAATCTTATTGAAAGAATGTGTATGTTTATTCTACTACACATGTTTATTAATTATATTTGCTAAAACATCACCTTCCTATGTTTCAAAAAGTAATTCTACATTGTTAAAATTGAGAATCTATATGTCCACAACACTTCTGTTACGTTCTGACTTTGGCATATAAATATGTTTTTATTACATCTCAGAAAATTAAAGTTATCTTTTAACATATCATTCATTAAAGATTACATGTTTTGTGACCTGATGGTAAAAAAAGAAATGGTTTTAGGTGAATTTTTAAAAATAAGTTCATGTCCCCATTTCAGTACCCATAAGCGTGGACTCACTCATATATATATTTATCTTTTTTTTTTTTTTTTTTTGTTGAACTGCAAGAAGTTAAGTCTGTCTTAGTCCATGACTTCATTAATAATTGTAATGAAGCAAATCTGGGTAGAAGTTATATGCACCCTAGGTACCCGTAGGTGAGAGAGAATCAAAATGGGTGAAGAATTGAGGGAGAAGAAGAGATTTGTGTGGAAACTGCTCGTTAGAGATTGATTGATTGATTGATTGATTGATTAATCACTCCATATTTTTATTATTAATTGCAGTTATGCAAATTTGGGTAGAAGTTATATGCACCCCAGGCAGACCGACCTTCCTGCCAAAAAGAATAAAAATTGGTGAATTGAGAGAAGAAGCAATTTCTGTGAAATGTGGATGACAACGACGGACAGCACATGATGGCATAAACTCATCACCTGTCGGCCGGATGAGCTAATAATGGAGGGCAAAATATGACAGACGGTGAGGTTCGACAAAAATAATACACCCTGGGGGGGGTGTGATGGAGCACTACGCTGAGTGGAGTGCCTCTACACAGAACAGTCTGGCGTGTGGACCGTCGTGTTCTGCTTATAAACACAGTGATTCATCAAGGATTACAGCGTTTAATTTGTTAATGAACGACAAGTCATGCATTTTAAACTTTTATAGTTAGATTTAACGTTGTGCGAAGTCCGAGAGACAAGTTAGTTCCTGTTCTCACTTATGTTATAGCAGCGATAAACAGTCATTCCCTTACCAGCGCTCCTCTCTCTCTCTCTCTCTCTCTCTCTCTCTCTCTCTCTGTCTCCAAAAAAATTCAGCTTGTTGTTTTACAAAGAAACCAGAAAGCATAAACTCCTCCGTCCTGGAAACTTTCCTGTGCTTGGAAACTTTAACTGCTCCAAAGCACTTCCACTCGAGACTCCGTCCATAAATGTTAAACAAATGTGTCTGAACAAAAAACATCACCACAGCAACAACTGCTGTCAGAGCTACTGTTATTGAAAATTATTATGCACACTGGACACATTTTCGATGGAATAAAAACATGTGTTCTATTCCTTTCTAGCAGGTTTCATTCATTTGGTTTGATAACGTGCATTATTTTTTTCGCAGCCTGGTTTCCATCAAATCCTGCGCTCTGATTGGCTGGTGAGTGGGTCCGTATCGTAGGATACGGACCCCGGTTATGGACCTTTGGCGGCTCGCTCGTTCACAACAACAAACATGGTAGAATTTTTTGTCAACATTTTTTTTTTTTTTGCTAACGCCTAGCAAAAACATGGCTGAATCCTGAATGACTCAATTTTGTATAAATAGGGGACGACATAGGCGGCAAAATGTAGTTTATTTTTCCTGCCATGGAAGTGCACTTGTATACCGAGGAGGAAGCAATTTGCATTACAGCCGTGAATGAGGATTCAAAATGGCGGCTCGGCTCGGTTTTCCCTTTCGGGCGCTCTCGTTTTCTGTTAGAATTTGGTAAAGAAAAAAATAAATATATTATTTACCAGCTTAAGGTCGGGCCGTATGGTGAAATACCGTGACCTCGGCCTTGAATACTGACCTCGGCCCAGAGGGCCTCGCTTGGTACTTTCAAGCCCTCGGTCACGGTATTTCACCATACGGACCTCCCAGCTGGTAAATAACATCTATATTAGTTAGCATATCTCTTATCCTACATGTATCACGTCACTCTACTGTACCCAGTGGAGAATGAGCGTTGAATATGGTTTGATATTGCATGGTTGTCAAGACGACATGACACCACATGTCGGAGAAGTAAAACTTCCATGCTTGCAAGCGACTGTGACAATTTATAAACGAACAGTTTGCGTCATTAAATACGGAAGATTTTGAGAAAATTTTGAAAGACAAAGACGTGTTGAACGCCTGAAAGGAATCTGTGTGAGTAGTAATAATAATATTGGCTGGGTTTTATTAAGTGGTCTATCAGATATATTCTATTCAGCTACTCGTATTCGACTCGTTCAATATCATGCTAGCTGAATGGAATATATCTGATAGACTGTGGAAAAAAAGCCAATATTATTTAAATGAATCAACACCTTGTGACCAATCAGAATCCCGAATACTAGCGAAGCTCAAAACCGATGTTGAACATCAGAATTCAAACGTCGTGTTCTTGGTTCAGTCCCAAAACCCCCTTCACGTGTCTGTGCTGAACAGTGAGAAGCATGTCTCAGTATTTGTTGTCCTCGAAAAAAATAAATGCAGAGTCAGTCAGTTACTGAGCAACCACACCAGTGCGTCCTTCCATGAATCTGTCTGGACTTTTCAGGGAAAAAAATAAAGTAATTGATTGAACACAGAGCTGATGGGCACAGCTCTGGTTAAGGATCTTCTCTAACACACGTGGCAATAAACAGAGTTGACTCATGCGTCGTTAAACGGTGACTACTGAACCGTGAGATTTGGTATGAGGTGTGTCTTTTTCACACTTTGAACCTAAAGTGTTTGTGGCGTCACTGAAAAGGCAAAAAATCTTCATGGGAGACTGATGTGATTTGTCAAACTCGAAGAGATTTACAAGTCAAACCAGACTTCTCTGAAGATCCCCCCCCCCCCCCCCCCTTTTTTTTTTTAAAAGCATTTTCTTGACATTCAGAAATCTTCTGAATTTGGATTTTAGTTAAAAATTAGGTTCAAATTGGGTTTGATTTCACCCGGAAATTTCAGGGCTGGGTGAGATGATGATGATGATGATGATGATGGTGGTGATGATATCAATACTAGGGATGTCCCGATCCGATCACGTGATCGGAAATCGGGCCCGATCACATGGTTTCAGACTCGATCGGAATCGGGCATTGCCTCCCGATCAGGGATCGGATATATATCTATATAATATATTCTCATTTTTAACACATCAATAGCTATGCGTTGGCACAGAGTGAGACCAGACCTCTTGTCTCAACACAGCAACATCAACGCGTGCGGCATGACATCACTTTGTAGCGGAGACGCTATTGGTTATTGGCTGCCTGTTGCCGGCAAAGTTGAACACGGAAACAGTTCGAAGCGGAAAGCAAAGCATGAGATCATTTTTTTTTTTCATTGGATGACAAAAGAAACGGGCTCAAACCTGAAAGGGTAGAAATGCTCGTTTTCATCAAGAAAAACGTTCATTTCCTTAATTGAAATTACTGTACACCACTGTGAGATGCGTTCTTAAAAGCAAATTACCGGCACTGTGGCACTTTATTTTTTTTTATTTGTTTACATTCCTGCCAGGTATTTTAAGGTTATTTTTTTAATTTGTTATTTATTGTTCAAACTGCCTCACGTAAGTGCTCTGTTTGCTAACGGAGTTGTTGGATGTTAAAATAAGGTGTTAAATAAAAAATGAGGAACATCCTGGATCCGTTTCTTTCCTCGTCTTTATTTTTTATGGATTATAAGAAGTATCGGATCGGGACTCGGTATCGGCAGATACTCAAAATCAAATGATCGGTATCGGATCGGAGGGCAAAAAAACCTGATCGGGACATCCCTAATCAATACTGTGATAAATTACATCCAGTACAATTTCTATTGTGGGGCTTTTTTTTTTTTAAACATATTACAAAGTCTGGAGTCGACCATTTTGATTCTTGAATATTATTTACATTTCCCACCATCCCTTTTGAATTTTAATGTATTTTTGCTGAGATTAAATTTTTTTAGGTGATGCTCTTTCTTAAAGTTTATTTTTAAATGTAATACTGCATTTTTGTGAGCAGTTTGATTGATAGATGAATAAATTGATGGTTCGATGTGATAGATATATAGATGGTTTGATTGATTGGGACCCAATGTGGTGTTCTGCTGTTGCATGCTGAGATGCTTTTTTGCTCACCACGGTTGTAAAGAGTGATTTATATGAGTTACTATATCCTTCCTAGCAAAAAAGAAATCTCAAACCAGTCTGGCCATTTCCCTCCGACCCTCTCTTATCAACAAGGCGTTTGTTTCCACCCACAGAACTGTCGCTCACTCACTCAGTGTTTTTTGTTTTCCGCACCATTCTGTGTAAATTCTAGAGACTGTTGTGAGTGAAAACCCCAGGAGATCAGCAGCTTCTGAAATACTCAAACCAGTCCATCTGGCTCAAACCAACATCCATGCCACAGTGAAAGATGGTCACACTTTGAGATCACAATTTTTCCCGTTCCCATTTGAACATTGTGAACATTAACTGAAGCTCTTGATTTGTATCTGTGTGATTTGATGCATCGTGCTGCTGCCAAGGGATCAGCTGATTAGAGAACCGCATCAAACAGCAGGTGGCTGGTGAGTGTGTATATAGACATAGATAGATAGATAGATAGATAGATAGATAGATAGATAGATAGATAGATAGATAGATAGATAGATAGATAGATGGTGATGAATATATACGGAGATAGGTTTATAGATGGACAGATGGATATAGATGGAGATGGATAGATGGATATAGATAGAGAGTAGATAGATGGAGATGGATATAGATGGAGATGGATAGATGGATATAGATAGAGAGTAGATAGATGGAGATGGATATAGATGGAGATGGATAGATGGATATAGATAGCGGGTAGATGGATGGAGATGGATATAGATAGAGAGGATGGAGATGGATATAGATAGAGAGGATGGAGATGGATAGATGGATATAGATAGAGAGTAGATAGATGGAGATGGATATAGATAGAGAGTAGATAGATGGAGATGGATATAGATGGAGAGGATGGAGATGGATAGATGGATATAGAGGGTAGATGGATGTAGATGGATATAGATAGAGAGGATGGAGATGGATATAGATAGAGGGGATGGAGATGGATAGCTGGATATAGATAGAGGGGAGATGGATGGAGATGAATATAGATGGAGGGGATGGAGATGGATATAGATAGAGAGGATGGAGATGGATATAGATAGAGGGGATGGAGATGGATAGATGGATATAGATAGAGGGGATGGAGATGGATAGATATAGATGGATATAGATAGAGGGGATGGAGATGGATAGCTGGATATAGATAGAGGGGAGATGGATGGAGATGAATATAGATGGAGGGGATGGAGATGGATATAGATAGAGAGGATGGAGATGGATATAGATAGAGGGGATGGAGATGGATAGATGGATATAGATAGAGGGGATGGAGATGGATAGATATAGATGGATATAGATAGAGGGGATGGAGATGGATAGCTGGATATAGATAGAGGAGATGGATGGAGATGAATATAGATGGAGGGGATGGAGATGGATATAGATAGAGGGTAGATGGATGGAGATGGATATAGATAGAGGAGATGGATAGATGGAGATGGATAGATGGATATAGATAGAGGGGATGGAGATGGATAGATGGATATAGATAGAGGGGATGGAGATGGATAGCTGGATATAGATAGAGGGGAGATGGATGGAGATGAATATAGACGGAGGGGATGGAGATGGATATAGATAGAGGGTAGATGGATGAAGATGGGTATAGATAGAGGGGATGGAGATGGATATAGATAGAGGGTAGATGGATGGAGATGGATATAGATAGATAGCTGGATATAGAGTTTATAGAGAGATGGAGATGGATATATATATACACAGTTGTGGTCAGAAGTTTACATACAGTGACATGAATGTCATCTTGGATATGAACGTCATAGCAATATTTGGGCTTTCAATAATTTCTTTGAACTGTTCTTTTTCTGTGGCAGAGTGATTGTACAGCATACAGCTTTAATTAAAAAAGAGACTAAAATTTGGTGCACACGTTTTAATTTTCTTTGCGTTTTTGGAATTCAATACAGGATCAAAATTATACATACAGGGTCAAAAATATCCATACAGTACACCTAATATTTGGGTAAAATGTCTCTTCACAAGATTCACCTGCTTGACCGTTTTTGTTTACTATGAACAAGCTTCTGGCAGAATTCTAGTTGGATATTTCACAACTCTTCTTGGTAGAATTGGTAGAGTTCAATTAAATTTGTCTTTTTCTTGACATGGACTTGACTTTTATAAGCACGGTCCATATATTTTCAATACGATTGAAGTCAGGGCTTGTTTTAAGCTTAATGTTAGCCTGCTTTATCCTCCACAACCAGCTCTGATGCGTGTTTGGGTTCATTGTCCTGTTGTAAGTCCCAAGTCGTGTTCAAGTTTCTGATGGTTTGTGCTGAAGAATTCTGAGGTGGTCCTCGTTCTTCATTATTCCATCCACTTTGTGCAATGAACCAGTTCCACTGGCAGTAAAACAGCCCCAGAGCATGATGACCCTACCACCACCACCAGCTGGTACAGTGTCCCTCTGTACATGGTGGTCATTGTGGCCAAGCAACTCAATCTTTCTCTCATTTGACCATATAGCTATCCTCCAGAAGGCTTTTTCTTTGTCCGTGTGGTCAGTTTCAGACTTTAGTTAAACTTGAAGGTGTCAGTTTTGGAGCAGGGGGTTATTTCTTGGATAGCAGCCTCTTAGTCCACGGTGATCTGAACTGTAGACAGTGATCCATCAGCTTCCAGTTCATGGCAGGGCTGTGCCATGGTGCTTCCCAGGTTGTTCTTGACCATCCAAACCAATTTCCTTTCAGCTGAGGGTGACAGTTTGGGTTTTCTTGAAGCAAAGTGACTACACCTCACAATAACTTGCATACAATTGTTTGAACTGATCTTGGAATTTGCAGTTGTTTAGAAATGGCTCCAAGAGACATTCCAGAGTTGTGTACATCTGCAATCCTCTTTCTCAGATCTGCACTGAGCTCCTTGGACTTTCCCATTTTACTGTGTGTTGGTCAATCCAGTGAGTGCTGTAAACAAACCCTTTTTATGAAAGCACAGAGAAGCTACCAGCTGTAGTCAATCATGATCACTAACAGGAAGTTAAGAGACCTCGGCCTTGGCAAGATGAGAGACATTTTGGAAGTTTCAGCACCTCTGAATTAATAATCTAAGTGAGCGTATGTGTAATTTTGGCCCTGTGTTGATTTCAGAAAACCCAAAGAAAATTTAAACTTGTGCACCAAATTCTAGTGTGTTTTTTTTTTTTTAAATTAAAGATGTATATTGTACAATCATTCTGCCTAAGAAAAAGGACAGTTCAAAGAAATTACTGAAAGCCCAAATATTGCCATGACGTTCATATCCAAGACGACATTCATGTCACTGTATGTAAACTTCTGACCACAATTGTAGATTGATAGTTTATAGATGGAGATTGATGGATGGATAGATAGATGGTTTGATATTTTAGGTAGATGGATAAAGATTGATGGAGATGGATGGATAGATAGATAGATGGATATGGATAGAGGGTTTATAGATAGATGGTTTGATAGATATTATAGATATTGACCCCTGAGGCAAGTTATGAGGGAGAGTTTAAAGCCAATCCACTCTGCCACGTGTAAAAGTCGACTTATTCACAGCAGATGTTTTTTTTCATACATAATTACGCAGACTGTCATTCGTTGCTATAATTTTCCCGCTGTCTTTTTGTCTCTTGTCCTCGACACAGCTGCTCTTACCTGCCTGTTTTAGCAACAGACTGGACGCAGGCAAACGAGGTCTACTATGCATCGTAACCAGAAAGACTGACAGGAATGCGTGTCGTTTTATTGACGCCCTGCGCCGTGTGTCCTGCGTTGAACCTGAAACTGTCCTGCACTCAATAGCCCGGGACTAACCTGAGGACGCGTGTCCAGTGAAAACCAGGCGTTACAGAAGCATGTCTAAGAGCCTTAGAACTTTTTGTTTTTTCAGTTCTGGGGTCCTCTTCAGCTAATGCACACAGGAGTGTTTGAGATCAGGGCCTGCGTCTGCGTCCTCACTGATTTGTTGCTCTTTCTTTTTACAGCTTTATCCCTCAGTGTTTGTCTTCCGTCTTCACGTAAAGTGGATTAATGTGTTCTCTTCCTTTCGTTTAATCCTGTAAGAAAACATTTTCTTATCTTGTAAAGTCAAAGAGAATAAAACATTATGGAAACATCCGCGGATGTACACCGATACTCTCATTGTTTTTAATGGTTTATTTACCGAACAAGAAAACAAACGAGGAATTTCCGAGAACGCGATTAATCTTTCTGACGACAGCAAAACGTAACGAGACATTCTTTAAAGATTTGGTCCAGTTTTAATCATCTTTGTTTTGAGAGAACCACAACGAAACACAGTATTCCTTTTTAGGACCCGACGTCCCATAATGAAGGAATTTGACCTCTCAGCAAGGGGCACATTGTAAATGTTTGTGTCATCTTGCCTGTGTGCTGGCTTTGACTTTTTGAACCGCTCTTTCTCCCTCTTGGATCCCGGTTGAAATGTGGAATGTGGCATACACTTCCGGGAAAGACACGAGAAGCTATTTGCAAAACGAGTCCAAGGATGTAGTTCGGTCTGGAGGCTGCGCGCTGTCAAACTGAACCTCTTCCCTGAGGACATGCACACTCACCGGGGTGCATGATTTAAAGTCAACACGAGATTGTATTTCGGTTTAATGGCCGCGCATAGTGTTGCCATCAAGAGGAGTGCGTTTGTGCATCAAGTGACGGACCAAGCCACATATATCTTGCAGTACGACGAGCGTATTAGAAAAACCTTTTTGATTTTTTCTCCGGAAGTTATTTTTAAAGCACAGGAATGAACCAGCGGTTGTTAATACAGTGATTTTTTTTTTTTTTAATTTATTTTTAATAGACAATTTTCGAAGGCTAGCGACGCTCAAAACGTGGTAGTCTACATTCCTAACTGCAGACAGTTTAAATATGGCGCCTGCGACCTGATCCGTGTCTGCCGTTTCTGTCAAAAGGCAACCAAGTCATGACCAAACAGTAGAACTTATACCAAGAGTCCTGTTATTTCCTGCTCAGGGACCAAACGGGAAATGGTGTGTACCCAGAGCCAGTTTCAGTGATTCAAAACAAGCCAAAGATTTCCTTTCAGCACTCGCTTACGCACAATAACAAAAGAGAAAGAGACTGTTATGAAGACCTGCGTGTCCACAAATCTCTTTTATATCTCACCAGGGGGCCGGATTTTTCACCTGCTGTCGTAACACTGATGTAATTTGGAAAAGCATAATGCGTTTAAAAAAAATACCCACCATTTCATGATTGAAGGTAACAGAATCAAATTCGTGTAATGTTTTAAGGTTCGTAAGTCGTATACCATGAGGAAGCCATGGCCTAATGTTTATAGAAGCAG
Source organism: Neoarius graeffei (assembly GCF_027579695.1). NCBI lineage: Eukaryota > Metazoa > Chordata > Actinopteri > Siluriformes > Ariidae > Neoarius > Neoarius graeffei. The sequence continues at coordinate 9,522,056 of NC_083583.1, read as the reverse complement.
CTTTGAGACCAAAAGGTCGCTGGTTTGATTCCCTGGACCAGCAGGAATGGCTTGAACAAGGTACCTGACCCCCAACTGCTCCCCAGGCTGCTCCGGGTAAGAGCGTCTGCTGAATACCTGTAAGGTATACGTTCAGCATACACAGTTGAAGAACACATGCAAGGCCAGGTTTTCCAAATGAAAATGCAAGAATTTGTGTGGAATTCCCCCCCCCCCCCCCCCCCCCCCCCAAATGTGGTCACCTTCCAAGTCCAACTATGATAAATCAACTTTTCGAAGATCTCCTGCAATATCACAGGACAGCGTAACGCACTCGGCCCTCTTCCACGTCACAGTTGCCTACAGTTGGCTAGGTGTTGTAGTGATTGACATGAGAGAGAGGGAGGGGTGTACCCCTTTTCGACCAACAGGGACCAGGTTCTGTTTTGGTTCGTGCACCAAATTTTCAAACAGTCAGAGCATTTCAACTAAATTGGTTCATAACCTGAAAAGTTGGTTCCCAGCTGGAAGCAAAATATAGCTGGTTTTTCCAGCATGAACAGTGATTACATCAGTGGGCATGCCATTAGTTTGGAGAGGAACCAGAGTGCAGGAATGGAGAACACAATGGAAAAGGATAAGGACATCTTCAGAAAAATGGACCGAAAACAAACATCTGTAATAACAGAACTGTTATGAACTGCTTGGAGGTCGTCAATGTGCACCACCATCTTGCTGCTACTTTTTACTCCCATTGTGAATTGTGCAACGCCCTCCTCTGTTCATGATGCATCCTTGATTACAACGGTTCTGCTCAAAACAAGTGGACACATGGGATGGTTTGCTTTGCACCAAGGTTCAAAGAATCCTGAATGGAACTGGTTCAAGAACCCGTACCTTGCTTGTTGTTGTTGTACCAATTTTGCTCGCTTGTCTCTTTGGATGGATGGATGGATGGATGGATGGATGGATGGATGTGGCATTATTGGGATTTGAGCTTGCAATGTCTTGGTAATTTGGCGCTGCACCAATCAAGAGCCCACACGCCTATTGTTGTTGTTTTTTTTACCATATTACACAACAGTCTCCTGTACTACGTGCCGAGCTTCACAATGCCAGTATGATGAATCATCTGGAAGAGTTCCATCAATGGAATAAGCCAGGGATCTCGTGAAGGTACCAAGTGATATGATGCAACCATACTGAGTTTTGTCTGAGGAAATGAACCTGAAAGGATTTTTGTCACTGTTTCCACCCTCGAATCCCAGCACTAATATTTTGTCAGGGCCTAATATATTCTTCAGGTGCACGTTGTTTATCCTCGTGTATTTCTGCATGAGAAAAACAGCTCTGTAGTGAACTTAATAGGTCAGTTGTAGCTTGCTGTGTATAACTCGTCCATTGTTTCGAGAGTGCGGAGGTGGGCAGAATTTCCAGGCACAATCAGAGTTCATGTTTTTCTTCCTGGGTAAGCACCAGAGAGTGAAGGACCTCGCGGCTGGCCAATGATGTCAGGTTGAAGCCAACCTGCAGCTTTGTTTTGTCAGGTGAAGAACATAAAAGGACAGAAACAAGCTTGGTGATTGGAGAGTGATGGAGGGGTTGAGCTCGCTGCTCTATGACTCACAGGAAGCACCTGTCCCTGATGCGTTATCGCACCATTTACAGGCAGGGGGCTGCTGGGTGACGCAGGCCTGTATTGTACATCTCTTCAGCTCAGGACAAAGGTGTTTACACTCATCTGGTCAAGGCCTGTTGAACTTCTTAGAACGAGTTGTTGTTGTTTACTGATGGCTACTATTTGGCTGACGAACGACGGAACATTTGGGAAATGGTCCAGTTTCATGATGAACTGTAATAGTTTAAAATATAGAACCCTTCATTTATCTTCTGGAATGTTAAAGGGGAACTGAAGTCATTTTTAAACTTGCTTTATTTCTTAATTAACGTGTTCTTCAGTTACGTTTTCGGTTTTAGTAACCTTATATCGTGACTCGTATTGGCAACTAATTGCAATTAAATATTATACTTATCGTCCTATTCGGTTTTTAGCCGTGTTGAATTTAGTTCGTTTGGTCCACGGCAAGCGTGAAGAAGTGTCAGTTCAGGTGTCAGTGCTGCCATTTTGAAAACTGTTTTCCAAACGAAGTATTGCACAAAAACGAGTTTAAATGACGATTACTGCCGACTTTTTTCAAACTTTCCTGATTGCTATTAAAACAAACACAACTTCCGGCTCGATTACATCAGCATTTGAAAGAGGGCGCGCGCGACTTTTGACAGCGTCGGCAGATGTTGGTCACTTTGATTCCCGCCGTACGTTTTACTTCCGTCCTACGATGTCTCGCACAGGTCTCAACGCATCTCGTTTACGGCCATTGCTTTGACGTGTCAAAGTCCTTCCCGCGCCATTCATGGCGTGTTTGGCGGTGCCGATCTCCGTTTCGTAGCCCTCAGCCTCTCGCCTATATTGCATTACAGTGGGGGGGGGCTAGTCCTCTGGTAACCGCGAGAGTTTGACTCACCACTCGCATCTGTATTGCACCATTTTTATGATGGTCTTTGGTATGACCCGACCGTGAGTAGAACTCGCGATCTCCCAATCGAGAGGCGGACACGCTAACCGCTAGGCCGCTCGCTGGTGACATGTGGACTGATATATTACAGAGCATATTTCAAAGACTCATAACTTGCTATAGCAGTGACAAAATGGCGATCAAAAATGCATTCCTATATTTAATAAATAGAATTTTGATGATTAAAAAAAATTGCCTTCAGTTCTCCTTTAAAGTGCACATCACGGGTAAATTCAGGAGCAAGATCAATGTAATTCTCCTATTTTATATTAAACTTTGGTCAAATATCTGTCACATTCTGCATTCTCTGCAATTTTTTTTTTTTTTTACCTTGCGCGATACCAGAAAAAATTCGGTTGAAATCAAGCCATTTGAGGCGAATTGGTCCGCCTCTGCAAAAATTTGGCATTTGGATTTCCTGGCAAACATTGATTTTCGTGACGTCACGTGCGGGACGCCTCCTTCTGAATCCTACGTCAGCGCTGGTTTGTTTATGAGAAAACGACCTGGTGGTTTTCTGCAAATTTCTTCAACGTTATCGCGTAATTATTAAAATGGTTAACAGATGTATCGTAGGAGGGTGTAGCAACACCAATCATGATGGGATTAGTACTCATCGTTTCCCAAAAGACCGGACAATGAGAGAGAAACGGGAGCGCTTGGTCTACACAGGCTGTGCACTGAAACCGTGCAAAGCTCTCGCAGCCTGCTGGCGCTTCCGCAGGTGACGTCACGAATCTGGCTCCAGACTCCCTTGGGATTTTTCCAGACGTGTTTTGTTATTTTATTTTTTTTCTGCTGTAGACAGACGGCCTTGTGCAAAATTACCCTTCTGGATGAGTGTGTAAAGGGACATACTTTCATATTAAAAAAAAAAACGAAATTGGTCCAGAATATGCACTTTAATCAGGACGTCGCTAAGGAGCTGCGTCCGTGTTTTTCCACATTGTTTGCATGAACGAACGAACGAATTCCCACATATTTGACTGAAAAGCTATGCAAACAAAACCGTACACGTCATTGTAACTCACATTAACACAACACGCCAAGTCATAGCTACGATCCTCAAGCCTTTATGTGAATTTCTTGCCTGCATGGAGCGACGTCGGCAATCCAAATTACAGGCCTCGGAAATCTCATTATTGCGAACGTTCCAGTTTTGGTGTCATTATATTACTCACCCTAAGATCTGTGGTGAATTATAGCCGTCCTTCATGATCTGCTAAAAATATCTGTCCTTAAATTGAACCATGTGTGCAGGATTGCGTAACCAAGCCGATGGCACGGGCAGCTGGAATTGTGTTTTGAACAATACTCGAGCGATTTTTATACAGTTTGGCTGAAAAGTCCATGCTGTTGTGGTTAACATCTCGCCACAGTTTGGAGCTGCACATGCTTTGTGGAGATAGATAGCTCTCTATACAGGAGCTGGAGTGCAGCACGGTCATGTATTGGAGTTTTTTTTTTTTCTTTTCCCTCCCCTCCTCCTCCTTCCTTTAGCTTTGACCCTGAAGATGCTCTGAGGAAGTTTTCATGTCGGGAGTTTTCACCCTATGAATAGGACAGCGTTCTTTTTGGCACTTCCTAGCTCAGACCTGATGCTTGCACTTAGCCTAGCTGACAGAAATAGATCTTCGACATGTCCGGAGTTCAACGTCCAACCACATTTTGTTTAGTAAAAGCACGGCGTTTGGCTGAAGACCTCGAGGATGGCCGGGGTCTCTCGTGTCACCCCTTTCCTCTTCTTTCTTTTACGTCATTGTTTTGTCTCCTTTGAAAAACTACTTCTGTTTTTCATTCCAGAAATATAGCTTGCTATTCAAGTTATTTATAATGCGTTTTTTTCCATCAAAATGTCTGGATTTGTTCATTCGGTTTGTTTGTGCCACAGTATGAAGACGATTCATCATCAGTCTCTTGAAGATCACTCACTGGTTTTTCCCAGGCTGCTTTTTTTTTTAATTTTCTTCCTACAGTCTTCCAAGTTCTTTCTTGCTTACAGTTTCCACGCACAGGATTACATTTACACAGAATTCCGAGTGCTCCTCGGTTGCTCCTTTTGGACCAACTCGGTCATGGTCTGATCATTTTAATCCCATCCGGATAAACATGTCTGTGGTTTTGCAAGTTGATGCTGCCTCTTGCGTTGGGCAACAAAAAGTATTTGGCCACTGCTACTCGCCGTATTTAGTTGTCTAGAGCACATATATACGTATGAAACACTCCCAATTTGATGTCTCCCAATTGAGAAATCAAGTGAGCATGATAAAAATAAACGAGCAAATAGTTGTATCGCTGTCAGCTCCGTAATCAACAACGGTACTTGGTGACAGGTGAATAAATTTAGTATAAATTCAGAGGCGATTATAGAAAATCATGCTCTGATTGGTCGAGAGACTAATTCGGACTATTTCTTGATGATCACCTCGAGTGACTCGGCAAAATGGCAGCCAATCGCTTTGTCAGCGGAAATGATGAAAGAAAACGCTGTTCCTAAAAGCTCTAAAGATGCTACGAAGTTCGGTCTAAACCTATTCAAAGGTAAGGTGGGGCTGTGATTCATTTCATCGATTTCAAAGCAAAGTATTTTATGTGACTCGGCGTCGATAAGCGAGACAAGTCTGCGCCGTTATGTTGGCATGCCGCTTTTGAAGTTTGAAATAAATTATTATTATTATTATTATTATTTTGGAAATAATCACTTGTGTATTTCTATTAAAACAGTTATCTATCTCAGACTCGGTGAGTGTTATACATATAGGACGCTTTTTCGACGGAATAAAAGCATGTGTTCTATTCCCTTCTAGCGGGTTTAGTTCGATAGCATGCAATATAAGCATATCGCTTGTCCTACGTGTATTACGTCACTCTGCCCAATGGAGAACGAGCGTTGAATATGGTTTACGATATTGCATGGTTGTCCAGACAACATGACGTCACGTCAGAGACGTAAAACTTCAGCGCTAATCAGCAACTGGGACAGTTTGTAGACAGACATGGCCACTAGATTTGCTTCATTAAATCTGGAAGATTTCAAGAGAATTTTGGCTGCCAGGTCGCTCTGTCGTGCGTAGCCGTTGATGTTGATTTTCAAAATTAGTTAAGTAAATTACACAGGAGAATGAAGACTTAAGTCTGAGTGAAAAATAAGGGGTGTTCACACGGCAACTTTTACTCCGGTGTAGCACCGGGGCTGCCCCGGTAGAGCGTTCACACGGTACAAAGTTATACCGGTGTCGCCCCTGAAAGCTGCTTAAACCGGTGCAAATCTAAAGGCCTCTGCATGCTCTTGCGACAAGGCTTTCGCAGATAGCTTTTCGCAGACAGTTGTAATATATCGTTGAGCGGGGAGTATAGGCGTGCGCCATGTTATTCACCGGCACAACGCAAGGGGGCGCGAAGTCGCTAGGAGTAGTTGGTGGGTGTGGTTAGTGGAGTGTTTATCCTCCGGTTACTTATAATGACTAGAACTTTTTTTTTTTAATAATGACTAGAACTGGAGTCGTATAGATGTACGTACTTCCTCAATCAGCCGCTCTTCATGCTGCTCCATCTTCGCTCGTGTTTTTAAAAATGCCGGTCGTGAAAACAAACCAAACCGGGAAAGTAGGGAAGCGGAAGTGCGTGTACAGCGGATGTAGAGTGGACCAATCAGAGCCCTCTTGTCTGCGACGCTGTCTGCAAGGCTTCTGCGGTGGTCACAATCTTTGGGAGGTGCGCGCAGAGTGTCTGCGAAGGTGGGGGGGCTATGCAGACACTGTTTGCGACGCTATCTGCGAGGACTGGGTTGTCAGCATAAATTGGCCTTAACCCTGCTCGGGAGGTGGTTTAAGAAATTTACTCCGGAGTAAATGCTAGTTTGCGGGGCAGCACCGATATAAAATGGGACGTCTGAACGCTACAGGGGTAGACTCGCTACGCGTGAGGAGGGTTGATTACATACGGGCATTGCATAATTTGCATCCTGGTATTTTGCACTTCCAAAATGGCGAATATCAACAACAACAGAACTGCGTGTCTTCCAGTGTTGCCAGATTGGGCGGTTTTAAGTGCATTTTGACGGATTTGAACATATTTTGGGCTGGAAAATGTCAGCAGTATCTGGCAACACTGGTGTCTTCATCCACGTTGTATTCCCGGCGCTTGGTGATGCCATGACAACCGGGAAAAGGTTCACGCATGCGCATATTTCATTTCCGCATTATTACTATCGTATAGCACGGTCGCAAAAACTGCCGTGTGACCGCAAGTGGGGCTGCACCGGTGCTAACACGCTTCTCTCTAGTAAGCAGGTTTGTGACGTGTGAACGCTCCACAAAATTTACACCGGTGTAAGATATATCGCAACAAAATACATCGGTGCAGCATCGATGCAAATATGTGCCGTGTGAACACCCCTACACTGTGGCGAGCGTGCAGCGTGAAAGAGGAGTCTGGCGAGAGAAATCTTAGTTTCTCAGTTGTTAGCCTGTGCTAGTAGCTCTCGGTAGCACTGGCTTGACTGCACTGGCGTTGACCTTTGCTAACACTATTGATGAACGCTACACCAGCTGGAAGGTGACTGCACTGCTGCGCTAACAGTGCCAGCTTGCAGGTAAGCTAGCGTTGGCCTTTGAGAATGTTGATATGAAGAGTGCACGTATGTATAATAATATTGGCTGGCTTTTTTTTGTGGTACATCAGATATATTCCATTCAGCTACTTGTCTTCGACTCGTTCAGTATCATGCTAGCTGAATGGAATGTATCTGATATACCACTCGACGCCAGCCAATATTATTTAAATAATAACCTCGACTTCATCTCGCTTATTATTCACCGATATTCACTTCACCTTCGGCGAATAATCGTTGATGATTCAGGAATGTTCTCTGTAGTCAAACCTTAAAGTTTATACGCTGCAAACATCCCGGTTCATCAGCCAAACAATGGAGCTGAAACTCTGTCACCAAAGAACCTCGTGAGCCGATTCGGAGCCCACAGTTGGCAGCTCGTTCGGTTCCTACACACCAAAATGTTCTCTTTGTCCTCCAGATGGGACAATGCTGGACGCTGTTTATAGCTTTCACTAAAGAGACACGACTGGGGTAATTGAATACACCAGACAGCAGATGAAGGTCTAATTTGGTTGTCCTGTTCTTCATGCTTGCTCAGCTTGCGCTGATTCTTAGCAGGTCAAGCCACAGATCCGGTATCGCTTTGTGGAACGGGTGGCATGTCCACATGACGAGGAACGCTGAGTGAAAATATTATCAGGATTATTGACCTCACAAATGCAGGAGCACTTAAAGTGCCATTGTCACTTGACTGGGATCTAAACGAAGCACAGGATGCGTTCCGTCTTTGATATGACTCAGCTGGTTCAACGTGTGTGTGTGTGTGTGTGGCGAGAAAGTTCGATAGATTGTTATGCGCATTCTTTTCCTGCTCACTCTGTACTTTGTATAGAGGTCAGTTATGAGCTTACAGTAGCGGAGTTTCTTATCAGAGATCTGTTTATAGACTCGGTTCTCCCCTCGATATCACTCCGACTCGCCTCTTTACCCTTCACAGTTTGCTTTGCTCAGATGTTGTTCCAATGGTCTTGGTGTCACTGTTGCGACTTGCTTTTCTTTCTTAGCACTGGTAGCCTAAATAAATTCCTTGCATTCCTTTGCGTAACGTTAGGGTTTGATTAGGTTGGCTTGACAAAGCTAGCATGTTATTGTTCTTAGATTTCTTCTCTTTTCAAACATAACAATTTTTGACACAGAACCACGAAGTTTGGCAAAATCATAGATCCTATACGAGAATTTATGTGCTTGTGCTTTTGGAAAAGATCGGAATTACATTTGCCATGTAGCACTGCCCCAAATTGCATCTCCCGCCATGTGGGAATGTATGAGGAATGGTTTGTTGGTCCTGCTATCACATGATTTTGGTCGTGTTGATTCAGAGCCAACACACTGGAGGCAATTCAAGGTGCATTGCTCCACCCACTAACACCCTAGCTACCCCTTGGAACACGATAGCTATCAATTAATGCACTAGAAACCAGCTGAGATTCAATAGTAGCAACCTGGGATGGCATCTCGACCAAATGGGATGACAAAGCAACCACCTAGAAACACCCTGGAATACTACAGCAACCAGACGGAATACCATAGTAACCACGTAGCAACACCCTTATAACTACCTGGAATGCCAGAGCAAGCACCAAAAAAAAAAAAAAATACACCCTAGCAAATGATTGCGATACCAGCACTTTAGCAGCCAGTTGGAATACCATAAAACAAACTCTTACCACCCTGGCAACCATTTGAGATACCATAGCAACCACACATGCATGGTACACGGTACCAATTCGGCTCAACTCGCTTTTGGTATCAGTACGTCGTTCTCCATGACAGCTGGTTGTCATGGCGATACCGCATAAAACTTCAGTGATGTCCTCTTCAACGCGAGACACACAGGAACATCTTTTATTATATTAATGCTACTACTCGTGGACATGTTTGTGTGTCTACATGAAACGGAGTTACGTTGAAACGTAACGGTTAAAGCACAGGGCTTTCACTTGGGGAATGCAGGTTTGTGTCTCAGTGGTTGGCAAAATACGGATGAGTCACGGACTACGGATGAGTCACGGAAATATTTAAAAAAAAAAAAAGGATACAAATTACAGATTTGGAATACCATAATAACCAACTAGGGACAGGATAACAACCACCTGTAACACCATAACATCCAACTAGCAACACCCACTTGGAATCTGTTGGCAACACACTAGCAACCAACTGGAATATCATAGTAACCAACTAGCAACAGCCTTGCAACCACCTGTAACATCATAGCAACCAACTAGCAGCACCCAAGATTCCACCACCCACTTAGAATCCGTTAGCAACACTAGCAATCAGCTGGAATACTACCATAGCAACCAACTAGGAACACCCTAGCAGCCACCTGTAACACCATAGCAACCAACGAGCAACACCCAAGCAACCACTTGGAATCCATTGGCAGCACTCGAGCAAACAGCTGAAATACTATAGCTGTCATCTCGCCAACTACATGCCTTAACGTATCCCAGATAACTAACTGCACATTTGAACCTTTTTTATATTTTAATGTGGATATGTTGCAGGGTAAATCCGGTCTTAGGTTAAACCTGTATTCAACTTAGGTAGAATTGGTGAACCACATTTTACTGTGGTAATGTATTCAACCTAGGTTCAACTGTCTGAAATAGGATTTTTATGGGGTGTCATTAAAAAAGGGGTGGGGTTTTTTTTGGGGGGGGGGTTTGTTGAATTAAACAAATAAATAAACAAAAGAAGAAAATGGAAATTGTCTTCTCTCACACGCTCACGCGCACTCCTCTTTCTACTGACTAACCTCCCCTCTCTGGTCCTCATCACCTGGACTCCCTTCACTTGATGTTGTACCTTCTCAACTATCTCTCTATAAACACTCAACAAATCACAATGAAATAAAGAATTTTTATTGTACTCCCCAGGATTTGAACTCACACCCTCCAGATCTGTTAGTCCACAGTGTTTACCGCTACACTATGCAGGTTAACATTGCAAATTCCCCCAAACCCAAAAATAAAACTAACCCTATCAAAAAACTAACCCAAACCCTAAAATAAAGCTAACCCTATCAAAAAGCTAACCCTAAAATAAAGCTAACCCAAACCCTAAAATAAAGCTAACCCTATCAAAAAGCTAACCCAAACCCTAAAATAAAGCTAACCCTATCAAAAAGCTAACCCAAACCCTAAAATAAAGCTAACCCTAAAATAAAGCTAACCCTATCAAAAAGCTAACCCAAACCCTAAAATAAAGCTAACCCTATCAAAAAGCTAACCTAAACCCTAAAATAAAGCTAACCCAAACCCTAAAATAAAGCTAACCCTATCAAAAAGTTAACCCTAACCCTAAAATAAAGCTAACCCTATCAAAAAGCTAACCCAAACCCTAAAATAAAGCTAACCATATCAAAAAGCTAACCCAAACCCTAAAATAAAGCTAAAATAAAGCTAACCATATCAAAAAGCTAACCCAAACCCTAAAATAAAGCTAAAATAAAGCTAACCATATCAAAAAGCTAACCCAAAGCTAACCCAAACCCTAAAATAAAGCTAACCCTATCAAAAAGCTAACCTAAACCCTAAAATAAAGCTAACCCTATCAAAAAGCTAACCTAAACCCTAAAATAAAGCTAACCCTATCAAAAAGCTAACCCAAACCCTAAAATAAAGCTAACCCTATCAAAAAGCTAACCCAAACCCTAAAATAAAGCTAACCCTAAAATAAAACTAGCAGTGTCAAAACCTACAAAAATTATAAATTTATCCGAGATTGAATGCTGTCTACATGTTTAACCTGGGTAAAATGTGGTTCACTAATCCAGCCGAGGTTGAATACAGGTTTAACCTGAGAACGGATTTTACCTGCAACATATACCCATACGTTTTTAACATTTTAAAATGTAAACACGATAACCTTTTACCCATTTAACCTGTGGAGTTTGCATGTTCTCCCCGTATCTGCGTGGGTTTCCTCCGGGTGCTCCGGTTTCCCCCACAGTCCAAAGACATGCAGGTTAGGTTAACTGGTGACTCTAAATTGAGCGTAGGTGTGAATGTGAGTGTGAATGGTTGTCTGTGTCTGTGTCAGCCCTGTGATGACCTGGCGACTTGTCCAGGGTGTACCCCGCCTTTCGCCCGTAGTCAGCTGGGATAGGCTCCAGCTTGCCTGCGACCCTGTAGGACAGGATAAAGCGGCTAGAGATAATGAGATATGAGATGCTGAACTGTTTTAGCATAAAGTTACAGTAACTTGGTGGCTACTGATATGATGACGTGACCTAGTTCCCTTTCGCTTTACATTCTACTGAACTCTGAATAATTCTGATTTTTTTTTTCCCCCCAAGCTCAGTTTGTTCGTTTTTTCTTCCTTTGATATCTGATCCAGCATCAGCAATGCAATAAACATGATCAGACCAGAGCATCCCCAGTGTGTTCCTGTAAAGTGTCTTGCTCTCGTGGTTCTGTAATGATCTCCAGCCTTTTCCAGAGAAATGCAGTCAGACATCCTGAAATAGAAATTTATGATTATGAATCAGATAATATAACTGCATTGCACTTCTGATGACAGCCTGTCATGGGAGCTGACTTCATTGTTGGCTGTCTATAGCAATTGAATAAAGCAGACAGCTTTGGCGTCTTACTCCGAGACACGTCCCGACTTCGAGCTGTGCGAGTCCAGCCTGGAAGCCGAGGTCCCTACAGACCCCACAAACAAAGCCTCAGCTAATATCACTGTACTCATCAGACAGGCATGTAGTAATGATATCGATCATGATCATTATTGCCTGGATTCTATTTCGTACGATTGATTTAAACCAAACACGAATTGATGAATTCATTTCTAGTACTTGACGTCCAAATCAGAATTCTGGCCTTTCGAGACGTGAAGTCTTTTTCCCGGTGAATCTTAACCTCTCTGAGGTAAAGGCTGTTGATGTGATCTCAGCCAAATCCACTCTTCACCATTGTTTATTTATTGTCATGTCCTCAGGTAAACATCTGTATTGTTTATCTGTTTTCCTCTGGAAATTTACCGCATACTTTGCATATTTTCATATTTTCCGTAATTTTCCTGGCACCTGTCCCGATCTGATGATGCCGGAGCATTCCGCTTTTCCCTCCGCTGCCTTGTGGTGTTAGAAATTTCCTGCCTGCTATTGTGTCTGCTCTTGGACTGTGACATCCTGGTTCAAGCCCTCGTGTTACTCCAACACTCTTTTGCTTGATCTGCGTCTCGTTTTACTTCCTTTCTGTTCCTCTCGTCCACATATAACATGTAAACGTGACATGACAAACGTAAGGCAGTGCATGCTCGTGCTTGGTCATGACATGGTGCTCATTTGCAATGACTCTCGACTCGGATTCAGTCCGGAATTGTGCAGGACAGGTGCCCTGCTGACGGCTGAAGAACCAATTCATCTCCGACTGGACAAATCTGTATCCTCTTAGTAGCCTTTATTCTTCTTTTTTCAAGAGCGAGAGGTGGTACAAATAAAACATAATTACTTTAACCTTAACACCAGGCCGTTTCCTGATCTACATTCCTGATTGTGAGTAGAAAATTCTGAACGGGAATGTAGGTGTTTAGAACGAGTGCCAAGGAAAGCGGATGAGTGCCATATCCTGCTCTCTGATGAGAGGATGATGGTAGTAGCTGAAGGAGGACATCCTGCTCCTGGTCTTCATCAACCAGTTTACGATTAGAAGTAACTAGTATGCCAGGACCTCACAAAAGTCCCTTCTCGCATCTTGTTCCAGTAAGAGAACACTCTGGGACTAGCTGTTGGGATGTTTAGTTTCGTTTAGAGTATTCTCTTTTATTCAGTTTCCAGAAATGCATCCTATGCCCAAAAACATGCAGACAGTTGACCATCACGTCCATATGAGGTCTTCCCCAAACTGGTGACACAAAGATTTCCCTTCACTGGAACGAAGAGGCCAAAACCTGTTCTAACATGACCATGCCCCTGTGCAAATGAGATCCATAAATCTAGCATCATGGTTCGCCAAGGTTTCAGTTGAAGAACTCGAGCGTCCTGCACCAGAGCCTTGATCTCAACCCTATTGAACATCTTTGGCATAAACCAGAATGATGGCTGTGCACCAGGCTTTGTCCTCTGACATTCATTAACGGTAGTCCGACTGTCCGGGACAACCAAACATTTGGTCTGGACAAGTCAAATCCGCATCTGACTGTCTGATGGGACGAGTTGAATATTTGTTATAAATCACCATTTTTAAAGTAATTATTCAAGAACGTTCCAACAAAACTAGCTCAGTCCCCTCAGTGATCCAGCCACGTTAATGTTTACGAAATTCCGGGGAAGCCGAGTACAGCAGGTGCGTGTGTAAAAATAATCACGTCTTGCACTACGTTCAGACTGCACCCTGAAATGACCCATATCCGATTTTTTTGCCCATATGTGACCTGTATCTGATTTGTTATTGACAATCTGAACGACACAGATCCGATTTTTTCACATGCGACCCAGGCCGCTTGGATATGTGGTCCTAATTCCGATGCATATCCGTTATTTTCACATGCGACTGCAGTCTGACCGGACAGGTCACATTCATGCAACCTACACGTCATCAACAAGAGACAAACGTCACTATTCTGCGTTGGCTAATCCCGCCTCTTTGGTGGAAAACAACAACATTTGTACAGTTTTCAGAATTTAAATAGACTTTTATAGAATTGATCAAGCTAATGGTGGATTTGGTAGCGACCTGGATGTTTATCTATTAGCCTGATTAAATAAAACAGTTTCTATAACTGATTTATAACTTAAACCATCCTGTACCACATCGCCAGGTCTCGCGTCATCTCCATAGCAAACTGCGCTGGTGTTTCTGCACCTTGAGCCAGCGCTGAGAGAAGTTGCAGAATTCAGCTGGCTATAAACAATCTAAATAAATATTTATAAAAATGTAGAAAAAGTTTATTAATATGACGAAATAAATATGTGCAAATTAAGCCTGAATTAAGAGTTTGGTAATACAGCGGCCGTATCCCAAATGACTGCCTACTGAAGCTCGAGTGCACTATATAGAGTTTAAAAATCCATTACTTCCTAGTAACATGTAGTGCACTTATATAGAAATTAGAGAGACATTTAGGAGTCAACCCTCGTTACCAGGCTACACGTTTTCATTTCAGTTCAGAAACAAAAACACACACGAGACCTCACACTTTAACCAGATAATTAAACAAACAAAAAATCATTAAACTTGAAGAGTGCGCTTTTTTTTTGTTTACGTATTACGTAGATGTGCTTATTACGTGTCAATTTGCGCATGCGGGACACTTTTGGGTCGTTTTCCGTTCATATTGGAGATCGCATACAAGTCTCATATAATTGGTAATGTGAACGGCCTAACAAAAAAATCGGATTTCACAACAAATCGGATATGGGTCGTTTCAGGTAGCAGTCTGAACGTAGTGATAATATCTAATTATAGATTATTAGACTCCTCAAAATCGGAGAAATGGCGATCAGACACCTCAATAAAATAAATATCTGTGGTGAATCTTCATTTCGTTTCATTCAGAGATTCATTGTATTTTTCTTTTGTATGGTTCACATTAACCATCGCAAACGTCGTAAAATATTTCAGGGGAATTTTACGACCGTGCCGAACTCACGGTTTGTTTTCATTCACGACGTGATTCTGTCCCCCTTACTTGTTTTCTTTAAATTAATTTATACTTCAAGTTTTCCTGGATTTATTAAGATTTAACTTTTCCTCCAGAAGCTTTGAATTTGGCTGAGTCTCACTCATAAAACTGCAGATGAGGTAATGGGTTAGAACAACACGCACCGTAATGGGACTTTAGATAGCTTTTGCTTATTGTTACAGTTAAAGTTAGAGTTTTATTGAAAAATTACAAATCATTAAAGCAGAATGATGATCATAACTACACCTGCTTTTTGATAAACTTTTGTTAATCACTTTCCTTTCACTGAACTAGTAAATACATAGGAATAAAAAGGTTATGGTCAGGACGAGTGAAGAATCTTACCGCTTGTCCGACTGGACAAGTATGGAATCAATTTTGTGCCAAAATGTTCATACAATACTTTTGAAATATCAAACAAAAACGACAAATCAAAATACAAAAAAGAGTCAGTTTTTTTTAGACTGGCAAACAAATTATTCGTGTAATCGTGCAAAATATCAGTCTATTACTCTTCAGAAACCTTTTATTTTTGTTCCGCGTCTTTCTCAGTTTTGTTTGACGTAATTTATTTTGGTTGCGATTCCAGCTTTCTCGTTTGCGCTCCCTGACTTTTTGCTTGCAATTTTGGCACAAACTTCACGTGTGGGTGGGCTGTCCAGGAATGCATTCCCATTGGGTAACGTGTGTTTGACTGACGGCTACGCTCAGCCATTCCCCCGGAGGCTGTTGCGGCCATTTCCTACTCGGGTTCTGGCGGACTGTTTGACGAGTGACCGATCCATTGACGGTAAACGAGGATCGAGTGGACTTCAGTGGCGACTATGATATTGAATTAATTCAACAAAGTGTAAGTACGGGACAAATGTGTTGTATGTGTTACAGTAGTACAAAATCTGAGTAGGAAATGGCCGCAACAGCCTCCGGGGGAATGGCTGAGCATAGCTGTCAGTCAAACACAAGTTGGCCAATGGGAATGCATTCCTGGACAGCCCACCCACACGTGAAGTTTGTGCCAAAACTGCAAGCAAAAAGTCAGGGAGCGCAAACGAGAAAGCTGGAATCGCAACCAAAATAAATTGCGTCAAACAAAACTGAGAAAGACGCGGAACAAAAAAAATTGACTTTTTTTTTGTATTTTGATTTGTTGTTTTTGTTTGATATTTCAAAAGTATTGTATGAACATTTTGGCACAAAATTGATTCCATAGACAAGCGGATTAAAAAGTTAATATCGAACCCCTGCCTCTTTCGCTCTGGCGGCTGACTGGACAAATCCCCGTAAGCATGTTCCAAAATCTAATGGAAAGCCTTCCCAGAAGAATGGAGGCTATTATAACAGCACAAGGAGAACAACTCCAGAGTAATATCCAAGGTTTTGGAAGGGGATGTACAATTTTCAGGTGTCCGCGTACTTTTCGGCTATATAGCCTATGACCTCATAGTTGCTGGTCAGAATAATTGGTCTCAGTAGGTGATTTAATGCCTCGACCGCTACATGTTGGGTTTTTCCATCTGTCTGTCCATACATCAGTCTGAGATTCTTGTTTGCGCAACATCTCAAGAGCAACTGGATGAAGATTTGTAGGATTTCTTTGGAATTGTCATTGTAATCAGCCAACAGTGTTGTAGTCGAGTCATTAAACCTCGAGTCCCCAGTGTTCAAGTCCAAATCGTTCAAGAAAATTTCGAGTCGAAGCTGAGCCGAGTCCGAGAACAAGACTCCAAACGCACCATTTGCGGTGGCTGTTGCTGCGTTTATGTGAAACCGTTTATAGCGTGTACGCGTGAGAGAGAGTCCGCTTGGCACACGTGCGCTGTCTGGAGCATGCCCGAGAGTGCAGGTATGACACTTTTGCACGAAATTAGTACAAAAATTTAAAGTAGACATAAATATCTTCTGCCAAATTATTATGGCATGTTACAAAAAAAATAAATTTACGAGTCTGAATAATCAGTGCTCAAGTCCAAGTCAAGTCACGAGCCCTTAAAATTAGGGCACTAGTTGGACTCGAGTGCTGCAAGCCTGTCAGCAAATGAATTGAACGGATCCAGACAGCATCAAGGTCACAAGAAGGTCAGCTGTCTGTTTGAAATAATTTTTCTTCAGTAGCTTCTTTCTTATTCATTTATTGTAGATTTTTAAACGTGTGAGGAGTACAAATCTCGTAACAAGAAGAACTAGGCTTGTTATTTTCCGTTTTCACCACTGCATCTTTTCCGACTCCATCATATGGTTGCGTAACAGACTCTGAGGAAAGCGCTGTCTGCCCTCTTCTACATACATACACACACAAGCTCACAGATGGAAACCCTCAGTCTCCTGCTCATAAAGGGAACGCTTTCTGTTGCACCCTTCAGGAGCCCGTTCAGTAGAGCACTCTGCTTTATGTTCTTTCTGAAATCTAACCTCATGTGCTCTCTCTTCACAGTTTTGCCAGCCAGGAGGATGGAGGTTATCCTGTGAACGGAAGCCTCCGACATTCTTTACAGTGGTGCTGACAGACATCGACTCAGACCGACACTACTGCTCCTGTCTGACCTTCTACGAGGCCGAGGTCAACCTGCAGGTGAGGCGGGCTGGAGCTCGAGTTACGATCTCTAGTTAGTTTCCTTTAGGCTTGTGCGATATCGGTAAAATATCAAGATCGATCAGAACCATTAGCTTTAATAAGATAAGAAAAGTGAGCGTGAGCATTTCTACTAATGCTGTGATGAAGGTGAGTATGGGAGAAGGAAATACATATCAGCACAAATTTCATATAATCCTTTTGCTAAAAAGTTGTCGAATATCAGCACGGCTGATGTAATCTTGATCTTTTTTGTCTTTTTGAAGATGCAGAAACCAAAAGAACCAACCTAAATGGTCAGTCATAACTTGAAATCGGCGATAAACGTCACTGATATCGTGTAAATATGATAATAGCCTTACATCGACACAAGCCTAGTTCCCTTCCTTGACAGAACCTCACGGTTCATCATAATGTCCATGAGATTCTTGTGTTCTGAAAATTCCCTGTGCTGCCATGAGTTTCGCTGAAAACAAGCTCCTGTCTTTCCCCCCCAAGTTTTTGCCCTCAGTCATGGTTTTCAGAGGTGAGGTTCCCGCATAAGGGCTAAAAATGAGATTCCACTGAAATTCCAAGAACAGGCACTCTAAAGTTCTTGTCCGGGAATGAAAAACTACTTCAGATGTTGGAGGACCATTGAGGTTCTTGCCAAAGCAGATCACAATGAGTAAAAATCTAAGCTGTATATTAAACTTCCTATCAAACATCCTGAAACGAGCACTCGAGTGCCAGCTTGGCATCTGGAATTCAAACCTGGTGATTAAGACCAAACGTATCTCAATTTCAGATGCAGTGAATCATATCGAAATTACATCCTACAGTTCGACTGCTTGGAAAAGTTAGTTTACCACCTCGTTCAGGAATTGGACCATTTAACAGCAGCGTCAGTCTTCCTAAGAACACGCCGAGTGATGATATCACATCACTGAACCTTATCTATAATTGATTCACATTAATTGGTTTCAGTCATTTGAGTACTTTAGGTAATGCATTGAAAGACGACTTGATGTTTTTCTGTAGAATTTCTTGGTCCAGTTTCAGATGTGGTGATTAACATACAACCCCGATTCCAAAAAAGTTGGGACAAAGTACAAATTGTAAACAAAAACGGAATGTAATAATTTACAAATCTCAAAAACTGATATTGTATTCACAATAGAACATAGACAACATATCAAATGTCGAAAGTGAGACATTTTGAAATTTCATGCCAAATATTGGCTCATTTTGAAATTTCATGATAGCAACACATCTCAAAAAAGTTGGGACAGGGGCAATAAGAGGCTGGGAAAGTTAAAGGTACAAAAAAGGAACAGCTGGAGGACCAAATTGCAGCTCATTAGGTCAATTGGCAATAGGTCATTAACATGACTGGGTATAAAAAGAGCATCTTGGAGTGGCAGCGGCTCTCAGAAGTAAAGATGGGAAGAGGATCACCAATCCCCCTAATTCTGCGCCGACAAATAGTGGAGCAATATCAGAAAGGAGTTCGACAGTGTAAAATTGCAAAGAGTTTGAACATATCATCATCTACAGTGCATAATATCATCAAAAGATTCAGAGAATCTGGAAGAATCTCTGTGCGTAAGGGTCAAGGCCGGAAAACCATACTGGGTGCCCGTGATCTTCGGGCCCTTAGACGGCACTGCATCACATACAGGCATGCTTCTGTATTGGAAATCACAAAATGGGCTCAGGAATATTTCCAGAGAACATTATCTGTGAACATAATTCACTGTGCCATCTGCCGTTGCAAGCTAAAACTCTATAGTTCAAAGAAGAAGCCGTATCTAAACACGATCCAGAAGCGCAGACGTCTTCTCTGGGCCAAGGCTCATTTAAAATGGACTGTGGCAAAGTGGAAAACTGTTCTGTGGTCAGACGAATCAAAATTTGAAGTTGGAAATCAGGGACGCCGTGTCATTGGAGAAGGACGACCCAAGTTGTTATCAGCGCTCAGTTCAGAAGCCTGCATCTCTGATGGTATGGGGTTGCATTAGTGCGTGTGGCATGGGCAGCTTACACATCTGGAAAGACACCATCAATGCTGAAAGGTATATCCAGGTTCTAGAGCAACATATGCTCCCATCCAGACGACGTCTCTTTCAGGGAAGACCTTGCATTTTCCAACATGACAATGCCAAACCACATACTGCATCAATTACAGCATCATGGCTGTGTAGAAGAAGGGTCCGGGTACTGAACTGGCCAGCCTGCAGTCCAGATCTTTCACCCATAGAAAACATTCGGTGCATCATAAAATGGAAGATACGACAAAAAAGACC
Source organism: Neoarius graeffei (assembly GCF_027579695.1). Taxonomy (NCBI): domain Eukaryota; kingdom Metazoa; phylum Chordata; class Actinopteri; order Siluriformes; family Ariidae; genus Neoarius; species Neoarius graeffei. The sequence continues at coordinate 9,502,394 of NC_083583.1, read as the reverse complement.
TAAGACAGTTGAGCAACTAGAATCCTACATTAGACAAGAATTGGTTAACATTCCTATCCCTAAACTTGAGCAACTTGTCTCCTCAGTCCCCAGACGTTTACAGACTGTTGTAAAGAGAAAAGGAGATGTCTCACAGTGGTAAACATGGCCTTGTCCCAACTTTTTTGAGATGTGTTGTTGTCATGAAATTTAAAATCACCTAATTTTTCTCTTTAAATGATACATTTTCTCAGTTTAAACATTTGATATGTCATCTATGTTCTATTCTGAATAAAATATGGAATTTTGAAACTTCCACATCATTGCATTCCGTTTTTATTTACAATTTGTACTTTGTCCCAACTTTTTTGGAATCGGGGTTGTAAATTTACGTAATGTGTGGAGGGGTTTGGGGTTAGGTGCTTTGATCAAGCGTGCTTCAGCCATGGATTTTCCTGCTGGTCCAGGGAATCAAACCAGTAACCTTTTGGGCTCAAGGCTGCTTCTCTAACCTTTAAGGCCAAGGGGTCACCAACTGGTAAACTCCAGTCCAAATCCGGACCGTGAGAGGATTCCATCCGGACCACGACACTTCTTCATTCAAAAATAAATAAATAAAACAAGTGTTCCCAAGCAAAACAAACCTCGCCTGGTAGCACTTATGATGAATATGAAAGAAGATATCGCAAAAAAAAAAAAGGTACCCTATGGGTACGTGGCTACTGCGTATAAGGGTCCGTCACAGAAACTGGTCTCTCATTTGGGACATTATGATCAAAAAATAAATTTTCTAATTTTACTTTTTTTTTTTGCATTTACCGAACACTCAATGTTTCTTTTGTCATGTTTAATAAGAATAAAGATAGCATCTTGCTTTATCTGGCCTCCACTGTGGAACATTTTTTTTTTATTACAATTCAAATGCTTTTGTAAAATTGATTTCCATATAAAATAACTACATCATGAAGAATTAAAGCCCCTCCTTCACAGATGAGTGAAAATATTGAATAAATTTCCTCTTTTTGATTGCTTGGGTTAAAAATGCCAAGTTATAATGACTGAATTGATTATTCACTTAAATATGAATAATATGATACATTTTGGGTATTTGATATGGCGAAATAGGACACATTGGAAAAATCAAGAACACACCGGAAAGATGAGAATAACGGCGGTGGTAAAAGAACAGCGACTGTACCGGCTGAAGGTCGCGCGGGTCTCTGCTGCAGCACGCGAGCAACGGGACATCACTACCGCACCAGACGGAGCGCGAGGTGGGGGTGGGGCAAAATGACTGGCCGTAGATTCTATCAAAAGTTCGATCTAAATTGACCATGGTTGCAAAATATTGGCCAAAAATACGCAAACACTACAAAATATGAAAGTAAGATGAAAAAGAAACATTCTTTTGCCTTATACTGCAAGACTAAAACAAAATAAAACCGTCAAAACTCACCTTTTCAGTGATAACGTCTGAACAGATCACCCGCGTAACAGAAAGACCGCAAATGGCAGCACGATCAGCTTCTAACTGTTGGAGTGGAAAATTCCATTCTACACGTGCAAATTGTTAATGCGTGTCCTTCCCCGCACACAAATAACACGCTACGGTAAAAAATAGACCACGACTCATTTTATAGCTTAGAAATTCATGCAAGACCAGCTACCATCGTAACACATTCTGTAAGAAACATATTCTATACCTAACTTTCAGCTTTCGTTTTAAAAAACAAAATTGCAGATTTATAACTAAATTTTTATATGGCGTAGTGATTTTAAGTTCCTACTTTTGGTGAGGTCGTGACCTCGACCCTGAGGCTTTCCGTTTAGATCAAAACACACGATCGTATTGGTTTTGGGTTTGCGGAAAATGGAGTTACGACGGTGATCAAATATTTTGCATGATGTTTTATTACGGTTATGATTATTCTGTGAGCGCACCAATCCTTAGGTGTATAAAGTTCCAACTTAAAATACAATTAGTGATAACTGTAGACTTTTCAGTGGACTACAACCTTTTTAAGGGAATGCGATGTAGTCAACCATTTATCATGTCCCAGATCAAGCCGCCATTTTTCCACTAATTTGCAGAATTTTTGTCAAATTCTGAATAGAGTATTCACATCAAAGATTTAGTTTTATCTGTATTATTTCTTTCATCATTTTATTTTAAATTAAAACCAACATCATTCAAAACCGTATAGTTTATTGACTGTGGGTATATTTAGTGGGGTACCCCCACAGTACCCAGTTTCTGAGACAGACCCATAAATAAAATAGTTTTCTGATCCCATGTCCATACGGTAAATATAGCATGCATATATATATATATATATATATATATATATATATATATATATATATATTCTATGAGGCAGTAGCCACAAAAATGAAGTGTAATTCAAAAATGAACAATTTAAAAATCACAGAAGTAAATATATACCATGTCTGTACTTTTATATTATTCTACTCTTACCTCTTACAGTTTTAGAAACTGAAACCTCCGAACCGAGGCTGACGTACACACGCTGTCACCATGACCCAAACTCTTATTTCCCGGAAATGGCCCGGCGCTAGAGCTCAGTGGAACGCACTTTCCCTCTGTAATAAGCATAAACATGTCTGAAAGCAATTTCTTTAGTCTAGTCCGTTTATTTCGAATGGTGAACCGAATTATATACACTCACCGGCCATTTTAATCAGAACACGTGTATGCACAGTGCGCGACTGTTACACTCTTACATTCTTACCGCACGATGACGTAGTGGCTAGCGCCTCTATATGAGGCAGTAGCTACAACAAAAACGATTTTGACCTTTTTGGTGACCTTGACCAGATGAGTCTCAAAATGTTGGAGGTTCTATTCAAGATCAATGCCCATCTGTCCTGAAAGTTTCATGAAGATTGGTCCAGCCATTTTCCTGTAATATCGTTAACAAAAAACAAAACAAAAAGAAACCTCACCGTAAACAGTACCTTGCTCCCTGGTGGACTCCATCTGGGGCGAGGTAATAAAAAAATCGGCGGCAAACTTTTAATCAGGCATAATGACACCAGCTCAGTAGAGCCATCTGAGTCCTATGTGTTGCTATCTTATACTTGCTGGGTAGAGAGAAGCACACAGATGTAGGTGAACTATGGTGTTATCAAAAATTAGGAAAGTTGTTCTTGAAAACCGAATCTTCCGAGCAGAGTGGACAGAAAAGTATGGGGTTTATTACATTAGACATTTAGCAGACGCTCTTATCCAGAGCAATGTACAACATATCCGGAGCAGTTGGGGTTAGGTGCCTTGCTCAGGGGTACTTCAGCCATTCCTGCTGGTCCAGGAAATCGAACGGGTGACCTTTTGGCCCCAAAGTTGACCATTAGGCCATGGCTTTTATTCTTCCTGCAACTAATGCCGCTTTTCCACTACAAACGCGGCTGAGCCGTGCCGTGCTGAGTCGAGCTGAGCGGGGCTGTTGGAGTTGCATTTCGACTACAACCGCGCTGAACCGTGCTGGCTGGAAGTGGGTGGACACATTGGGTGGAGTTAGCGAAAGTGGGTGGACGTCACGTGATGTCGTTAAGCAGCGCAAACAGTGACATCAGTGACAGTGGCGGAACAAGTCAGAGCCGGGCCGGGGGCGGGGCAAATGACCGGGCCCTTTATTAAAGCTTATCATAACATCATTTTAGGCTACAAAATGTCCGCAACTGCGGTGTTTACCAATTTCAACACTACCGGGTGCAACTATGTTATTTAGTACATCAAGTCCTTCAAACGAACATGTAACTCAGAAACAAAAAACATTAGGATACTGTACATGGCTCATAATAAAACATCAATAGCCTATACTGCGCACATTATTTGAAGGGCATACGAATGAGCGCTCAGAGGTTGCAACGGTGACAGGAAGAGTCAGAAATAAAAGGAGGGTGGTGCAAACCTCACTGAATGCACTGTGTTTACCAATTTCAACACTACGGGGTGCAACTATGTTATTTTGTACATTAAGTCCTTCAAACGAACATGTAACTCAGAAACAAAAAAACATTAGGCGACATACTGTACATGGCTCATAATAAAACATCAATAGCCTACTGCGCGCATTATTTGAAGGGCATACGACGAGCCTTGCGCTCCGCGAACTCGTCCACGATGCTCTGTATGTCACTGATTCAGTGATCTTTTAAGCGGTAGTCTCACGACCCGAATAGTAAACAATAAACATGGAGGACATGGAGTCGTTAGTGTTGCTGGTCTTGGTGCTGTGGCTTGTTGTCACCGACAACGCCAACAGATACTGGCAAGAGCGTATAGATGAGGCGAGGCGCATAAGGCTTCAGAAATTCTCGCAATTCGTAATTATTATTCTTCCGGGTTTGCGGTGTTTACAGATCCCAGCGCGCTCGCGGGGCGTGTGTGGGCATGTGAGGACACGCCTCCTCACCAATCAGTGCACAGGGGAGTGTCTGCTCACGCCCCCAGCCTCACTTGGCACGGCTTGGCTCGCTTCAGCCCCACTCCAAAACGGTGCGAGTTTTAGGGGCTAAGCAGGGCTGAAGCGAGCTGAGTCGTGCTGGTTTTTGGTAGTCGAAACGCGAGCCGTGTCGGGCTGAAGTGAGCTGAAGTGAGCTGAAAAAGGGTAGTGGAAAAGGGCCATAAGTCAGCGAGACTGGTGTGTCTCGTTTGCTCCGAGTATGTTGCGGTTGTCAAAAGGGGCAATTTAAAACACCTTTATGAAACTAAACGCAGACACTTTGAAGACTCCTACACACAGCAGTCCAAGGTGAGGACATAGAAAATAAATGAGCTTAAAGCCCAGTATGTGCGATCAACGCAGGTTCTCTCTCATTCCGTCTCCGCATAACAGCAGACATCCGAGTGTTCACCAAGAAGACGATGGATTTTGGGACAACGTAAAAGGAATCCAAGAATGACCAATGAACATTGACACACCTGTTTGAGAATGGCACTGACCCCATTCCTCCCAAGGCTCAAAATACCAGCAGGGAATGGCACGCTAAAGCCAATTTCTCCCACTGAATTATGGAAGTAGACCGACAGACAATAGGCTACGTGTGAACGAACCTATGAAAATCACTTGCTGTTACCTTTTCTGACAAGTTTTTGCTTCAAGCTTAAATTGGTGGTTCAGCTCAGTCCAACCTAAAATATGTTTTCCTTTGAGGACATCTTTATGGATGAAAGGAGTGAAGGCTTAATGCTGCCAAGACTGAAGTTTTAGTCTGTAACACTCCAAGCAATATACCACTTCACTCCCGCCAAGGTCAACATCTTGATGAGGTTTCTGATTTCAAGTACCTTGGCTCGTGGGTGAACTTGTCCGAGACGGGCATTAAGGTCAGGAGAGGCCTAGCTTGGAAAGCACTCAGTAACATGATGGATGTTTGGCGATCAAATCTATCTAGACAGCTAAAGCTGTTTTTTCTCAGCTACTGTCGAGTCTGTTTTGCTTTATGGTCGCGAGGACAACTGCATTGGAGAAATCCCTAAATGGCACCTACATGCGCATACTCCGTAGGGTACTTAATATCACCAATTCGGAGCTGTACGGTGACATCCCCGGTCTTGGACAAGGTTGGCTACAGGAGGCTTGGCCTTGGTCATTGCTATCACCACCCTGACCTTCCCGCAGTCAGCTGGTACTTTGGTGCCTAACCCATGGTCATTTGAGGAGGGGCCACCTTCCAGCCACCTTTCTAGACACATTAATGAGGGACACTGGGGCTCTGAACTACAACCCCGATTCCAAAAAAGTTGGGACAAAGTACAAATTGTAAATAAAAATGGAATGCAATGATGTGGAAGTTTCAAAATTCCATATTTTATTCAGAATAGAACATAGATGACATATCAAATGTTTAAACTGAGAAAATTTATCATTTAAAGAGAAAATTGGGTGATTTTAAATTTCATGACAGCAACACATCTCAAAAAAATTGGGACAAGGCCATGTTTACCACTGTGAGACATCCCCTTTTCTCTTTACAACAGTCTGTAAACGTCTGGGGACTGAGGAGACAAGTTGCTCAAGTTTAGGGATAGGAATGTTAACCCATTCTTGTCTAATGTAGGATTCTAGTCGCTCAACTGTCTTAGGTCTTTTTTGTCGTATCTTCCGTTTTATGATGCGCCAAATGTTTTCTATGGGTGAAAGATCTGGACTGCAGGCTGGCCAGTTCAGTACCCGGACCCTTCTTCTACGCAGCCATGATTCTGTAATTGATGCAGTATGTGGTTTGGCATTGTGATGTTGGAAAATGCAAGGTCTTCCCCGAAAGAGACGTCGTCTGGATGGGAGCATATGTTGCTCTAGAACCTGGATATACCTTTCAGCATTGATGGTGTCTTTCCAGATGTGTAAGCTGCCCATGCCACACGCACTAATGCAACCCCATACCATCAGAGATGCAGGCTTCTGAACTGAGCGCCGATAACAACTCGGGTCGTCCTTCTCTTCTTTAGTCCGAATGACACGGCGTCCCTGATTTCCATAAAGAACTTCAAATTTTGATTCGTCTGACCACAGAACAGTTTTCCACTTTGCCACAGTCCATTTTAAATGAGCCTTGGCCCAGAGAAGACGTCTGCGCTTCTGGATCATGTTTAGATACGGCTTCTTCTTTGAACTATAGAGTTTTAGCTGGCAACGGCGGATGGCACAGTGAATTGTGTTCGCAGATAATGTTCTCTGGAAATATTCCTGAGCCCATTTTGTGATTTCCAATACAGAAGCATGCCTGTATGTGATGCAGTGCCGTCTAAGGGCCCAAAGATCACGGGCACCCAGTATGGTTTTCCGGCCTTGACCCTTACACACAGAGATGCTTCCAGATTCTCTGAATCTTTTGATGATATTATGCACTGTAGATGATGATATGTTCAAACTCTTTGCAATTTTACACTGTCGAACTCCTTTCTGATATTGCTCCACTATTTGTCGGCGCAGAATTAGGGGGATTGGTGATCCTCTTCCCATCTTTACTTCTGAGAGCCGCTGCCACTCCAAGATGCTCTTTTTATACCCAGTCATGTTAATGACCTATTGCCAGTTGACCTAATGAGTTGCAATTTGGTCCTCCAGCTGTTCCTTTTTTTGTACCTTTAACTTTTCCAGCCTCTTATTGCCCCTGTCCCAACTTTTTTGAGATGTGTTGCTGTCATGAAATTTCAAATGAGGCAATATTTGGCATGAAATTTCAAAATGTCTCACTTTCGACATTTGATATGTTGTCTATGTTCTATTGTGAATACAATATCAGTTTTTGAGATTTGTAAATTATTACATTCCGTTTTTATTTACAATTTGTACTTTGTCCCAACTTTTTTGGAATCGGGGTTGTAACATCGTGCATCAACAATTGTGATGACTGGGCCACCAGGTGTATAGTTCAGCTGAGGCCGCATTGATGATGATGCACTTTGTTTCATGTTTATCCAGCATAGGCATTGTATTTTTGCCATTTTGTGTTAATGATTTTGTATCATCACAAAAGCAAATTTGTGCAATAAAAATGATAACTGATTTTAGTCTGGTAAAAAGCATAAGCCCATATCCGGACCCCAGAAGAGGACGAGCGTTGATTTCTGGACCTCTTGCCATTTTAGTTTGAGACCCCTGCTTTAGGCCGTGGTTGCCCCTGTGCTCCACCAGGCTTCACAGTTGGCATGGAATTTATCTTGTTTTTTTCCCCCCGAAGAGGTTCTCTGTCTGAAATCACTCACTCGTTCGCTACTTCCTACTCACTATATAGGGAATTACTATATAGAGGACTATCTCGTAAGCTCATGAAAAAACACTTTCAGATACTACTCTGTTGCGCCTTTATTTACGTCTTTACTGTGGCACAATTAAAACGTGCCAGATCGCTACCCATGCTTTCTGCCATAATAGCGTAATGTTTACTACATTTAAAAACGGTTAAACAAAATTCAAAAATACTCAGCATATCATCAAAAGTCAAATGGAAACTTGCTTACATTTATACTGCACTGGTTGCGCCTCTCTGTCATCTGCCCTTTTTCCTTCAGTGCGACCGCAATGCATGATGGTATATATTGCTTGGTTAGTGACCATCGGTTGTACTCTACTTTTCGTGATGCATTGTGGGATACTAGCGAGTGGGGAGTGATTTCAGACATGGGTTATTTTCTCCGAGGTGCACATACTTTTTTTCCACGAATGATTTCTGCCAAAACTGCCAATTCAGTATTGGGTATAAATAAAACATTACAGAATATTACCATATTGTGTAAAATAAAACGGTTTAATGTGACCCAGATTAAACTCAGAAAACATTTTAGGAGCCAGCGCTAGACTATGGAACATTCCTAATGTTCAATAAACTTTTTTTTTTTTTCTTCCCTCCCCTCAATATGGACAGTCTAACCGACAGCTGTGCATTCATGGCCTGGTCCTTTCAAATGTTATGCAACAGTTTGGCCAGGATGAAGAGCACAACGGTTCTGGAGATGGCCTGTGATGGCCCCCAGCTTTAATCTTTCTCATCTGGGTTCTCCTGATGTGGAGCGCTGAAGGCCACCCTGGTGTGTGCAGCTGTGATGTCATCACACACATTCACACCAGAGGATTATTCTTTATTTTCAGACATGACTTTTATGCCTTCTTCACTGCGTGTTATTTATTCCCACAATTCTGTCCACACGCAGCGCATGACAGGAGGACACTGCAATCGGATACCGTAGATGTCCTTGATGGATTAGCATCATATCATTTGTGTAATATGCTAATTTCTCCCACATATATATAATCTGTTTGTTGGTCCGACCAGTAAGAAAAGTTTCAGATAGATTACTGATGGATACATTAATGAAGCATCAGGCAGCTTGAAGAAATTAGTCACAAAGTGATTGCAAGAAAAAATAGGACAAGATATATAGGCAATAAGCTGTATGGCCAAAAGTATAATGAACACCCATCCGTCATGCCAATATGTGGTTCTTCCACAAACTGTTCGACGCACACAGTTGTATAGAACGTCTTTGGGCGCTGGAGCTTTACACTTTCTCTTCACTGGAACTGAGAGACCCAAACTTGTTCCAGCATGGCAACGCCCCTGTGCACAAAGCGAGCTCCGTGAAGACATTGTTTCCCAAAGTTGGAGTAGAAGAACTCTAGTGTCCTGCACAGAGCCCTGACTCAACTCAACTCAACCCAGCTGAACACCTTTGGGATGAACTGGAACACTGTGTGCACCCTAGACCTCCTCAGTACTCACTCAGCATCAGTGCCCGATCTCATTAATGCTCTTGTGGTTGAATGAACACACACACACACCCATCTATCGGGCCATGCCCCAAAATCTAATGGAAAGCCTTCCCAGAAGAGTGGAGCTTGTTATAATGGTAAAAGAGGAATAAATCTGGAATGGGACGTTCAGCAGGCAGGTTGTCAGCTGTCCATCGCTAGCGATCATGACTGCTTCGTTAGGATTTGCAGAAACGCAGATGGGCCACGAGGCCCGCACCAGAGTGACAGAGTCGTTCACAGCGGTGGCATGAATGGCCTGGTTGAGCTGCTGTGGAGTGTCTGGTTTTGTGAGCTCTCCTTTGATGCTTGTCTTCAATTGAAGACACTGAGCTTTTAACTATGCTTGTTCTCTCCATACCGCGAGCTGGCCTAGTGGTTAGCCTGTCCACCTCTCAACCAGGAGATCGTGAGCTCTACTCGCGGTCGGGTCATACCAAAGACCATCATAAAAATGGTACCTACTGCCATCTGGCAAGGCATGCTGCAGTACAGATGCGAGTAGGGAAGTCAAACTCTTGCGGTTACCAGAGTTACAGTGTACTGTAACCCTAGCTGTATAGGCGAAAGGCCGAGGGCTATGGAAACGGAGATTGGCGACGCACCCATGCGACTCAAAGGGCTGGTTAGTACTGGGACAGGAGACTGCCTGGGAAGACCAGATCCTGGCGTGGAAGGGACTTTGACTTTTTTTATTTTCCTCTCCTAATGAAGCACCTGCACAGTAAGGTAAGACAAATGATATCGCGACCCCATCGTGTTGTCTCTCTGGCCCTCCAGACCTGATGCCAGGTGGTGCACAAAAGTGCCATAAACCTGACAGGTATGGAAGTTGCCCCGCAGTGATAACTGACTTGCCGAGTGATACCATCCGTTGGCCATTTGAGTGGCTCTTCCGCATGCCATCTGGTGGTGTGCCATTGACCCTGTTGGGTTCATCTGCCACACTGCACCGAAAAGCGCCCTGCTGCCAGCGCCTTATTGATGTAGTATTTAACCCATAGCTGGAACCCAGGCAGGTGCCACCACTTCAGGTTAGAGCGGACCTGGGAGCAATGGTGATTTTTGGGGGAAAGTGAAGTTCCCCCTTACTCAAGTTCTCCCGGACCTGAGATTCAACGACTGGTTGCAGTCATACTCAGGACTATAAACAGTCCTGTACAAGTTCTTATAAGCAGGCAGGTAGTATGTGAGGTGTCCACAAACTTTTGGCTGTAGAGTGTATTTTTAAAATATTTCTTTACAATAGTAATTCAAATGAAATCAACCATTAAAAGGCAACAACCAATCAAAAATACTGTCGAAACAATAGACACAAACCCTGACGCAGCAGAAAAAGTAATCCAGTCCAAAAATCCATGTGATTTTAAGATCAACGTTTAATGCACAGCTTCCTAGAACACTATAGAATTCAGAGTATTGAAGTAAACGTTATCTGATTAGAAGCAGCAGCGGTGGAATGTATTTTCCCCCTGTAATTGAGCCAAATCCTCCCAATAACACCAAAATGTGTTTCCCATCTGTGGGGGTATTTTAATCCCAGCGCTCCCCACGGAAGATGCTGTGGCTCTCATGGCATGTTTTCATTGTCTGAGCAAAAAGGCAATAAAGAGACGAATCAGCAGGGTTTGAAAGGTGGCCATCAATATGAGCTTATGTGTATTATGGAGGCTCAAATGCGGCAATTCGAACCAGATACAGCGTGTCACGACTCGATATTGGTTTCATATTTGAAGAAAATTAAAAATGAGTCACTAAAGGTGAAATATTTTGTTCTTCAATGATTTTGGTTTTCGCCATCCCCCCCCCCCATTCTCAGTGAAGAATGAATCACAATCCCAGATCATTGAAAACCCTGTCATGGCAGCTAGTGATGTCGTAGCTTCCTGCAGGAAGTGGTGAATTATGGACAGGAAATTAGGCCTATGGGGGGGGGGAGGTTCTTGAATTCACACTGGAAAGGAAAAATAACGTTATCTGGTTGTCCTTTTTTAACACTGGAACAATTTAGAGATTTAGTTTGCATTCAGCGAAAACTTTCATTGATTTTTTTTTTTCTTGTCTCATAACTGGTTCTTAATTCAGGTGTTAACTCTGCTCGTAGTTATGCAACTTGCTAACTTTTGCTGTCAGTTATCACTTGTTTTCCCTCAAAGTTTTCAACTATCTACAATTTTATCATGAGTGGAAATGTATACACAGTGGCAGTTAGCTCCATATCTAGCTCCTTATCATTGCTAGCATCAGTTAATGTTTACTCTGATAGCTATAGGCATGTGACAATATAGCGTGCGACAATAAATCACGATACAAATTTACAACCTTTCAAATTGATGAAATAAAAACGAACCACGATTGTCAAATTGCGTAATCTCTTGGCATTTTCTAGCTGTAATTGTGTTGTTTAGACAGCAGAATATATCGTACAGTAGCGGGAATGTGCATGACTTCACTGTAGGTGGAAGTAACGCAGCTCGAATGCGGCAAAAACAAGCAGATCTAAAATGTGAAAGGGGTATTGTGTGATTGTGTACAAATAGATTTAATAAGAAATCCGAGCTCTCTTTTTACAGATTGATGAAGGATAAAGAAAAGAGAAGAAAATGAAGGTGGTACAAATGTTTATTAAGAAAAGGAATGTTTGTTATTAACTTTTTTCATTTTGAATAAAGGGGATAATTTAGGTAAGAGGGTGTTATATTTTACTCAACTTTACAAATGTGGGTAAATAACTGTTGCTGGTGATTTTTAAAACAAAACAACTTTCATTTTCTTAAAGTTGATAAGGAATTTTATTTTTTTTGTATTAAAATTGTCTTCATTTCATTTATTTTTCAAAAGTATCGTGTCAAAATCCTGAACCCAATATTTTGAATTGAAAGGAATCATAAATCGGGTGAATCGTTCCATGCCTAGATAGCTATGAATTAATTCTTCCATGGAGAATTTTTTATCACTTATTCTGCTCACATTTCTTTGTTGCTGAGTTCTGGACACATATTAAAAATTTAGTCTGAGCAGCGTTGACAAAGATGAGGAGAAAAATCGTCCCACAGTGACTGAAGGTGGTGATGGTTTCAATGTTTCTCTGGTAAACATTCGGCCTTGCGTCTATGTAATTCGGTCTGTTTTTTATTTTTGTGAAAGTTACATTATTTGGCATACGCTCTTATCCAGAGCTATGTCCTCGGGAGCAGTTGGGGGTTAGGTGCCTTGCTCAAGGGCACTTTGGCCATTCCTGCTGGTCCAGGGAATTGAACCAGCGACCTTTTGGTCACAAAGGTGCTTCTCTAACCATTAGGCCATGGCTTCCTCCAATTAGAAAAGGGCCAGTTAGGGTTTTTTTGGGGGATGGGGGGGCCTCATTAATGTAAAGAAATGAGGACATTATATATGCGGGTTTTTTTTTTTTTTTTGGTGCATAAATTTTATTTTTACAATGATGTCATCTTGTTCATGATCGTTAGACAATACATTTCTTTCCAGTCACACACTGAGTCGAATGTAATTGATTCGCTTTCCAGCCTCTATGGCTCTAGAACATGGTTTATATCTCATGAGCCATCATGGGTTAGGGTTAGAATAACATCCCCCAGGCCACTGGAGAGGTCCCTTGCTCTTGGACCAAGCAATCGCCAATTATACACTTATACAATTACACGGTTTTTCTTTAATTGAGGCCTATTAATAGTAATAGGACGACACATGGGTTTGACTTTCATTTCCTTTTAGATTTCTGCCATTAGTTCATAACCTAATCTCTCATATCAAAGTTTTTTTTTGAATGTGTATATCCTTGTACGATATCAGCTCGGCCTGAGCTCATGCTCTTGTGGTATGCAGGCCCACTAACTCGATTTGCTTTATAGTGTTATTTTCTCGCTGTCTTTGTTGAAAAACAAAGAGTCACTCCTGGGCGATTCGGTAACGTGCGTGCTTCGGTTTTTGGCCGTTTTATCCGACTTGCGAATCATCGGCTTTTCTTTTGGTGCAGGTTAGCCATACTGTGTTCTGAGCTCGGCATGGAGTAAAGTCGGGGTTCGGCTGTAATCATATAATCACATTTAAGCTTTCCGCCTTCAACTTTCCATTTGAGACGAGGATAAGCTCTGAATGATCCAGAAAGATCCTCTCATATATAGATAAACAGATATATTGTCTCCCTCCTTGAAACAGTGAGAGGATTTAATTCAAATAACATTTCACTGATTTCATTTCTTCATACTAAAAAACGTTGCCGTCGGCAACCAACAGCGTGATGAGCTTTAAATGAGCGAAGCCCGATTTCCGTTCAAGCAGGCTTCTTTCTCGTGCCGTGTTCTGGATATTTTCAGTCAAATTTGTCAACTTTTTACAGCTAAATAACCTGACGAGCTTTCGCACATCCCTCACTGATTTCTCCCCGATTTTCATCCAGGGCACGAAGACACTACAAGGCGACGAAGACGAAGACGAGGAAGAAGATGGTCTGATCCAGCCAGCTCAAGTGTTTGCACCCAAAAGTCTAATCCTGGTCTCCCGATTAGACTTTCCAGAAATCTTCAGGGTAAAACACAAACATGAACTGCTTTAAAAAGCTTTTGTTCAGTAGCCGTGCATGCGTAGTTTTGTGTTTTTTATCATCTCTTCGTTTCCCATCCTGACGTTTTGCTTCGTGATTAATACTCTATGGCCTTTAATATCTGCAGTTGAATTCTTGAATCTGATTGGTCAGAAGGTGTTGATTAGTTCTGTAACAGCAACTCTGACAGAAGTAGGTAAATGGTGAGGTTTTCTGGAAGGAGACATTTTATGCGTTAATGGACGGAGACTTCAGTATTTAGTATTTTGTAATAGTCAGACGTAAAGCCGTAACTTGAAACAGGAAAGTCTTGGAAATGCCTGTTGTGATGTAATGGAGAACAGGAAGTCATCAAATAGTAACTATAAACAGGTAAAAACATAAGATGTGTCCAAACGGCAACCTCGCTCCTGAAAAGTGAAGCCAATGCGGAAGTGCTAAAATCTGCAGTTCCTCGAATAGCCACTAGAGGCAGGCTCCAAAATCGAGTCTATTCCCACAGACCCCCATGCTAAAATGGTATGGAATCAGTTTTGTGCCAATACAATACTTTTGAAATATCAAACAAAAATGACAAATCAAAATACAAAAAAGTGTCAATTTTTTTAGACTGGCAAACAAATTATTCATGTAATCATGCAAAATATCAGTCTATTACTCTTCAGAAACCTTTTATTTTTGTTCCGCGTCTTTCTCAGTTTTGCTTGACGTAATTTATTTTGGTTGCGATTCCAGCTTTCTCGTTTGCGCTACCTGACTTTTTGCTTGCAGTTTTGGCACAAACTTCACGTGTGGGCGGGCTGTCCAGGAATGCATTCCCATTGGCTAACTTGTGTTTGACTGACAGCTACGCTCAGCCATTCCGTACTCGGATTCTGGCGGACTGTTTGACGAGTGACCGATCCATTGACGGTAAACAAGGATCGAGTGGACTTCAGTGGCGACTATGATATTGAATTAATTCAACAAAGTGTAAGTACGGGACAAATGTGCTGTATGTGTTGCAGTAGTGCACATTATGCAGGCATTTCGTGGCAAGTCAAATGTTAGACTTCGCTCCACTGCCCAATATAATAGCTGTCTTGCTAACGTTAAACACACCTGCATAATGTGCACTACTGCAACACATACAACACATTTGTCCCGCACTTACACTTTGTTGAATTAATTCAATATCATAGTCGCCACTGAAGTCCACTCGATCCTTGTTTACCGTCAACGGATCGGTCACTCGTCAAACAGTCCGCCAGAATCCGAGTAGGGAATGGCTGAGCGTAGCCGTCAGTCAAACACAAGTTACCCAATGGGAATGCATTCCTGGACAGCCCACCCACACGTGAAGTTTGTGCCAAAACTGCGAGCAAAAAGTCAGGGAGCGCAAACGAGAAAGCTGGAATCGCAACCAAAATAAATTACGTCAAACAAAACTGAGAAAGACGCGGAACAAAAATAAAAGGTTTCTGAAGAGTAATAGACTGATATTTTGCACGATTACCGGTACATGAATAATTTGTTTGCCAGTCTAAAAAATTTGACTACTTTTTTTGTGTTTTGATTTGTCATTTTTTTTTATATTTCAAAAGTATTGTATGAACATTTTGGCACAAAATTGATTCCATAAAATGGCCAAATTTACAGTGAAAACTAGCCTGGGACAAAAACAGTTTCCACCTTCATGACAGCTGTACAGGGGGTGAATTTTATATAATTCAACAGTTTAAATTATATTGAGCCGTACAATTTATGCATAATTAGGGGCGGGGCTGATTTAAGTGACAGCTGGGTTTGTCCTCTTGTTAGCCGCTAGCTGGCATTGCCTCAGAACTCAAGCTAAGTTCACTGCAGGTGATGGATTTATGTAAAAAAAAAAAAAAAGTATGGCGGTTATGGTCTGTCTTTATGGAGCGGCTTCTTTTAGTTTAGCCAGTAGCTTGTTGGCTAGCTTGTTCGCTTTGAGGTTAGTAGGCGTGTCCCAGCCGTCAGGCTTCACTATTCCCACCCCTTTTCTCCGTTTATGGACTAGCCAGGAGTTCGGCGCTGCCAAGATGGCGACGCCCGTAACCTGCTTATTTGAGCTTCAAACCCACTCTTCAGGAATCGCTATGAGTGACACCAGAGAGGCTTTGTCCATTATGTTTAGTCTGTCGAATCATTGGCGCGTTGCTGTAGTGTAAGAGGAATAAAACACGTCATAACAGAAATCGCATCTTGAATTAGCACCTTAGAAAAGGAATGATAAAGGATAGAGCAGGAACTGTAATGATAGTCTGGATGATAATAATAATAATAATAATAATAAGTTAAATTTATATAGCGCCTTTCAAGAAACCCAAGGACGCTTTACAATTATAGACAAGGGAAAAAAAATTTTTTTTTAATAAAAATAAATAAAGTAAAAAGTCCACCAAGTAGGGGTCAGGATGTAATTCCCGTGGTGTAGCAGCCACAGTCCCACCAAAAGGCGCACGAAAACGAGTCCCACATCTCCAGCACCGCCGCCGTGACGCCGTCAGCAACATCGCTCGAACACCACGCCATGGATCCACAAAGCGAGCAGAGAAGCTCCGCCACGCAGAGCGCTGGTGTGTCCCAAACCGCCTGCACAGCCGCCGCGACACCACTGAGCAACATCGCTCGGAACATCACGCCGAGCATTAAAGTGCAGAGCGCTGGATAACCACGATGTAAAATGAGCAACGAGCTCACTGCAGTCCACAGCTGGGAGCACAGGCATCGCCCACAGCGAACCAAGGCCTGGAGGGAACCGATGCCCAAAACTGGGTCCGGAGCTACACCACAACTGGCGGACAAAACACTCAAACAAACATCAAACTACACAAACACACAGAAAAATAAATAAATAGAAAAAGAAATACAATTAAAAAAAGCTCTGGTGAGAAGCGGCAGCCAGAACGCGCATGACGTACTCTCAACCGGAAACGGAAACAAAAAAAAAATACGAATAAAAAGGAATATTATTATTAAGGATGGAACATTTAGTTTTTCTGTTGTGTGAGATGATGGTGTGTAGTGAATGAGTCATGTAACTTTTTGCACTTTTTAAATTAGTTCATCTTTTGCATTTCCACGTATCTGATTCTGAAAAGATCGCCTGTCATGTGTGCAGGCTTAATTAATCTAGATTTTTCAAAAGAAAAGTGTTTTGAGATCTACCAGACGGATTGGGTGACGTGTGGAGTGCAGCGGGAGAGGTGAAACTGGAAATAACGAGTCCATGCTCGTGGAGTCCACTCTTGAGTTAGAGCCTTGGTTTTCCTGAACGTATTGTATAAGACGAGGAGATGGTTGCTCTCTAATGCGAGGAGAACTTGAGGCGCATTCTTGGAACTAAAATTAGTCTCAGTGGTGGTGGCATTTCCTGTTAGTGATGTTACAACCTTATTAAATCTTCCCAAGACCCTCTGAAATGCTTTGGTGTGTGTAATGGGCGACCAAGAAAGGCTTCTTTTTCCAATCCGATGTAATTGTATCAGTGTGTGTTTGTGGGTATCTGTGCATCCAGTTTGACCATCTTCTCTCCCTCAGGGCTGTTTGGGGCTGATCTACACCGTTTACATCGACAGTCTGAACTTCCCTGTGGAGGGCCTCGTGGCGAACCTCCTCACATGCACTGTGCCTACAGCAGGAGGCTCCCAGGTGAGACATTACTCAGCCAAACAGCAATTCCTCAAATGCCTGTACCTCTGACCCGCGCGTGCTCGAAAGGGAGGACGCCAGCACCACAGAGGGTCACTCGGGGTTAATTGGCGTGCTCGCTCGGGTCGGGCCAGAAGTGTGGCTGTGTCAGAGAGGGAGGCGGCTCTTCTCACTGGAGAGTTGAGCGAACGAGACGGGGTCCTAATGCCAGATGTTAGGAATGTTTCACCATATGAAAACTTTTAATTTTCCCCCCTGAAGCTTTTTTTTTTTGCTCATTCAGAGGTGCCAACATCGATATTTTAACGAGATCATTTACATTTCTTTGACATCTTGCTATGCCGATATGGAAGATTCTGGAAAAATAGAATAGCGAATAAAAGTCGCCAGACGGAAAAGCCAAATTACCAAAGGGAAATGGACTGAGCATGTGAAAGACGTTTTTTTTCCTTTCACATTCGGTCAGGATTAACTTAACATCGTCATACGTTTCCGGATTTATTTTTCTCTGATGTTTGACTGCTGCTGCTTGCTATATTTAATCTCGTAGTGTGAATATCAAGGCTATTTGTCTGAACACTTTCCAAATAAGAAAATGAAAAACTGATGCTTTATAACAGGCACTGAAATGTATCCTTGGGCTGGGCGGTGAAATCTGGAATATCCACGCTGTCTAGGAAAGAGTTTTCAGGATAAGATCCCACAGGCTGACTAAAGGAGTCATTATAACAGTAGCTACAGGTATAAAGCATTACTTGATATTGACGTGTGTACAGTATCGTCTTTTAGTTTTGTATCAATAATGGCTTGTTATATCATTGCTGGTTCCTAAAATATGGAACATCCAGATTCACTGAACGTACAACCCACTGAAAAACGTGGTCATTTTATTGTGAGAGTATTATCACTGAAGAAAATAATTATTAAAAAAAAAAAAAGGATTACATTACAGACATCCAGCTGATAAACTTATCCCGTCCGAATAAGGCTTTTATTAGAACAGGGCCTTTATTAGATAAACTTATCCTGTCCGAATAGGGCTTTTATTAGATAAACTTATCCCGTCCGAATAGGGCTTTTATTAGAACAGGGCCTTTATTAGATAAACTTATCCTGTCCGAATAGGGCTTTTATTAGATAAACTTATCCCGTCCGAATAGGGCTTTTATTAGATAAACTTATCCCGTCCGAATAGGGCTTTTAGTAGATAAACTTATTCCGTCCGAATAGGGCTTTTAGTAGATAAACTTATCCCGTCCGAATAGAGCTTTTATTAGATAAACTTATTCCGTCCGAATAGGGCTTTTATTAGATAAACTTATCCCGTCCGAATAGAGCTTTTATTAGATAAACTTATCCCGTCCGAATAGGGCTTTTATTAGATAAACTTATCCCGTCCGAATAGGGCTTTTAGTAGATAAACTTATTCCGTCCGAATAGGGCTTTTAGTAGATAAACTTATCCCGTCCGAATAGAGCTTTTATTAGATAAACTTATCCCGTCCGAATAGAACTTTTATTGGATAAATTTATTCCGTCCGAATAGAGCTTTTATTAGATAAACTTATCCCGTCCAAATAGAGCTTTTATAGATAAACTTATCCCGTCCAAATAGAGCTTTTATAGATGAACTTATCCCGTCCGAATAGAGCTTTTATTAGATAAATTTATCCCGTCCGAATAGGGCTTTTATTAGATAAATTTATTCCGTCCGAATAGAGCTTTTATTAGATAAACTTATCCCGTCCGAATAGAGCTTTTTTAGATAAACTTATCCCGTCCGAATAGAGCTTTTATTAGATAAACTTATCCCGTCCGAATAGAACTTTTATTGGATAAATTTATTCCGTCCGAATAGAGCTTTTATTAGATAAACTTATCCCGTCCAAATAGAGCTTTTATAGATAAACTTATCCCGTCCAAATAGAGCTTTTATAGATGAACTTATCCCGTCCGAATAGAGCTTTTATTAGATAAATTTATCCCGTCCGAATAGGGCTTTTATTAGATAAATTTATTCCGTCCGAATAGAGCTTTTATTAGATAAACTTATCCCGTCCAAATAGAGCTTTTTTAGATAAACTTATCCCGTCCGAATAGAGCTTTTATTCGATAAACTTATCCCGTCCGAATAGAACTTTTATTAGATAAACTTATCCTGTCCGAATAGAACTTTTATTAGATAAATTTATTCCGTCCGAATAGAGCTTTTATTAGATAAACTTATCCCGTCCGAATAGAGCTTTTTTTAGATAAACTTATCCCGTCCGAATAGAGCTTTTATTAGATAAACTTATCCCGTCCAAATAGAGCTTTTATTAGATAAACTTATCCTGTCCAAATAGAGCTTTTATTAGATAAACTTATCCCGTCCGAATAGGGCTTTTAGTAGATAAACTTATTCCGTCCGAATAGGGCTTTTATTAGATAAACTTATCCCGTCCGAATAGGGCTTTTATTAGATCAGGGCCTTTATTAGATAAACTTATCCTGTCCGAATAGGGCTTTTATTAGATAAACTTATCCCGTCCGAATAGGGCTTTTATTAGATAAACTTATCCCGTCCGAATAGGGCTTTTAGTAGATAAACTTATTCCGTCCGAATAGGGCTTTTAGTAGATAAACTTATCCCGTCCGAATAGAGCTTTTATTAGATAAACTTATCCCGTCCGAATAGAGCTTTTATTAGATAAACTTATTCCGTCCGAATAGGGCTTTTATTAGATAAACTTATCCCGTCCGAATAGAGCTTTTATTAGATAAACTTATCCCGTCCAAATAGAGCTTTTATTAGATAAACTTATCCTGTCCAAATAGAGCTTTTATTAGATAAACTTATCCCGTCCGAATAGGGCTTTTAGTAGATAAACTTATTCCGTCCGAATAGGGCTTTTATTAGATAAACTTATCCCGTCCGAATAGAGCTTTTATTAGATAAACTTATCCCATCCAAATAGAGCTTTTATTAGATAAACTTATCCCGTCCAAATAGAGCTTTTATTAGATAAACTTATCCCGTCCGAATAGGGCTTTTAGTAGATAAACTTATTCCGTCCGAATAGGGCTTTTAGTAGATAAACTTATCCCGTCCGAATAGAGCTTTTATTAGATACACTTATCCCGTCCGAATAGAGCTTTTATAGATACACTTATCCCGTCCGAATAGAGCTTTTATAGATACACTTATCCCGTCCGAATAGAGCTTTTATAGATAAACTTATCCCGTCCGAATAGAACTTTTATTAGATAAATTTATCCCGTCCGAATAGGGCTTTTATTAGATAAATTTATTCCGTCCGAATAGGGCTTTTATTAGATAAATTTATTCCATCCGAATAGAGCTTTTATTAGATAAACTTATCCCGTCCAAATAGAGCTTTTTTAGATAAACTTATCCCGTCCGAATAGAACTTTTATTAGATAAACTTATCCCGTCCGAATAGAACTTTTATTAGATAAATTTATTCCATCCGAATAGAGCTTTTATTAGATAAACTTATCCCGTCCAAATAGAACTTTTATTAGATAAATTTATTCCATCCGAATAGAGCTTTTATTAGATAAACTTATCCCGTCCAAATAGAGCTTTTTTAGATAAACTTATCCCGTCCGAATAGAGCTTTTATTAGATAAACTTATCCCGTCCGAATAGAACTTTTATTAGATAAATTTATTCCGTCCGAATAGAGCTTTTATTAGATAAACTTATCCCGTCCGAATAGAACTTTTATTAGATAAATTTATTCCGTCCGAATAGAGCTTTTATTAGATAAACTTATCCCGTCCGAATAGAGCTTTTATTAGATAAACTTATCCCGTCCGAATAGAACTTTTATTGGATAAATTTATTCCGTCCGAATAGAGCTTTTATTAGATAAACTTATCCCGTCCAAATAGAGCTTTTATAGATAAACTTATCCCGTCCAAATAGAGCTTTTATAGATGAACTTATCCCGTCCGAATAGAGCTTTTATTAGATAAATTTATCCCGTCCGAATAGGGCTTTTATTAGATAAATTTATTCCGTCCGAATAGAGCTTTTATTAGATAAACTTATCCCGTCCAAATAGAGCTTTTTTAGATAAACTTATCCCGTCCGAATAGAGCTTTTATTCGATAAACTTATCCCGTCCGAATAGAACTTTTATTAGATAAACTTATCCTGTCCGAATAGAACTTTTATTAGATAAATTTATTCCGTCCGAATAGAGCTTTTATTAGATAAACTTATCCCGTCCGAATAGAGCTTTTTTTAGATAAACTTATCCCGTCCGAATAGAGCTTTTATTAGATAAACTTATCCCGTCCAAATAGAGCTTTTATTAGATAAACTTATCCCGTCCGAATAGAGCTTTTATTAGATAAACTTATCCCGTCCGAATAGAACTTTTATTGGATAAATTTATTCCATCCGAATAGAGCTTTTATTAGATAAACTTATCCCGTCCAAATAGAGCTTTTATAGATAAACTTATCCCGTCCAAATAGAGCTTTTATAGATAAACTTATCCCGTCCAAATAGAGCTTTTATAGATAAACTTATCCCGTCCAAATAGAGCTTTTATAGATAAACTTATCCCGTCCAAATAGAGCTTTTATAGATAAACTTATCCCATCCGAATAGAGCTTTTATTAGATAAATTTATCCCGTCCGAATAGGGCTTTTATTAGATAAATTTATTCCGTCCGAATAGAGCTTTTATTAGATAAACTTATCCCGTCCAAATAGAGCTTTTTTAGATAAACTTATCCCGTCCGAATAGAGCTTTTATTAGATAAACTTATCCCGTCCGAATAGAACTTTTATTGGATAAATTTATACCATCCGAATAGAGCTTTTATTAGATAAACTTATCCCGTCCAAATAGAGCTTTTATAGATAAACTTATCCCGTCCAAATAGAGCTTTTATAGATAAACTTATCCCGTCCGAATAGAGCTTTTATTAGATAAATTTATCCCGTCCGAATAGGGCTTTTATTAGATAAATTTATTCCGTCCGAATAGAGCTTTTATTAGATAAACTTATCCCGTCCGAATAGAGCTTTTTTAGATAAACTTATCCCGTCCGAATAGAGCTTTTATTAGATAAACTTATCCCGTCCGAATAGAGCTTTTATTAGATAAATTTATCCCGTCCGAATAGAGCTTTTATTAGATAAACTTATCCCGTCCAAATAGAGCTTTTATTAGATAAACTTATCCCGTCCGAATAGAACTTTTATTAGATAAACTTATCCCGTCCGAATAGAGCTTTTTTAGATAAACTTATCCCGTCCGAATAGAGCTTTTATTAGATAAACTTATCCCGTCCGAATAGAACTTTTATTAGATAAATTTATTCCGTCCGAATAGAGCTTTTATTAGATAAACTTATCCCGTCCGAATAGAGCTTTTTTAGATAAACTTATCCCGTCCGAATAGAGCTTTTATTAGATAAACTTATCCCGTCCGAATAGAGCTTTTATTAGATAAACTTATCCCGTCCGAATAGAGCTTTTATTGGATAAATTTATTCCGTCCGAATAGAGCTTTTATTAGATAAACTTATCCCGTCCAAATAGAGCTTTTATAGATAAACATATCCCGTCCAAATAGAGCTTTTATAGATAAACTTATCCCGTCCGAATAGAGCTTTTATTAGATAAATTTATCCCGTCCGAATAGGGCTTTTATTAGATAAATTTATTCCGTCCGAATAGAGCTTTTATTAGATAAACTTATCCCGTCCAAATAGAGCTTTTTTAGATAAACTTATCCTGTCCAAATAGAGCTTTTATAGATAAACTTATCCCGTCCGAATAGAGCTTTTATTAGATAAATTTATCCCGTCCGAATAGGGCTTTTATTAGATAAATTTATTCCGTCCGAATAGAGCTTTTATTAGATAAACTTATCCCGTCCAAATAGAGCTTTTTTAGATAAACTTATCCCGTCCGAATAGAGCTTTTATTCGATAAACTTATCCCGTCCGAATAGAACTTTTATTAGATAAACTTATCCTGTCCGAATAGAACTTTTATTAGATAAATTTATTCCGTCCGAATAGAGCTTTTATTAGATAAACTTATCCCGTCCGAATAGAGCTTTTTTTAGATAAACTTATCCCGTCCGAATAGAGCTTTTATTAGATAAACTTATCCCGTCCGAATAGAGCTTTTATTAGATAAACTTATCCCGTCCGAATAGAACTTTTATTGGATAAATTTATTCCATCCGAATAGAGCTTTTATTAGATAAACTTATCCCGTCCAAATAGAGCTTTTATAGATAAACTTATCCCGTCCGAATAGAGCTTTTATTAGATAAATTTATCCCGTCCGAATAGAGCTTTTATTAGATAAACTTATCCCGTCCGAATAGAGCTTTTTTAGATAAACATATCCCGTCCGAATAGAGCTTTTATTAGATAAACTTATCCCGTCCGAATAGAACTTTTATTGGATAAATTTATTCCATCCGAATAGAGCTTTTATAGATAAACTTATCCCGTCCGAATAGAGCTTTTATTAGATAAATTTATCCCGTCCGAATAGGGCTTTTATTAGATAAATTTATTCCGTCCGAATAGAGCTTTTATTAGATAAACTTATCCCGTCCGAATAGAGCTTTTTTAGATAAACTTATCCCGTCCGAATAGAGCTTTTATTAGATAAACTTATCCCGTCCGAATAGAGCTTTTATTAGATAAATTTATCCCGTCCGAATAGAGCTTTTATTAGATAAACTTATCCCGTCCAAATAGAGCTTTTATTAGATAAACTTATCCCGTCCGAATAGAACTTTTATTAGATAAACTTATCCCGTCCGAATAGAGCTTTTTTAGATAAACTTATCCCGTCCGAATAGAGCTTTTATTAGATAAACTTATCCCGTCCGAATAGAACTTTTATTAGATAAATTTATTCCGTCCGAATAGAGCTTTTATTAGATAAACTTATCCCGTCCGAATAGAGCTTTTTTAGATAAACTTATCCCGTCCGAATAGAGCTTTTATTAGATAAACTTATCCCGTCCGAATAGAGCTTTTATTAGATAAACTTATCCCGTCCGAATAGAACTTTTATTGGATAAATTTATTCCGTCCGAATAGAGCTTTTATTAGATAAACTTATCCCGTCCAAATAGAGCTTTTATAGATAAACTTATCCCGTCCAAATAGAGCTTTTATAGATAAACTTATCCCGTCCGAATAGAGCTTTTATTAGATAAATTTATCCCGTCCGAATAGAGCTTTTATTAGATAAATTTATCCCGTCCGAATAGGGCTTTTATTAGATAAACTTATCCCGTCCAAATAGAGCTTTTTTAGATAAACTTATCCTGTCCGAATAGAGCTTTTATTCGATAAACTTATCCCGTCCGAATAGAACTTTTATTGGATAAATTTATCCCGTCCGAATAGAGCTTTTATTAGATAAACTTATCCCGTCCAAATAGAGCTTTTATTAGATAAACTTATCCCGTCCAAATAGAGCTTTTATTAGATAAACTTATCCCGTCCGAATAGAGCTTTTTTTAGATAAACTTATCCCGTCCGAATAGAGCTTTTATTAGATAAACTTATCCCGTCCGAATAGAGCTTTTATTAGATACACTTATCCCGTCCGAATAGAGCTTTTATTAGATAAACTTATCCCGTCCGAATAGAACTTTTATTGGATAAATTTATTCCATCCGAATAGAGCTTTTATTAGATAAACTTATCCCGTCCAAATAGAGCTTTTATAGATAAACTTATCCCGTCCAAATAGAGCTTTTATAGATAAACTTATCCCGTCCAAATAGAGCTTTTATAGATAAACTTATCCCATCCGAATAGAGCTTTTATTAGATAAATTTATCCCGTCCGAATAGGGCTTTTATTAGATAAATTTATTCCGTCCGAATAGAGCTTTTATTAGATAAACTTATCCCGTCCAAATAGAGCTTTTTTAGATAAACTTATCCCGTCCGAATAGAGCTTTTATTAGATAAACTTATCCCATCCGAATAGAGCTTTTATTAGATAAATTTATTCCTTCCGAATAGAGCTTTTATTAGATAAACTTATCCCGTCCGAATAGAGCTTTTTTAGATAAACTTATCCCGTCCGAATAGAGCTTTTATTAGATAAACTATCCCGTCCGAATAGAGCTTTTATTAGATAAATGTATCCCGTCCGAATAGGGCTTTTATTAGATAAACTTATCCCGTCCGAATAGAGCTTTTATTAGATAAATTTATCCCGTCCGAATAGGGCTTTTATTAGATAAATTTATTCCGTCCGAATAGAGCTTTTATTAGATAAACTTATCCCGTCCAAATAGAGCTTTTTTAGATAAACTTATCCCGTCCGAATAGAGCTTTTATTCGATAAACTTATCCCGTCCGAATAGAACTTTTATTAGATAAACTTATCCTGTCCGAATAGAACTTTTATTAGATAAATTTATTCCATCCGAATAGAGCTTTTATTAGATAAACTTATCCCGTCCGAATAGAGCTTTTTTTAGATAAACTTATCCCGTCCGAATAGAGCTTTTATTAGATAAACTTATCCCGTCCAAATAGAGCTTTTATTAGATAAACTTATCCCGTCCAAATAGAGCTTTTATTAGATAAACTTATCCCGTCCGAATAGAACTTTTATTGGATAAATTTATTCCATCCGAATAGAGCTTTTATTAGATAAACTTATCCCGTCCAAATAGAGCTTTTATAGATAAACTTATCCCGTCCGAATAGAGCTTTTATTAGATAAATTTATCCCGTCCGAATAGAGCTTTTATTAGATAAACTTATCCCGTCCGAATAGAGCTTTTTTAGATAAACATATCCCGTCCGAATAGAGCTTTTATTAGATAAACTTATCCCGTCCGAATAGAACTTTTATTGGATAAATTTATTCCATCCGAATAGAGCTTTTATAGATAAACTTATCCCGTCCGAATAGAGCTTTTATTAGATAAACTTATCCCGTCCGAATAGAACTTTTATTGGATAAATTTATACCATCCGAATAGAGCTTTTATTAGATAAACTTATCCCGTCCGAATAGAGCTTTTATTAGATAAATTTATTCCATCCGAATAGAGCTTTTATTAGATAAACTTATCCCGTCCAAATAGAGCTTTTTTAGATAAACTTATCCCGTCCGAATAGAGCTTTTATTAGATACATTTATTCCATCCGAATAGAGCTTTTATTAGATCAACTTATTCCATCCGAATAGGGCTTTTATTAGATCAACTTATTCCATCCGAATAGGGCTTTTATTAGAATATAGGCTTTTATTTAGATAAACTTTGAGCTGAAAATTAATTCACCTCTGCCTTGAGCCTGTTGAAAACCAAAGGGCGAGTCCGAGTCAGTCATAAGTGTCGTCTCAAATGTGCTGTGTGTCGTCATTTAAGTAAAAAAGTTCAGTTCTTTCAGTATGCAGCCTACACTCACCACCCACTTTATTAGGAACACCCATACGTCAACCTGCTGTTTTCTGCGGTTCTCTAATCAGCCGATCCCTCGACAGCGGCACGATGCATCAAATCACGCAGATACAAATCAAGAGCTTCAGTTAATGTTCACAATGTTCAAACGTCAGAACGGGAAAAATTGCGATCTCAAAGTGTGGGTTTCTTTCACTGTGGTATGGGCGTTGGTTTGAGCCAGATGAGTATTTTTGGTTTGAGTATCTGAGAAGCTGCTGATCTCCTGGGGTTTTCATACACAACAGTCTCTAGAGTTTACATAGAATGGCGCGGAAAACAAAAAACACTGATTGAGTGAGCGACAGTTCTGTGGGTGGAAACAAATGCATTGTTGATAAGAGAGGGTCAGAGGGAAATGGCCAGATTGGTTTGAGCTGCCAGGAAGGAACTCGTATAATCACTCTTTACAACCGTGGTGGGGCGGCACGGTGGTGTAGTGGTTAGCGCTGTCGCCTCACAGCAAGAAGGTCCTGGGTTCGAGCCCCGAGGCCGGCGAGGGCCTTTCTGTGCGGAGTTTGCATGTTCTCCCCGTGTCCGCGTGGGTTTCCTCCGGGTGCTCCGGTTTCCCCCACAGTCCAAAGACATGCAGGTTAGGTTAACTGGTGACTCTAAATTGACCGTAGGTGTGAATGTGAGTGTGAATGGTTGTCTGTGTCTATGTGTCAGCCCTGTGATGACCTGGCGACTTGTCCAGGGTGTACCCCGCCTTTCGCCCGTAGTCAGCTGGGATAGGCTCCAGCTTGCCTGCGACCCTGTAGAAGGATAAAGCGGCTAGAGATAATGAGTTGAGATGAGACAACCGTGGTGAGCAGAAAAGCATCTCGGCATGCAACAGCAGAAGAACACATTAGGTTCCACTCCTGCAGCCAAGAACAGGAATCTTAGCTGTCCAGTTTCGGTGCCTACACTAGCCTCGGATTCCTCTTCTTGGCTGGCAGGAGTTGAACCCGATGTAGTTTTGTTCTGTTATTTGCCTGTCAGTATCAGGATTCAGTGCGCTGAGATGCTTTTCTGCTCATCACGGTTGTAAAGAGTGCCTGCTTGGGTGCTTATTTGAAGCAAGCTGGTTGTTCTCTTCTGACCTTCTCTTTCATGAACAAGGTGGTTCCACCCACAAAACTGGATGGTTTTCGTTTGTTTGTTTGTTTGTTTGTTTCTCGTGGCAAAAAAAAAAAAATCATGGTTAAAGTTACTGAGGTTATGTTTTTGATGTGAATAATAACTGAAGCTCTTCCATTCTTTGCATTCGTGTTCATTTTGTAGCAGTCATGCTTGTAAAAGTGCCGTTCTTGGTTTTCTCTCTTTCACTTGACCTGCCTTTTTTTTTCTTTTTCTTTTTTTTTTTTTTTAACTTTGCTTCTAAATTGGAAACTGGAAACTGACTTTGTGGGAAAAGTCTCATCTGACGAAATTCCCATTGAATGTTGCAGGCAAATCCGAACAGCTTGTAAGCAAAGAAATAAAATTTCCCTTTCAGAACCGACAGAAAGGATGCAGGCCGATTATGATCTCAAACAAGACGTCAGGTTGGATCCTGAGAATAATTTACAGGTTTGGGTGTAATGCAAAAAATTAATACTTTTCCCAATCCTGCCTGCAGTCGTTATTCTTCCCAGCTGCTCAGCGAGATCAAACAGAGCACGAGTTATGAACCGGAGGAACGGAGGATGAACTCCTCCTTCTATACGACTCAAATTTCTACTTATATGAGCGTGAGGGATTGCAGCGTCCGTCTCCATCCATCCATCCATCCATCCATCCATCCATCCATCCATCCATCCAGCCTTCACTTCATGTTTTTTTTTTTGTTTGTTTCAAATGCTCGGTGCTGGAAGTCTCTCCGTAGGGCCACACACTGAGAAAGTTTGCACTCGGCAGTTTGACTTTGACTCATATTGCTGTAGACAGCTGCTGTGTTTGCCAGATTTATTTTTTGGGGAAAAAGCCCTATGATTTGGGGTTTTCTCTGTGCTACTACTATTGCGCTTGTTAAAATTAATTCGGTTGTGATGTGGTAACATTAACGGATGAATTCAACATGACTGCGTGAGTACACAAGCGCTTCCTTTTAAACACATTAAACCCTTTAAGTGAGCTGAGAGCAGTGCGGTTCATAGCATCACGGTTCTTTTCCCATTTTCTCATCCCGCAGCATGTCAGTGATTTTCGCTCCGTTTTAAGTTGTGGCTTAAAGCTTCCCACAATGAATTTCCATCATAATGTAAAGGCTGTCATTAGAAATGACAGTAACATGTCGTTCTCTGGCATCGCCTCGTGCGTGCTGATGTCACTGTTTGTGTCCACATTCGCAGAAGCTCTTTTCTCTCGGAGCCGGAGACCGACAGCTGATTCAGACGCCCCTGAACAACGACCTGCCTGTTACCAATAAAAGCATCGCGCTCCTCTTCCAGCAGCTAGGTGGGTCTTATTCACTCACAAGTCCGTTATTCTTCATTATTCTCTCTCATCCAGCCATGGATCCCTCAGCGGATTCACCTGAACCAAATCAGATGTTACTTATTGTTTAACGGTTCATTTATCATCCAGGCTTTTATTCACCGAATGCTGAAAAAAATAATAGATTAGCAAGTGAAGATCTCTTGAATAAAGAAAAAGGGATCCAGTATTTAAATAATATTGGCTGGGGTTGAGTGGTATATCAGATATATTCCATTCAGCTAGCATGATCCTGAACGAGTAGCTGAATGGAATATATCTGATAGACCACAAAAAAAAGCCAGCGGCCGCTATTATTATTATTATTATTATTATTATTATTATACTACACACACCAGAGGGGAACCGTCAGAGCCTTCTAGTCCTTCAGAGAAGGCGCAAACATATCAGCATTTCAAATGTTATATTTAATTTCTTTCATTTTTTCATAACTTCATTATAATTATTCTCTTCTAATTCGGCCCCATTTTCTATCACATTTACTTCAGAAATGAAAGGGTTACCATCCTGAAAACATTAAAGGAGAACTGAAGTCATTTTTAAACTTGCTTTATTTCTTAATTAACGTGTTATTCAATTACGGTTTCGGTTTTAGTAACCTTATATCGTGACTCGTATCGGCAACTAATTGCAATTAAATATTATACTTATCGGCCTGTTCGGTTTGTAGCCGTGTTGAATTTAGTTCGTTTGGTCCACGGCAGGCGTCGCTTATCCGCGCCATCTTTACGAGACTTGTGCGAGACTTCGAAACGTGAAGAAGTGTCAGCCAGGTGTCAGTGCCGCCATGTTGAAAACTGTTTTCCAAACGAAATATTGCACAAAAACGAGTTTAAATGACGATTACTGCCTACTTTTTTCAAACTTTCCTGATTGCTATCGAAACAAACGAAACTTCTGGCTTGACTACATCAGCCTTCGAAAGACGGCGCGCGCAGCTTTTGACAGCGTTGGCGGATGTCGGTCACTTTTAATTTCCGCTGTACGTTTTACTTCCGTCCTACGATGTCTCGCACAGGTCTCAACGAATCTCGTTTACGGCCGTTGCTTTGACATATGGACTGATATATTACAGAGCATATTTCAAACATTCATAACTTGCTACAGCAGCGACAAAATAGCGATCAAAAACGCATTCTGATATTTAATAAAATGAGAAATAGAATTTTGATTATAAAAAAAATTTGCCTTCAGTTCTTCTTTGAAATGGAGTTATCCAGTGAGATTGTTTTGTTTGTTGTCTCTAGGCTGAGAAGAGTTTTGAGCTGCTCACTCATTGGTTAGGACGTCATTAATAATAATAATAATAATAATAATAACAATAATACATCTGTTTTGTATAGCGCTTTTCATGGTACTCAAAGACGCTTTACAGGAAGTTCAAACACACACACACATACAGACAACAGATAAATAGTAGACAAAGAAAAAAAAATATATAAGTTAAAAAAAAAAAGTAAAAAAAGTCCACCGAGTAGGGGTCAGGATGTAATTCCCGTGGTGCAGCAGCCACAGTCCCACCAAAAGGCGCACGAAAACAAGTCCCACATCTCCAGCACCGCCGCCGCGACGCCGTCAGCAACATCGCTCAGAACACCACGCCGTGGATCCACAAAGCGAGCAGAGAGGCTCTGCCACGCAGAGTGCTGGTGTGTCCCAAACCGCCTGCACAGCCGCTGCGACGCCACCGAGCAACATCGCTCGGAACATCACGCCAAGCGTTAAAGCGCAGAGCGCTGGACAACCACGATGTAAAATGAGCAACGAGCTCACTGCAGTCCACAGCTGGGAGCACAGGCATCGCCCATGGCGAACCAAGGCCTGGAGGGAACCGACGCCCAAAACTAGGTCTGGAGCTACACCACAACCGGTGGAGAAAACACTCAAACATCAAACTACACAAACAGAAAAAAAAATAGAAAAAGAAATAAAATTAAAAAAAAAGCTCCAGCACGCTCGTAACTGGCCATGGCAGTGTATGTTTATGTAGGAAGTGACAGATGACTGACTAACCAATCAGATTTTGATTTATAGTGGGAGGGACCAAAATTTTATTGTCCTCGGCCTTCTTGAAGGTCAACGTGAGCTTAAAGGTGCCCTTCCACCAAAAACGTTTAATACTGGCTCTTTTTGAAATACCATAGTTCAGTCCGAGTTGCATATGCATGCTGCATGTGAAAATGTAATTCTACTCCCATTCCCTGTATTAGCTTATGAAAGAAAATAGTCGGAAAAACGAGCGGATCTGAAAAAGCCATACGAAGTTACGTCACTTCGAAAATTAGTATTCATGGCCTCGCCCACCTTGGCTTGCGACCGCCCACGGGAAGAAAGCGCGAGGAGAGAGACGTAATTCGCCCCGCGGCGCGGTGCTCCGCATCAGTTTCGTTTCTAACGGCGGCTCCAGCCCGACTTTGCACGCTCGTAACTCGGGCAGGGGAGGTCCCAGCCTCCCAGACTTGGCAGCCAGCGACCCCTGCCCCCTCCAGAAGGAACCAGTGCTGCCAGGGCCCGTCAGCTCCCAGCCAGGGGATGTTATTCCCCCCACACACCCCGAGGCGAGCTCCGCTCCGTGCCTCGTGCCTTGATGAGAGCCGCTGCCGCAGGGAGTATTCAAATAAATGAATGAATGAATGAATGAATGAACGACTCCCTCCCAGTCTCTCTCTCTCGCATGCACACACACAAGCGTTCTGGTTGGGGAGAGCGCTCCCTTCCTCTGCTCTCCCTCTCCTCTTATAGGGCACGGTCACTGCGGAAGACGCACAAACACACGTTAATTCCCATCAGGTGCAGTGATTCTGCCACTTACCTTCCCTGACTCCGCCCTCCATTCACAGACTGACGTTCGGCCACGCCCCCGCTGCCACATCTACATTGTTATTGGTCAAAACACCGATGTCGAGACCATAATAGCCAACCGAAACAGTTTTTACAAAGACACCCACATCCGTTTGTTCTGACCCACTGGAGGGAGCGTCACAGTGCTGTTAGCCAATCAGAGGTAACACGTTTACTGATTGCTGTTAGCCAATCAGAGGTAACACATTTACATGTCACGAATATCAGTGAGTAAGAGCTGAAATCCTGTCGTTCTCCCGCCACCCACTCCTCCACCAAACTAGAACAGCCTGAAACAGGAGAACCACAGCATTTTTTTTTACCAAAACCGTCTCACAGGGCATTCATTCATACTAGAGACCACCGCATAATTAATGAAAAAACAATGCAAGGGGACCTTTAAGCTCAAGTCAGCGCAGCAGTGAAGTCACCCTCCAGCCGGTGTAGCGTTCATCAGTAGTGTTAGTGAATGCTAATAAAGCGGTCAAGCCAGTGCTATCTATCGAGAGCAAGTAGCACAGGCTAACGACCGAGAAACTAAGATTTCTGTCTCCAGACTCTTCTTCCACTCTGCACGCTCGCTACAGTATTTTTCACTCAGACTTAAGTATTCATTTCCCTGTGTAACTAAGTTACTTTTAAAATCAATATCGACAGCTACACACAATGGAGCAGCCTGCCGCTAATCCCTTGCAAAATCCTTTACCTTGTGGCTTTTTTGGTGTCTGGCTAAGTTTTGGCTGAGCTCAAGTCCCAGCTCTAATAGCAACGGTTCACCACTGCTTGTAAATATGCGTGAAGAATATCTAACGAAGTTTTGGTCGCCTTTCGAGTGTTCAACACGTCTTTCTCTTTCCCGGCGAACAAAGAAATGCTTGTGTGCATGCGCAGCAGAAAAGTTTTTCTCATTGGATATCCGCATCAGCGCTGACGTGTCACGTCATGTTGTCTTGACAACCATGCAATATCGTAAACTATATTCAACGCTCATTCTCCATTGGGTAGAGTGACGTAATACACGTAGGATAAGCGATATGCTAACAATATTGCATGCTATCGAACCAAATGAAGGAAACCCACTAGAGGGGAATAGAAGACATTTTTATTCCATGGAAAAAGTGTCCTGTATGTATAATAATTCCTGATATTTCACTTCGATGATGTCACTCCCAGTGTTTTCCTGCTGACGAGACGTGCGTTGTCAAAATGGCAAACCGGTTCAAAATTAAAATTCTTTTCATTGACTTGCACGTTTTTTATGGATGTGTCCATATAATACAGTAGACCCCCGCCTATTCGCGGTTCAGTATTCGCGAATTCACATATTCGCGGGATTTTATATAGAACATATCTCCTATACATTCGCGGAAATCTCAGCGATTCGCGGTCATTTGCGGCGAACATATCGAACGTTTACGCACTGCTACATTCTCAGAGCCGAATGCTCGCTCGCTATTGGCTGAAGTTTGAATGGCGGGCTGCTGCTCATTGGCTGATACGAATGAGCGCATTGTACAGTACAGTCTCGCGGTTCCCGTAGTTCAGACTTGTTCACGTGTTGTGCGTTCTTGGTATTTTTGAATAATTTTTACACCCTACAATGGCTCCTAAACGCTCTGCATCTTCTAAGGCTCCTGCCAAGGAACCTAAGTGCCAGAAGAAGGTAATGACGCTGCAGGAGAAGGTAGGACTTCTCGATATGCTAAAGGAAGGGAAGACTTTTGCGGCAGTGGCTCGTCACTACGGGGGGGGGGTTTACAAGTATTCACGATTTTGGCTTATTCACGGCCATGTTCGGTCCCTAACCCCCGCGAATACGGAGGGCTTACTGTATAAAGAACATTACACAGTGGTGCGATGATGGATATGAAGTTTATCTACTCGTGTTGAAAAATATGTTCACCACTCAGAGATAAACTTCATATCTTTGCGCAACCGTGTAATATCCTCTGAAATGATTCCAGAACATATTCCTAGATATATTTACTAATTTCTATCTCAGTCTTTTTCTGTTCTACTACTTCGAGAAATAGATGCTTGAAATAAGCAAAATGGTCTGCCAATAGAATCCGACAATTTCACTTAGTAATGAATAAAAATGTCTAAAAATAGGCTTAATAATCTTATAAACTAATACAGTAATATTAGTTGGATTTGACACTATTAAAGGTATTTTTACTTGCCAAGATATTTTTTTAATAGAATAAGTCTAAATTTACACCTCATGTGGTTAGAGATTAATGTGGTGTAAATAAAGAGAGGAAAAAAAACACTAGAGGGTGAACAGTTTTCGGAAATGAGCAATGACACGGTGGTATAATGAAATGGAATCGGTTTCCTGTAACAGCACTTCCTCTCGTGTTTTTTTTTTCCTCTCATACTACAGCGATTTGACAATTTTTATGCTTTTATCGTTCTTTTCAACATCCAAAGAACAAGTTAGTTCCTGTAATCACTTTACATCACGCAAAGCATAATCTTCTATGTGCTGAAGATGCCAGAAAATCTTAAAGCTCCAGGTTTATTTCTGACTGTTAGAAAGTGCTGACACTAGAGACTCCTTCCATAAATGTTAAATACAGAAAACTTCACCATATCAGCAATGAAATGTTCTTTTAGGAGTGTGTTCACCATATGAAGTTCTTTAACACCGAAACTGTAACCTATTACACCAAGCTGCTGTTTGGAAAATTAATCAACATCATCCGACTAGTCAGAATCAAGATTTTTTGCAGCCATGTGATTGGATGAACCTCTCTGCACTCATTATGTATTCATGAGTTTCCTCAGTTCATCAGAATATAGCAGCTTTGTACAGACCTGGAAAAGCACCTCACTGGACCTGAATAGTAGTTCACTGGAATCATTTGAATTGACTAGCAGTTCATTTGGACTTCACTTTCAACTCACTCGACTTGACTCGCAGTTCATTGGCCTTGTCTAGAAGCTCGTTAGACTTGACTAGCAGTTCGTTTGGACTTCAATTTCAGCTCATTCGACTTGACTAGCAGTTCATTGTACTTGACTAGCAGTTTGTTTGGACTTGACTAGCAGTTTGTTTGGACTTGACTAGCAGTTCGTTTGGACTTGAATAGCAGTTCATTGTACTTGACTAGCAGTTCGTTTGGACTTCACTTTCAAATCACTCGACTTCACTTTCAACTCACTGGACTTGACTAGCAATTCATTGGCCTTGTCTAGCAGCTCGTTTGGACTTCACTTTCAGCTCACTGTTCTTGACTAGCAGTTCATTGGCCTTGTCTAGCAGCTCGTTAGACTTGACTAGCAGTTCATTTGGACTTCACTTTCAACTCACTGGACTTGACTCGCAGTTCATTGGCCTTGTCTAGCAGCTCATTAGACTTGACTAGCAGTTCGTTTGGACTTCACTTTCAGCTCACTGGACTTGACTAGCAGTTCATTTGGACTTCACTTTCAACTCACTCGACTTGACTAGCAGTTTATTGTACTTGACTAGCAGTTCATTGTACTTGACTAGCAGTTTGTTTGGACTTGACTAGCAGTTCGTTTGGACTTGAATAGCAGTTCATTGTACTTGACTAGCAGTTCGTTTGGACTTCACTTTCAACTCACTCGACTTGACTAGCAATTCATTGGCCTTGTCTAGCAGCTCGTTTGGACTTCACTTTCAGCTCACTGTTCTTGACTCGCAGTTCATTGGCCTTGTCTAGCAGCTCGTTAGACTTGACTAGCAGTTCATTTGGACTTCACTTTCAACTCACTGGACTTGACTCGCAGTTCATTGGCCTTGTCTAGCAGCTCATTAGACTTGACTAGCAGTTCGTTTGGACTTCACTTTCAGCTCACTGGACTTGACTAGCAGTTCATTTGGACTTCACTTTCAACTCACTCGACTTGACTAGCAGTTTATTGTACTTGACTAGCAGTTCATTGTACTTGACTAGCAGTTTGTTTGGACTTGACTAGCAGTTCGTTTGGACTTGAATAGCAGTTCATTGTACTTGACTAGCAGTTCGTTTGGACTTCACTTTCAACTCACTCGACTTGACTAGCAATTCATTGGCCTTGTCTAGCAGCTCGTTTGGACTTCACTTTCAGCTCACTGTTCTTGTCTAGCAGCTCGTTAGACTTGACTATCAGTTCATTTGGACTTCACTTTCAGCTCACTGGACTTGACTAGCAGTTCATTTGGACTTGACTAGCAGTTCATTTGGACTTCACTTTCAACTCACTCGACTTGACTAGCAGTTCATTGTACTTGACTAGCAGTTCATTGTACTTGACTAGCAGTTTGTTTGGACTTGACTAGCAGTTCGTTTGGACTTCACTTTCAACTCACTCGACTTGACTAGCAGTTCGTTTGGACTTGACTTTCAACTCGCTGGACTTCACTTTCAGCTCACTGGACTTGACTAGCAGTTCATTGGCCTTGTCTAGCAGCTCGTTTGGACTTCACTTTCAGCTCACTGTTCTTGACTAGCAGTTCATTGTACTTGACTAGCAGTTCATTTGGACTTCACTTTCAACTCACTGGACTTGACTAGCAGTTCATTTGGACTTGACTAGCAGTTCATTTGGACTTCACTTTCAACTCACTCGACTTGACTCTCAGTTCATTGGCCTTGTCTAGCAGCTTGTTAGACTTGCCTAGCAGTTCGTTTGGACTTCACTTTCAGCTCACTGGACTTGACTAG
Source organism: Neoarius graeffei (assembly GCF_027579695.1). Lineage (NCBI taxonomy): Eukaryota > Metazoa > Chordata > Actinopteri > Siluriformes > Ariidae > Neoarius > Neoarius graeffei. Next base: position 9,465,477 of record NC_083583.1, on the reverse strand, counting down.
CAGTTCATTTGGACTTCACTTTCAACTCACTCGACTTGACTAGCAGTTCATTGTACTTGACTAGCAGTTCGTTTGGACTTGACTAGCAGTTCATTTGGACTTGACTAGCAGTTCGTTTGGACTTCACTTTCAACTCACTCGACTTCACTTTCAACTCACTCGACTTGACTAGCAGTTCATTGGCCTTGTCTAGCAGCTCGTTTGGACTTCACTTTCAGCTCATTGTACTTGACCAGCAGTTCATTGGCCTTTGCTATTGTTATTGTTTATTCGCATATATAAAGACATTAAATTGTATAATAATAACAATTAAAAAAAAACATGCAGGGGAGGCCAGAAACCCATTATGGCTTTTCATGGGCCTCCCCCAAAACTTAAAAATATGAGAATACTAGTGTTGTAGTTAAAGTATACATACATAAGCAAACAAAATTAACTAATGAAAAAAACAAATCAAATTTATATAATAAAATATCTATATACATCTATTACACACATGAAAAACAAGTAAGAGTCTTGAAATCCATGAAATGAAATTCAAAATTAAACTAAAGTTATTCAACATAAAAGGAAAAGCAGATAACTAAAACAGGAAAACAGACAAATCAGGTGGAAGTAGTGCTTGGGTGTTCTATAAAATCCATCTTTCGACTTTTTTTGAACCTGGGTAATAACAGACAAGTTTGCTGTAGTTAGCTTAAATTGTTCCATATGGTGGGGCCTCTAAACATTATTGTAAATTGTTTTTGACTAGATTTTGTCATAATTGGTCTTAAAAGATTCTGCTGTCTTGTACTGTGGTGGTGGATATCTGAGTTGAAATTGAAAAAACCTTTGTATTGATCAGGTAAACGAGCTATTATGGACAATTTTATGAACAAATAAAGCAATTTGTAGTTTGTTGATGTCATACACAGTCATAAGTTTTAAATCACGAAACAGAGCCGCTGAGTGTGCTGTAAAAGAGGCATTGGCTGCGATTCTAACAAAGCGCTTTTGTAGTTGATAGAGTGGTTTGATGGACGTTGTGTAAGTCTTAGCCCAGATAATATTGCAATATATTAAATAAGGATATATCAAACTGTAGTAAAGGGTCATAAATATGTTTTGTGAGAGCAAGGTTTTGACTTTTATGATACCTATGTTCTTGGAAATTTTTTTGCTAATAAAATCAATATGATTCTTCCATGTAAGTTTTTCGTCTATCAATATACCTAAAAAAAGCGAGTGTGACTTACCTGATTGATAGGTTTGTCATTTATATAGACTCTCGCTTCTTCTTTATCATATTTCTTGTTCCTGCCTGCAAAAATAATAATTTTTTTTATGTTAAGGGACAATTTATTCGCCTTGAATCACTGATTTACCTTGTACAATTCTTTATTTATAGATATCACTAAGGTGTCAACATTTTTGTGGGACATAAATAAGTTTATATCGTCTGCAAATAACAAAGTAAATAATTTATTTGATACCGATGCCAAGTCATTGACATAAATCAGAAACAAAAGGAGACCGAGAATGGATCCTTGGGGTACACCACATGTTATGACATTTTGGGAAGAATTGTTATTTCGATTAGAGACGAACTGTTTTCTGTCAGTCAAATAGTCTTTTAGCCAATGTAGGGTGGAACCATTAAATCCATAGGTGATAAGTTTGTCATGTAGTATGTTGTGATCTACTGTATCGAAAGCTTTGGAAAGGTCAAGAAATATTCCTATAGTGTATTCGTTATTTTCTAAAGATGTAGTGATTTTATCAACAAGTTGTAAAAGTGCCATGTATGTCGAATATTTTTTTCGAAATCCATATTGATGTGTATATAAGATATTATTAATTTCTAGGTGATTTATGATCCGTTTATAAACTACTTTTCCCAGGATTTTTGAGAAGTCTGGTAAGATAGATATTGGGCGATAATTGGTGAATACGCAGGGATCTCCAGCTTTGTGTAGTGGTATAACTTTGGCTATCTTTAGGTCTGTTGGCACTATTCCACTTGACTAGCAGTTCATTTGGACTTCACTTTCAACTCCTTGGACTTCACTTTCAGCTCACTGGACTTGACTAGCAGTTCATTGGCCTTGTCTAGCAGCTCGTTAGATTTGACTAGCAGTTCATTTTACTTCACTTTCAGCTCATTGGACTTCACTTTCAGCTCACTGGACTTGACTAGCAGTTCATTGTACTTGACTAGCAGTTTGTTTGGACTTCACTTTCAACTCACTGGACTTGACTAGCAGTTCATTGGCCTTGTCTAGCAGCTCGTAAGATTTGACTAGCAGTTCATTTGGACTTGACTAGCAGTTCATTGGCCTTCTCTAGCAGCTCGTTAGATTTGACTAGCAGTTCATTTGGACTTCACTTTCAGCTCATTGGCCTTGACTAGCAGTTCATTTGGACTTGACTAGCAGTTCATTGGCCTTCTCTAGCAGCTCGTTAGATTTGACTAACAGTTCATTTGGACTTCACTTTCAGCTCATTGGACTTGACTAGCAGTTCATTGGCCTTGTCTAGCAGCTCGTTGGACTTGACTAACTGTTCATTGGACTTGAGTACCAGCTCGTTGGACTTCACTTTCAGCTCATTAGACTTTAAAAATTCATTGAACTTGCCTAGCAGCTCATTGGTCTTGATTAACAGTTCAAGATTCAAGAGAGCTTTGTCAGTGCATCCATATACAAGTATACAATGCAGTGAAAAATACCATTTCCCTCAGGCTCCCCGTGGTGCGTTTATAGAGAAATGGATTAAACAACAAGGTATATGAATACCTCTCTCAATAGCTATGTAAACATATAGATATCTCAGTGCAATAAAGAAAATAAATGACAAGACGACAACGTGTGCAAAGTGGCAAATGTTCATTTTAGTGCAAAAATACAAGGGTTTTCAAAGTTTTACCAGGATATTACACACAAAACAAGACTGGTGCAAAGTGAGCATTGTGCATGTATGCGCGAATGGGTAGTTTAGTGCAAATGGATGAGAAACTGTAGTTTCAGTTTGGACTACTTTCAGCTCTTCGGGGGTAACAGTGAGTTGAGAAATCCGACTACCTGGGGAAGAAGCCGTTACGGAGTCTGGTAGCAACCTTCTGCCAGACAGCAGGAGGGAGAACAGTCCATGTGATGAGTGGGAGAGGAACCCCGACGACCCTCTCTCTGCCGTCCTCACTATCCGCTGCACAGACTTGTGTTCAGCGATGTTGCGTTCTCAAACCCGACAGTGATGTAACAGCAGAGAACGCTCTCATTGGTCCCTCGGTAGAAAGATGGACGCCTTTGGACTTGACTAGCAGCTTATTGGATTTGGCAGTTCATTTGATTTGTAGAACAGTTTGCTGGACTTGATGAGTAGCTCGTTGGGCATGATTAGGATTTAAAAATAAGAAAAAAAAACTTTGAGTGAGCATTTACAGAAATAAGATTGGTATGAGGTGGTGGTTGTTAGCTGTTTGAATCAATTACTTTTTTTTTTTTTAAAAAGGAAGGTGTGGTTCCATTCCCTTCTGTTCTGTAGCAATGAAACTAAAATTCCGCCATGTTGTCAAATTTGGAACCACAGTTGGCACAGTAGAGACGAGAGGTGAAGTCAGGTACACCTATGCATTTGGTAGGCCCGCCCCCTTCTTTTGGTTTGCCTTCTGTATGGGTTCTATATTGTACACAGCCTTAACTTGGTGATTTAGGAGAGACTGTTACGGATCTTGGCGTCCTCCCAATGATATTGTGCAACAGTCCTATAAGTGCACGGTTTTACAACGTCTACTCTGACATGCGGTTGTGCAACGTTTCCAAGTACATTTTGTTATACACGAGGAAAATCAAAGGAAACATCAAACAGATCCAAGGAGTCTCGATCATTCTTGCAGCTTGTGAAATGAAAGAGCTTGAAGTGCAACATTGGGTGAAAACAATAGGTAGTGACTTCCTGTGGAATGCTCTAATAGTTAGCATGCACGCATAGATTTGGAGACGTTCATAAACGTTTGTCAGCGACGCACTTATCTGGACGTTATTAAAAAGTCGAGAGTTTATATGACGGACAAATTATCCGCACCTCGACGCTCTCCTGAGCCTGGCTTACGTCAACGTCAAGTGCACGTGTTTTACATTCACCGAACTTGAGACCACCGCTGTGATTAGCTTCGTTTGTGTAACGTCTAAATGCGAATTCCAGAACATTCGATGAGCATTTCATATTTTGTTGGACGTTTAGTGAGTCGACGTGCGCCGCTAAAGCCAGATGTGGTTGTCCTGAAATGCAGCGAGGCTTCGTATTTTCTCTTACGTAAAGCCTCATAGGTGAACCAGGTTGAAATCAACAGCAATCACAAAAAACATGCAATTGCAAAATGAAACTGCTCACTTGAACTTGAAAAACCTTTAGGAACACTTGAATACATGATTCGCTGGAAGCGATGACTTGGTCGCTGTGCGTTTTGGCGCAGCTCTTGACTTGAGCTGTTGAGCTCTGTGATATGAACATTCTGTTAAATCCTGCAGAGATTTTTTTCCAGGTTTGCGAGATAAATGATGCGCTCTCAAAGCAAACAATTTACGGAAATCCACTGATCATCAGGAGCAAAGTGCTGCTTGTTCTCCTGCTTCTGTCCTATCTGACACACACCAATGTGAGAATAGCTCAGTCTCCAGAGACCACTGTTTCACTTAATTGTTTGTGAAAAGCCTGAGTTAAGCTCGATTTTTGTGGCTGCCTGGTTGTAAATTGAGTGGCGAAACAAACAACAGGGACTGGAAGCTTGTCAAGTTAGTCATTTACCCCCCCCCCCCCCCCCCCCCCCAACCACACGGTTCTAGACCGAGTGTGCTCAAACAGCCCAGAGTCGGTGCAAAAATCCTTCAAGGAGCTGCTGAACTACTCCACCCCAGAGTTCATTTATGGCCCTTTTCCACTACCCTTTTTCAGCTCACTTCAGCCCGACACTGCTCGCGTTTCGACTACCTCAGAGCAGCACGACTCAGCTCGCTTCAGCCCTACTCAGCACCCAAAACTCACACGGTTTTGGAGTAGGGCTGAAGCGAGCCGAAGCGAGCCGAGTGGAGCTAGGGGCGTGAGCAGACACTCCCCTGTGCACTGATTGGTGAGGAGGAGTGTCCTCACATGCCCACACACGCCCCGCGAGCACGCTGGGATCTGTAAACACTGTAAACCCGGAAAAATTACGAATTACGAGAATTTCTGAAGCCTTATGCGCCTCGCCTCATCTATACGCTCTTGCCAGTATCTGTTGGTGTTGTCGGTGACAACAAGCCACAACACCAAGACCAGCAACACTAACGACTCCATGTCCTCCATGTTTATTGTTTACTATCCGGGTCGTGAGACTACCGCTTAAAAGCTCACTGATGTCACTGTTTGCGCCGCCTAACGACATCACGTGACGTCCACCCACTTTCGCTAACTCCACCCAATGTGTCCACCCACTTCCAGCCAGCACGGTTCAGCACGGTTGTAGTCGAAATGCAACTCCAACAGCCCCGCTCAGCTCGACTCAGCCCAACTCAGCACGGCACGGCTCAGCCCAACTCAGCCGCGTTGGTAGTGGAAAAGCGGCATTAGACTCTCGAGTTTTATTACATGTTTACCACAGACACTTAATTAACAGTTACCGTATTTTCTGGACTATAAGCCGCTACTTTTTTCCTAGGTTTTGAACCATGCGGCTTATACAAAGGTGCGGCTATTCTGTGGATTTTTCTTCCACCGCTAGGGGCGCTCTAACCGGAAGTAGAATCAAAAATAAGATGGACGAAAAATCAATGCAAAGAAGAATTAGCAGATCTTTAGCAGATAGAACACGCACGACAAATTACTAACTGGTAATTATTTTCAAATCCAGCGAAGATGATTAAAGTGACTTGTGGTTTCAAACACAGGAGAAATGAAGGTAAATAAATACCGGTTATTTTCTCTTGGTTCTGTTCCGTTTTAATCAGCAAAGTTGCTGCCGTGTTAAAAGGCACTGTTCGGAAAGAATCTGTTCAGGTACATACATGTACATTTACAGTACAAAATCGTTCTGTACATGCAGTAAATATCTAATTTTTCAACATGGATATCTGCGGCTTATAGCCCGGTGCGGCTTGTATATCTTTTTTTTTTTTTTTTTTTAAATAGAGCGGATGCGGCTTATATACAGGTGCGCTCTATAGTCCAGAAAATACGGTATTTGCTGAAGGTGAAGTGAATAATATTCGAGGTTGTTATTCACCGATATTCACGGAGCCTGAGACGGATAATTGTTTTAGTATAAATACCCTGGTGATTTTTTTTTTTTTAAATCGTATATTTTTAAATAAAAAAAAAAAAATTTCAGCATGCAAATGTACTTTGTTTTGAAACAGATAAAATAAATCACAGTTTTTGAAAAGTTTTAGATCAAACTTTGTAGCATATTTAGTGCTTTTAGGAACAGCGTTTTCTCTCATCGTTTGTAATTCTTCCTCACTTACGGTGACAGTTGCCCCTTTTCCACCAAAGCAGTTCCAGGGCTGGTTCGGGGCCAGTGCTTAGTTTGGAACCGGGTTTTCTGTTTCCACTGACAAAGAACTGGCTCTGGGGCCAGAAAAACCGGTTCCAGGCTAGCACCAACTCTCTGCTGGGCCAGAGGAAAGAACCGCTTACGTCAGCGGGGGGGCGGAGTTGTTAAGACCAACAACAATAACAAGACCGCGAAAGATCGCCATTTTTAAGCGACGAGAAGCAGCAGCTGTACAAACGCAAAGTCATCCATTATTATTATTATTATTATTGTTGTTGCTGCTACTTCTTCTGTGTTGCTTTTGCTTCGATATTCGCGCCAAGGTTTATGCAAACGTAGCGACGTAACTGACGTATACAGCGACGTAATGACGTATACAACGACGTAACTGATGTATAGACCCCTTTCACTGACGTCACCCGAAACCGGAAGTAAACAGACCCTGCGCCATTTTGGAAGACCAACAAACTCGTGATTAGGGCAGCAGTATGTGAACCCACGAGAATAAAGTGGAGTGGCAAACGACTTAAACAAATCTGAGCTGTTTTATTTATGATTTATTGGCCCAACAGTAGACTTGAAAGAAACCTGTGTGAGACTTGGCAAAAAACTGTGGATATAATGGATAAGTCTGTGCATGATCTGCGGACACTTTGAGGTAAGCAAACGCAAGAAATTCAGATTTAAAACATGCTAAATTGGCCCCAAGTTGATAACTGTATGAGGAGCAAGCCTCCCAGACTTCTACAATTTAATAATGATAATAATTTAGGATGGTTTGGGGCTTGCTCGCTGCTGCCAGGTTGGTTGTTGAGTAGCCTGACTGTTTTTTTTTTTTTTTCCTTGCGTGTGGTATCATTGTTGACGCGAGGTTGTTTTTTGAACATGCCAATGTGGACATGATTTCCCCTGATGAGTTATGACTTCAGACGCGATGCGTGTGTGGAGGTGTGGAGTCCGCGTGATATGTGCGTAAGATAGGCTTCTCATGTGTTTGGAGATCCGCGCTCCGAGACAAGCGCAAGCGCCCCCCCCTCAAGGGGATAAAAGGGACCCCCCGAAAATATCGGCATAGTTCGAACACTGAGTGTAGGCACTGGGTGTAAACAACAAATAGTTTACAGTGTCTGGGTAGCAAACAGATGGCAGAATTGGTGTCCGGTCCTCCTTATGTTTCCATTCTCCCTTGCCGCGAGTCTTGTCATATGGGTCAAACCCATCAATCACAGCCAGTTTCTCCACATACCGTGCCCTTTCTGCAGCTGGTAATGTACTCACATAACCAGAATTATCAGCCATCGTGTCACTTTACTCTCGCTCGTACTTTGTTTTATATTGTGAGTGCATGTACTTAGTCTTCCAATATGGCGCCTAACAAAATCTCGCGGCGCGGTGACGTCATGTGAAAGGGGTCTATACAGTGACGTAATGACGTGTCTTCCCTTAGCACCGCGAGCTATGGAAAAGCAAACTGGTTCTCAGCTGGCTCGCAAGTTGAACGAGTTGTGCACCAGCACCAGCACTGGCCCCGAACCAGCCCTGGAACTGATTTGGTGGAAAAGGGGGAAAAGCGATCATTTTGCCGAGTCGCTCGAGGTGATTATCGAGAAATAGTCCAAACCAATCAGCACGCTCGATTTCCAATAATCACCTCCATATTTATGCGCAACTTTGTTAGCTAGTCCAGCCGGCCGACAGGTGATGAGTTTATGGCATCATGTGTCATCCATCCGGCGTCGTCGTCTACATTTCATGAAAAATCGCTTCCTCTTGTTCAATTCTTCACCGATTTTTTTTTTTTTTTTTTTAATTCTTTTTGGCAGGAAGGTCGGTCTGCCTGCCTGGGGTGCACGTAGCTTCTACCCAAATTTGCATCATTGCAATTAATAATGAAGATATGGAGGAATTAATCAGTCCCTAACGAGCAGTTTCCACACACATCGCTGCTTCTCCTTCAGTTCTTCACCGATTTTTTTATTCTTTCTGACAGGAAGGTAGGGGTACCTAGGGTGCATAGAACTTCTATGCAGATTTGCTTAATTACAATTATTAATGAAGTTATGGACGAATTAAGCCTTAACGCTTTGCAGTTCAACAAAAATCGCTGCTTCTCGGTCAATTCCTCGCTGTTTTGGATTCTTTCTGGCAAATAGGCCGGTATTCCTAGGGTGGATATCGCTTCTATATATAGCTTGTATATATCTTGCAACGTTTATTGCGCCAGGTGGCCCAGTTTAGATTGTTCCTTCTGGACTAGATGGGGCCGGAGTGAGCTACGCAGTCATTGACTGACTGTCTCACCACCTGACAAATCCGAATCGAGAATTCAACAGCACCATGTTGAAGATGACGTATTATTAAAAAAATAATAATAAAGTTAATGAATTGTCATAGACGTCCTTTCAGTGTGTTCTCCTACTGAAACGTGTATTTCTTTTGGAGTGAGTGGGTTGGTGGGTGGGTGGGTGGGTGGGTTGGTTGGTTGGTTGGTGGGTGGGTGGGTTGGTTGGTTGGTTGGTTTGTGGCCTGACGGTATTTTGCCGTGCACTGGAATTTTCAGATCCAGTAATTTCTTCTGTCTTCCTTGGTGACGATGTTTCTCTGTGACTGACATTTTCCTCCTTTCATAACCAATCAGAGCATCATCAGTCAGGTAAACCACCACAAGTCCTAATCCCAAATCCAATGACTCGTCTTCGAATCGGTCCCAAGTCAAACTTCAAGAAGGTCCTCCAGGATTGTATTGTTCCGCAGGAAGCACTGAGCTGGCAGAACAGGAAGTAGTTCATCCACAGCATGCCTTTAGCGTCTTGTCTGTCAGCCTGCGTTTGTTCGGGGTCGAACACGGACCGCTGTTTTCAGCTGATAAGTAAATACCTCAAGGTCGGATAGAAGTGTGTGGTTGGATATCTCTTAGATTATGAAAGCTGTTTTTGAAAGCGTTTATTCCGACAGAGGCCACGGACGCCAGCTACGGATGTAAACATGGTGAAGTTGAAGGCAGACGTTAATCTGAAATATTACATTCTTCCTTGAGAACTCATTATTTTCGCTAATAAAATTTTCTGGAAGGTGTCCATCTCCGGAAGTCAGCCACACAGTCAGCTGTTATATCAGTGACTAAAAAATAGTCCCCGAGCTCTTCATGATTTGTCATTTGTAGCTCAGCTCCTTCTTCTCCATTCATATCATGTTCCTGTTTGTTGGTGACTGTCAGACATTGACACGCAGCGGGACCTCTGACCCCCGGGCCGTTCTTCCGGATGCCTGTGTCGCTGTTTGGCCTTCTCTATCTATCATTCCCCAACCTGTGATTAATGATCTCCTTGGTATTTTGATAACAAACAATAACAGGAAGTGTAAACCATTTCTCTCCTCCTGACTGTAGATTTGTTGCATTCTTTTATTTCCCCATAACGGCTGCTGTCCCGTGAACATATTGCGATTATCCTGCTGAATATTTAGCGGTGATTTATGTGGAACGTGAGCTGCTGTGATGGCTTTCAGTATAGCGTGAAATTATTCTGCGTTCCAGGGCCCTTGTGTAACGGCCGGTTTAACTCGCCTGTTTCACATTATGCCGGACATTTGGTCTTTGTTTTGGTCATGTTCGCAACTGTCATGAGTTCGAAATGAAATAATCAACATTTTTACAAGACTGTATCACAGCACCATTCGTGACCCCTGTCTCGAAAACAACTCGAGTTTTATTTTTAGAAGGATTTGATGAACCATAGCAGCGCGTCCTGTCATTAAGTGTTTCCTAATAAAATCCATAATCATGATGTTTTTATGTTGTTGGTTTCATTCCAGGTATCCAGAATGTTCTGAGTCTTTTTTGTGCAGTGCTGACAGAACACAAGGTTCTGTTCCACTCGACCAGCTACCAGAGACTCGGGGAGGCTTGTCGAGCTTTAGAAGCCCTCATGTTTCCTCTCAAATACAGGTGTGTAAAGGGAAATGTATTAAAACTGTAATATAAAATTTCAAAATATTAAACATATTTATTTAAATTTATTAAAGCATTTCAAAATTATTTCAAAATTATTTTAAAAATCTAATTTATTTATTAAATTATTTATTCATGCATTTATTCACTAAATACTTATTTATTTGGAAATAAAAAAATTAATTATGTAAACTATTTGATTTATATATTATTTAAATATATTTTCTATATAAAATTGTAATATATTAAATTATGTATTCATATTTATTTTTATTATTTAAGCATTTAACATGATTTAAAAATAATGATTTTAAAACTCTATTTATTAAATTATTTATGTATTAAATATTTGTTTAGATATTTATTATTTATTTATTATGTTTAAAATGTATTGAAATAAAAAAAATTAAATATGTATTTTAAACTATTATTTTTAATGCATATTTTATATATATATATATATATGTTGTAATGTATTAAGTAAAATTGTAATATATTAAAATTTAAAATTGTAATCATCTATACAGTGCTGAGCGTAAATGAGTGCACCCCCTTTGAAAAGTAACATTTTAAACAATATCTCAATGAACACAATTTCCAAAATGTTGACAAGACAAAGTTTAATATAACATCTGTTTAACTTATAATGTGAAAGTAAGGTTAATAATATAAACTTAGATTACACATTTTTCAGTTTTACTCAAATTAGGGTGGTGCAAAAATGAGTACACCCCACAACAAAAACTACTCCATCTAGTACTTTGTATGGCCTCCATGATTTTTAATGACAGCACCAAGTCTTCTAGGCATGGAATGAACAAGTTGGCGACATTTTGCAACATCAATCTTTTTCCATTCTTCAACAACGACCTCTTTTAGTGACTGGATGCTGGATGGAGAGCGATGCTCAACTTGTCTCTTCAGAATTCCCCAAAGAAAATAATTTCTTTACACCACAAAGGTGAAGGCTACAAGAAGATCAGCAAAGCTTTACTTATCAGTCAGAATACTGTAGCAAAAGTGGTACAAAAATTTAAGAAAGATGGAACTGCAACCATCTCACAGAGACGTCCAAGTCGTCCACGGAAGTTAACACCTTGACAGGAGCGTCTTCTGATGAGAAGGGTTGAAGAAAATTGTCATGCGAGTTCACTACAGTTATCTAAGGCTACGTTTACACTAGACCGTATCTGTCTCGTTTTCTTCGCGGATGCACTGTCCGTTTACATTAACCCCCCTGAAAAAGCGGGGAAACGGGAATCCGCCAGCGTCCACGTATTCAATCTAGATCGTATCAGCTCCGGTGCTGTGTAAACATTGAGAATACGCGAATACGCTGTGCTGAGCTCTAGCTGGCGTCTCATTGGACAACGTCACTGTGACATCCACCTTCCTGATTCGCTGGCGTTGGTCATGTGACGCGACTGCTGAAAAACGGCGCAGACTTCCGCCTTGTATCACCTTTCATTAAAGAGTATAAAAGTATGAAAATACTGCAAATACTGATGCAAATACTGCCCATTGTGTAGTTATGATTGTCTTTAGGCTTGCCATCCTTCCACTTGCAAGTAATAAGTGATATGCGCTGGGATCTCACACACAGCGGCTCAGTCCCGAATCGTGGCTTGTTCACTTCACTCGCGCGCTCTGTGAGCTGCGCAGGGCCGGAGTGCACACCCTCCAGAGGGCACTCGCTGTTCAGGGCGGAGTGATTTGGAGCGCAGGATGCCTGCGGAGCCGAGCGTATCCGCGTATTGGTGTTGCTGTGTGCACGGCTAACGGTTTTAGTGTAAACGCGAATCGTTTTAAGAACGTTAATCTGATGATCCGCTGATTCGACGTAATGTAAACGTAGCCTAAAGAAGTAGAAAGCCAAACTGGGGTGACTATTTCCCGTGACACAATACGGCGTACACTGCAGAGGAATGGCATGCATGCATGCCGTCCACGAAAGAAGCCTCTCCTAAAGCCCAGGCACAAAAACACCCGCTTAGAGTTTACCAGGGCCCATGCTGACAAAGATGAAGACTACTGGGACTCTATACTCTGGAGTGATGAGACCAAGATAAATGTTTTTGGAACTGATGGCTTCAAAACTGTATGGCGTCGCAAAGGTGAGGAATACAAAGAAAAATGCCTGGTGCCTACAGTGAAACATGGTGGTGGCAGTGTCCTTATGTGGGGCTGCATGAGTGCTGCTGGTGTCGGGGAGCTGCAGTTCATTGATGGCATCATGAATTCACAGACGTATTGCTCTATACTGAAAGAGAAGATGCTACCATCACTCCGTGCCCTTGGTCGTCGTGCACTTTTCCAACATGACTAAACACACATCTAAGGCCACTGTTGGATTTCTGAAGAAGAAGAACAGGGTGAAAGTGATTCTATTTCCTTCACTCCAGACCACCAGGGCGGTGCTGAAAGCACTAGTGGAAGGATCTTTGCATCCGTGCGTTTCGAGAATCACATACAAAAGTTGTCATCTCATGACGTATGACGTGCCTGCCTATATAAGGCAACATCCCACGTCATTTGGCCTCTTCTTTTTTCTTGCATTGGAATCGCATCTCTTCTATTGGAATTGTGTGTGTGTGTTATCAGTTAACTGTGGGAATACCTGCGACAATCTACAGTGCAGCTCGTGACTGAAGAGGACTTCAGTGGGACTCGACTCTACGCGAGCTGTTTGGTCGCCAAGGTAACTTGGTTAACATTATTTTGAGGTTGTTTTATGCATCGATGGTCACTGAATCTTGGATGCCAAGTTTTCAGGGACGGCTATTATATCGGTCTTGTCACAAACTGTTCAGTTGCCAGCAGGTTTGTCGGTGTTGAGTGAGTTAGCGAATTGGTTGCCAATAACGTTAACGTGTACTTACAACTTTACGTGAGCATCGGTTTTCTGGTTGCTAGTGAATCATTGTCTGTAGCGGTAAAGTTGCACTTGCGAACTCGCTAGCCTTGGTTGCCAGGCTAGCAAGCAGCGCTACACCTTGCTTCTTTTCTTAAAAAAAAAAATCGTGGGTGAGTAGACACTGAGATGGATTCAGTGAGGTGTTCCACTTGCCCCAACCTAATGGAGGTGCTGGATGCACATGATCGCTGCGCAGAGTGCCTTGGCATGCAACATCTAAGGGAAGCAATGTCTGATCCATGCCCTTCCTGTGCATTAATGCCGTTTACTGTTAGACAGGTGCGGTTGGCTGGTTGGAACGTGCATCTAGCAGTTTTCTGCTCTCAGATTCTCAGACACAGCGTAAGCATAGGCTTTCACCACCAGTGCATGCAAAACAGCGCAAAAAATCTAGGTCTTCTGAGTTAGAGCGTAAAGTGGAACTGCTCTCATCTACAGTGGAGCGTCTGCTGCCTCTGCTTGCAAGACCCCCCCCCACAGCAGGGGCACAGGTAGGTACTGTAGAGGAACAGCCTGCACCGCCTGCCTCCTTGTCACCCATTGGCTCATGTTCTCAGCCACCTGACCAAGAGGAAGTGATGTCTGTGGCTGCCTCAGACACCCTTTTTTCAGTCAGCCTTCTTCCTCGGCGCAGCCACCAAGTGAAGTCCTGCCAGGTGTTGAGCCCTGTGATTCGGGCAGTGATGTTACCTCTGGGCGATCTGGGGAGTCTGCCTCAGTGGTGGGTTCGGTGGAGGCCACACTGAAGGCTTTGCTTGCACGTTTGCAGTTGGACACCCCGGCGCCTCCTACCGGATCTGAGAACATGTTCCTGCGCCGTGTTCAGCGTGCCTCTCTGGTAACTCCACAGTGTTGTGACTTTACTTCTGTGGTGGCCTCTGCCCTGGAGGCTGCTATGAAACCTGCCCGTCCAGACCAGATGTCTCGCATGCTTGCGGCGATGCAGGACCCCGGTGCTGTTGGCTTGGGTAGCATGCCAGTAGTTGAATCAAGCGTTGCTTCGCTCATTGTGTCTCCCGATGAAGCATTTCGGGAGCAGGTGCGTTGCCCTAACGCTGAGTGCCGCCACACAGACGAGCTACTTTCTCGTGTTTACAACTCTACTGCCTTTCTTGGCAGGGTGTCTAACTCACTGGCACACATGCTTGTTATGCTGCACTCGACAATCAACACATCATCGGCAGACCCACTGGCAGCTGAGGTACTGGAACTTGCATTGCAGGCTATGGGTGTCATTGCCAACCAGTGTGGCACTACCTTGGGCACCTTGCTGCAAGCCCGTCGACAACTGTGGCTGGCTCAATTGCCTTTGCCAGAAGTATGCAGGAACAACCTGAGGCACCTCCCACTGGCACCTGGACAGGTCTTTGGGCCAGCAGCACAAGAGGCCCTTGACAGACGTGCGTCTGTTACAGAGTCTCGCTCCCGTCATGTGGGCGTAGCACCCACCTTCAGAGCTCCGCCAAACCCTTCTGCCTCACGCTTTAGGCATGTGGCCCCTAGAGCTGCACAAAAGTCTCCCCATTGACCCCAGCAGCAGGCCCCCAATCCCCCACCTCCCTCATCTCCCTCAGCCAGGCAGGGTGGCGCTCAGCCACACGTGAGTTTTCACCCTTTTCGACAGATGGGTCCTCCCCACCGTCGTTGTCCCCCCATCCCTTCTGAAAAACGTAGACAGGACCACTGACAGGTCAGGGCCAGTGGCAGGAGTTTTTACAGGCAGCCAGCTAGCGCGTTGGCGCGAAATAACAACCAACCAATGGCTACTCACCACCCTCTCAGAAGGGTACCGCCTGCAATTCCGCTGCCGGCCATCAATGCATTCGGGTATGAGGCAGACAGTTATAACCAATCCAAGACAGGCAGAAGCCTTGTCGAGAGAAGTTCAGTTGTTACTACAAAAAGGAGCCATAGAGATGGTCGACCCCATTGTTCACCCAGGGGGTTTCTTTTCAGTTTATTTTCTCGTTCCAAAGAAAGATGGCGGGTTCAGGCCGATTTTAGATTTAAGAAGGTTAAACCGTTTCTTGAAGGTGCTTCCTTTTCGAATGCTACGAACAGCAGATGTACTGCAAGCGGTCACAAACCAGGACTGGTTTGTGACTGTAGATCTCAAGGATGCCTATTTTCACATACCCATTGCCGCGGACCACAGGTGCTTCCTTCGTTTTTCGTTCATGGGAAAGATTTTTCAGTTCAGAGTTCTCCCCTTTGGACTTTCTCTGGCACCAAGGGTGTTCTCGAAATGCGTCCAAGTAGCACTAGAACCCTTTCAGAAGGAGGGCATAAGAGTGCTCCCTTACTTGGACGACTGGCTTCTTTGTGCGGCATTGCCCGAACAGGCCAGGGAACATGCTCACCGGTTGCTACTACACATTACGGCTCTGGGGTTCAGGGTGAACCAGAGGAAGTGCAAACTGGTCCCAGACCAGGCAACACATTTCATTGGCCTTGCCCTGGATTCGAACACTATGCTGGCCAGTCCCACGCCAGACAGAATAAGTTCAATTCTCACTGGAGTGAACCACCTTCGTGTTGGGGGAACTCAGCGTTATGTTTCTCTTCTTCAGCTGTTGGGGAAACTCACAGCGGCCTCAGTAGTCATTCCTCTGGGTCTTCTGTGGCTAAGGGCTTTTCAGAGATGGCTTCTTCAACTGCATCTGTGTCCAGTGCAAGACAGGCACATGAGGGTGAGAATAACACGCCATTGCATGCTCACGCTAAGACCTTGGTCCCAGGCACACTTTCTCACTCGTGGAGTTCCACTTGGTCCCCCACCGGGACAGTGGGAGGTTATCCAGACAGATGCTTCCCTCATGGGTTGGGGTGGAGTCTGGCGTCGGCAAGGTGTGAACGGCACCTGGCCTGCTTCATGGTGCACGTCCCACATCAACACACTGGAGTTGATGGCGGTGTTTCTGACGTTGCGCCACTTTCAGGAAGTGCTACGGGGCAAACATGTATTGGTACGTACAGACAATGTGGCAACTGTTTTCTATATCAATCATCAGGGGGGCACAAGGTCTGCAGCTGTGCTTCAGGTGGCTCACAGTCTCCTAGTATGGGCTCAGGACAACCTCCTTTCCATAAGAGTATCTTATCTACCTGGATGCCTAAACAGTGTGGCAGATGCTCTGTCACGCGGCAAGGTGTCTCAAGGGGATTGGAAACTGCATCCAGACATGGTGGAACAGATCTGGAAAACCTATGGGAGAGCAACTGTGGACCTGTTTGCGAGCAGTCAGACAACTCATGGTTTTCCCTGGGAGAAGAAAGGGCAGCATTGGGCCAGGATGCTCTGGCCCACGACTGGCCGAGGGCCATCCTTTATGCCTTTCCCCCTCTACCACTGTTGTGGAGGACTCTCTGCCGTGTGCACGATCACAGTCACCATGTGCTATTGATAGCTCCTCATTGGCCCTCCAGGCCATGGTTCCAACTCCTGCTGTCACTACTAGTGGGACCCCCTTGTCAGCTGCCCAGCAGGCCCGACTTGCTGACGCAGATGGAGGGCAGGATTCAACACCCATGTCCCGAACGCCTGAAGCTCTGGGTGTGGCCCTTGGGGCCCCGGGGCTACTACTGGAGTGTTCAGAAGGGACCAGGAACACTGTGGTGAACGCATGTGCAGAATCTACCCGATGCTTGTATGCAGGCAAGTGGAAGGTGTTCTGTGATTGGTGTGTGGAACGCAGCATCGACCCCCTAAGCTGCTCTGTTCCACAGATTTTAGATTTCCTGCAGCACCTTTTAGAGCTTGGCAGGGCTGCATCTACACTTAAGGTGTATGTTGCAGCACTAACAGTCCACCGTTCAGAGGTTGGAGGTGTTTCACTTGGGCCCCACGGGCTGGTGGTAGCCTTTTTGAGAGGGGCATTTCATCTTAATCCTCCTCATTTTGTGCGGAGTCCGTCATGGGATCTGAACACTGTGCTCGAATCCCTTTACTTGCCTCCTTATGAGCCCCTGTCAGCAGCTGACATTAAGTGGCTATCTGTTAAAACGGCTTTTCTCCTTGCCATCACAACAGCCCGGCGTGTGAGTGAGCTACATGCCCTCTCAGTGAGTACTGTTTGTCTTCGTTGGGGCCTTATGTTTGACTGTTTCATTGTGGCCTAACCCAGCTTTCCTCCCGAAAGTCTTATCTCCCCAGTTTAGCAACCAGCCGATTTTGCTGACTGCTATACCGGCGGACAGGACGGACTTACGTGCAGAGTTGTGCCCTGTCAGGGCTCTGAGGTTTTATTTTGATAGGACGGCAGCCTTTCGTACAACAGACCAATTGTTTGTTTGTTTTGGTGGTGCTCCGAGAGGAAAGCCTCTGTCCAAGCAGCGGCTCTCCCGTTGGGTTGTGGAGGCAATCACCCATGCCTATGAATCTATGGGACGTACTGTGCCCTCTCCTGTCCGCTGCCATTCGACGCGTGCTCAGGCAACATCATGGGCAGCTCTCCGGGGCGTACCACTCTGACATTTGTGCTGCTGCAACTTGGTCCAATGCATGTACATTTGCCCAGTACTACAGGCTAAATGTTGCGTCCATGCCATTGCTGTGTGCAGCTGTTCTTCCAGAAGGTGGTGATGCTCTTCTGAATTCTTCGTGACTGGGTTGGTATTCATCTTCCACTAGTGCTTTCAGCACCGCCCTGGCGGTCTGGAGTGAAGGAAATAGAACGCTGGTTACGAATGTAACCGTAGTTCTATGACTAAGTGGAAGACCGCCAGGGTCTTGGGTCACTCGGATTGCGCGAGAATGATCTTGAGGCCAAATGACGTGGGATGTTGCCTTATATAGGCAGGCACGTCATACGTCATGAGATGACAACTTTTGTATGCGATTCTCGAAACGCGCGGATGCAAAGATCCTTCCACTAGTGCTTTCAGCACCGCCCTGGTGGTCTTCCACTTAGTCATAGAACCACGGTTACATTCATAACCAGCGTTCAGTGGCCAAGTATGTCTCCTGATTTGAACCCAATCGAACACCTATGGGGAATTCTGAAGAGACAAGTTGAGCGTCACTCTCCATCCAGCATCCAGTCACTAAGAGGTCGTTGTTGAAGAATGGAAAAAGATTGACGTTGCAAAATGTCGCCAACTTGTTCATTCCATGCCTAGAAGACTTGATGTCATTAAAAATCATGGAGGCCATACAAAGTACTAGATGTAGTAGTTTTTGTTGTGGGGTGTACTCATTTTTGCACCACCCTAATTTGAGTAAAACTGAAAAATGTGTAATCTAAGTTATATTATTAACCTTACTTTCACGTTATAAGTTAAACAGATGTTATATTAAACTTTGTCTTGTCAACATTTTAGCAATTGTTTGTGTTCATTGAGATATTGTTTAAAACGTTACTTTTCAAAGGGGGTGTACTCATTTACGCTCAGCACTGTACAGTGCCCTCTGTTGTTGTTAGCTCTTGTAAAGATTAATAAAAAGGGTTAGAAAACACAAATCCACCTTTTGGTGAAGTCGTGTCATCTTGCACTGAAAAAAATGAGAACTCCAAACTTTGATTAAATAGATTTATTCAGAGATAAAAAAAAAATAGCCTTCATCAAGAAATTATTTTCCACACAAAAAAACCCACACGACACTATTATTGACACCCCTGGAAACAGTAGTGAACCCAGTGTCCAGTAACCGAAGCATGTTTCCCATTTAAATTGTACAGTATTTTTGAGTTGATTAGAGTGTGTAGGAATGTTCAAGCTGCAATCCATGACTTCCTGATTAACTGGGGAACAAATACGATGCGACACAGAGCCCGAATTCCCACAGGTAAATCTGACAGCCTGTGTGTTTTGGAGTTCTGTAAAGGTTGTAGGAGGGAACATGGTTTACTCAGTTCCTGGATGAAGGAACTGAATGGAAATTTCCAGCATTTTACCACCATGTGCTCATTTTAGTTTTCCTCCCCCCTCTTCTTAAAGAATGAGAGAATAAAGTGTTTGTGTGTTCAGCTTGTGACTTTTGCACCTGATGAAGTGAATGAGTCATTTTCATTTAGTGTAGGTTCGGTGTCACAGATGTACATCATCATAAGGAGCGAGAATGATGGATGGAAAAAGATTATCCATGGAAAAAGAACTTTTAGCTTTTTTTTTGTTTAAATTTTTTTAAATCCTTTTTCCAATTATATTTGATTTTAAGTTTATGCATTTATTTATTATAATTTGTGTATTTATTTTTGATGCACTACTTTATTCCACTGTCTTTTGGTGAAAAAAACAAACAAAGCACTTTTGGTTTGTTTGTTTGTTTGTTTTTCTTTTCCCTCCCTCCCACAATTTTGGGCAAATATTTCTTTACAGTCTTTGTGTCTTTTAGGGAAACACACAAAAAAAATACTTTTTTTCTTCTGTTTTTTTTTTTCTTTTCATATTCAGGTTTTTTTTTTTAACTTTCTCCCCTTTGTGTTTTATTCAATTTAATTTTGGTATTTTTGGATTTAATTTTGTATTTTTTTCTCCCACTTTTTTTACTTTATTGATTTATTTATTATAGTTTGTGCATTTACTTATTAATTTTTTTTATTCCACTCTGTCTTTTCAGTGGAAAAAAATCACTAATTTCTCTCTCTCTCTCTCTCTCTCTCTCTCTCTCTCTCTCTCTCTCTCTGTTCCGAAATTTTGGGCAAATATTTCTTTCCAGTCTTTGTGTCTTTTAGGGAAACAAAAAAAAGATGACTTCTTTATTTCTTCTTTGTTTTTTTTCTTTTCATTTTCAGTTTTTTTAACACTTTATCCCCTTTTATTTTTTCTTATTTAATTCAATTTAATTATGCTTTTTTGTTGGGGGGGGGCAATTTAATTTTGTATTTTTTTTTCCTCCCACTTTTTTACTCTTTATTGTAAACTTCATTTATTTGCATAAAATTAATATGTTTAAATTAACACAATACATAAACTTTAATACACATTTTTAAAAAGATATCAAAACAAGTATATAAATTAAAATACTTGGTTTAAAAAAATTAAAACATTGTTTAAAATTCCAAACTATTTTATAAGTGAAAAATCATGCATACAAGAAATTGGAAAAAAACCCAACTTTAAATAATGTCTGCAATGAAACTGTTCAAATTAAAGTCATTTTTACTCTTTATAATTTGTGCATTTATTTATTTATTTATTTTATTTATTTATTTTTATTCCACTCCGTCTTTTTAGCGGAAAAAATCACTAATTTATTTCTCTCTCTCTCTCTCTCTCTCTCTCTCTCTCTCTCTCTCTCTCTCCCTCCCAAAATTTTGGGCAAATATTTCTTTCCAGTTGTTGTGTCTTTTAGGGAAGCAAAAATCAATCACTATTTTTTCTTTTTTTTTTTTTTTTCCCCTTGGTTTTTTTTTTGGTAATTTAAATAAAAATATTTTTTTGGGGGGGATTTTGTAAAACATTTTTTTTCCTCTCCTGCTCTTATTTTTAGTTAGTTAATTAATG
Organism: Neoarius graeffei; assembly: GCF_027579695.1. Lineage (NCBI taxonomy): Eukaryota > Metazoa > Chordata > Actinopteri > Siluriformes > Ariidae > Neoarius > Neoarius graeffei. The sequence goes on along the minus strand of NC_083583.1, from coordinate 9,444,657 downwards.
AATTATAATTATTGTGCATTTATTCACTTATTTTTTGATGAATTTTTTTATTCCACTCTCTTTTCATGAAAAAAAAATCACTAATTCTTTCTTTCTTTTCCAAATTTTTTCAGCAAATATTTCTTTCCGGTCTTTGTCTTTTCCTTAAAAAAATATATATTTTTTTTTTGTCAGGATTTTTTTTCATATTCAGATTTTCATTTTTAAAAAGTTTTTTTGTTGTTTGTTTTTTCTTATTTAATTTTTTTTCTTCCCCTTTCCCACTCTTTGTTGTGTCTTTTGTTTTTCTCTCCATTCCATTTTCTTTTGTCGTCATGGTCGTCCAGCACTGGAAGGTCAAAATGTGCTTTTATTATAACAATTATTATTATTATTATTATTATTATTATTATATCCTCATGTGGTTTCAGTATGAAAGCCTCATTAGATGTCTTCAGGTTTCTGTTTCATAACCCACCCAGAACCCCGCAGGGATACAAACTTTTGCACTTAACTGTCGTATTCATCCAAACCAGATCAGCATTAACCCATGTTTGAGGGTGGACTGTGCTGGGATGCAGTGCAGTAATCTATTGTAAGACCTGTGTACTGTTGACCTGCAGCAGCTGTAATCACACCTCTGATTTTTGCCCCGCAGTTACCCCTACATTCCCATCCTCCCGTCTGGGCTGCTGGAGGTCCTCAGCTCGCCCACGCCCTTTATCATCGGGGTGCACTCCATGTTCCAGAGTGAAATTCAGGAGCTGGTCAGTTCGGAGAATTGTACTGCTAGAATATTTTGATCAGTGTGTGTGTGTGTGTGTGTGTTCCTGATGTGTTTGTCTTGGTACAATCACAGCTGGACGTGATCATCGCTGACCTGGACGGAGGAACGATAAAAATCCCTGAGTGTATCCATCTGTCTCATCTCCCCGAGCCTCTCTTAAACGCTACACAGAGCTCGCTGTCGATGGTGAATCCCTCTTACACTCCGTGTCTTCTCACTCATATGTACTGTATGCAGGGCTCGAAATTAACTTTTTTTCTTTGTGTCCCCCAGTGGTCCCGAATTCTGTGTTGTATTGTCCCGAATGGAAGCAATAGTGTCCCCATTTTTTTCCTCTCTGAAATAACCAGTGGTTAATATTATCATATGAAGTTACTATTATATTTGTAACTATGCGATTTTGAACCCTTTATATCATTTTTACAATAAGTCACAAGACACAAGCGACACATGTCCTATACATCATCTACTTCAAAATTACAGTTATTGCATTTTCAGTTTATTAAACTTTGGCGATCTCACTGTATGAATAGATACCCGTTTATTTAAAGGGGCCAACTAGCTCATTCAGAAAATGTTTCAACTCCCTACATCTGCAGTACACTTTAGCTGAAAATAAGACCCCTTTTATGTTCATTTCATCTACTTATACCTTGAATATCTGTTGGCACTTATAAGGCCAACTTATAATTTTCACCATTACCGTTATCCATTTTTATGAACTTTCCGTTATCCATTACCGTTATCCATTTTTATGAACTTTCCGTTATCCATTTTATGAACTTTCCGTTATCCATTTTTATGAACTTTCCGTTATCCATTTTATGAACTTTCGCTGCCGAAACGTGGGTGCAAATGTTAGCAACATCAGCATAGTGCCAGGTCCGAGCCTAGTTGTGCTGCTGACTGACTAAACTTTCTGAACTAGAAAGACACCAAGAAAACTCACTTATTCTGTTGAACGGTATCTTCCGTCAATATCATCCACATAATTCCTGTTGTATTTTATAACGTGTCTAACAGTGTTCATTAAGTTCATTCAGTTGCTAGCGTTGCCTGCAGACCAGGCGATGACACTTTGGATCCTGAAGGTCCCGGAGACGTTATCACTACGTTCACACTGCAAGGCTTAATGCTCAATTCCGATTTTTTTTGTGAAATCCGATTTTTTTGTGAGGTCGTTCACATTAACAAATATATGCGACTTGTATGTGATCCTCAGTATGAACGAAAAGCGACCTAAAAGTGTTCCGCATGCGCACTGCAGGATACGACGACGTCACACGCAGTGAGCATGGCCAGTGTTTACGGAAGTAAAACCGCCCGGTTGCGGTATGAGCTGCATCCCCCCAAATGGAAATCAGCTCCCTAACCTCTGCGTCCTTCCATTGAGAAGATTCAGAACCTTCACAGCCCGAAGCGTCCCTCGCATTGATGTCATGCGCAGGGGCGCAGATACGTTTTTTGAACTGGGAGGGACAAAAAACTGGGGGGGACAAAGCTGCCAGCAAACCAACCCCAACCCCGATATGCCTGTCAAACTTGTTGTTAGTAACCATAGCAACCAAGCTCGAGCTCGCAACCTGTGCAGTCTGCGCAGCTCAACCAACCGAATATCAGTCTTTGTTTTGTTTTATGTGAGTTGTTGCAACTATATGTATACACTGCTGTGCACCTCAATAAACCGAATGGTAATTAGTCTTTTGATTTTTCCGTGAGGTTTGCCTTATACAAAGAAAGACAGCATAGACGTTTTTTCCTCCCTATAAGTGGGGGGGACCGAACGAGGTGAATTTAAATATGACTCGTCCCACCCTCTATCTGCGCCCGTGATTATACGCCATGTTGTTGTAACTTTTTTGAGAGACGCGCCGCCTACTTCAGCGCAGAATAGTGACGTTTGTGGCTTGTTGATGACGTGCGAGTCGGATGAATGCGACCTGGCGGTTCAGACTGAAGTCGCATATGAAAAGAGCGGATAGGAATCGGAATTAGCACCACATATCCAAACGGCCTGGGTCGGATTTGAAAAAATCGGATCTGTGTCGTTCATATTGTCAATAAAAGATCGGATACAGGTCACATATGGGCGAAAAGATCGGATTTGAGTCACTTCAGCCTGCAGTGTGAACGTAGCCTATGTCTGGGCTTTCAGTTTCTTCCCCGCGGTCGGTCCGCTTCAACCACTTAAAGGCTCGGTCCCACTGGCCGATGGACACAAAACGTATGCAAAAAGGACACCGCGGACGAGCAAAATTTCGGGGGTGGCTCTATCCGTTTTCATCCGCTCCAGAAATGGACAAAAATGGCGAAAATTGGCGAAAACAGAACGGAAAAGAACGGACGAGGGCAGTATATAGCGGGGATGTTAAACGCATGTTCATAGGAAGCCTAGCGGATGGAAGTGGATGACAGCTCCGAAGGGGTTACCGGTGATAACTGAGAAGCGGACGCATAGCAGAAAGAGCGGATGCATAGCGGATGAAGAGGATGCATCACGTACACCTAACGGAAACAAAGGGGATGTTGCGCAGATGTATATCGGATGCAGACCGTTCACTGCGCATGCGGGGGGTATGAATTGCGTCTGCTCCGCGGATATAAAGGGATGCAGCACGCACGCCGTCAGCATAAAGCGGAAAGACGTGCTGGCGGCTACATCGATACATCTCTACTACGAGATGATTTTCTCCCCCTTTTTATACAAAATATCGATTGTCCGCTAGGTGTCCTTCTACATACTCTAGACATACTCCAGACATCCTAAATATACGAGATACATCCCAGATATAAACGCTTTGTCCGTTTTGAATACTTTTTATATACGAGATGCATACGCTTACATCCTTTCTATTTCCGTGCTACTAACGATGAATAGACGTTTCATGTACCTTATCTTTCCTCCCTCTTTCCGTTTTCAGCTGCAGCGGATGTGAGTTGCGAGGATGCCCAGAGGATGCAGAGAGGATACAGCAGACGTTTAACGGATGATAACGGACATAGAACGTTTGTTGCTCGTATATGTCGTGGATTTACATCGTACACGGCGGAAAGTTCATCCGTTCTAAAAGTTTTGTGCAGCTCAAAACTTTTTGCGCGGATGAAATCACAGTGGACGGATGCTCGATGGATAGAGCGTATGAAGCACGTATGCAATGAGTACACAACGGATGCATAGCGTTTTCCATCGGATGGCAAAGATTTTTTTACGTTTTACATCCTCTTTGCATCCGTAAGTGCAGTGGGACCGGGCCTTAAGCATTTTTGTTCTGGCAAGAGTCGGCGCAGCGTGTGCGGTAGCAATTCCATTCCAAGTCCATATAATGCGGACACCGACCGAAGATTCTAGAACAGAATGCGCTGCTCTGTAGCCTACGGATGCAGGTGCATCGAAAGTGTAGCTACTATGTATTTTTCGCTGTTAACGTTTTAAAATTAAAATTGACAAATTAGGTGAATGTCTACGTATGTGTTACGGCTTTGTAAATAATATTAATGTAGAACTTTTTTTCTAGATCTATTTTTTTCCATTGTCCCGGGATTGTCCCAGATATGATAATTTTGTGTCCCGATTACATTTTTTATGGTCCCCGGGACGTCGGGACACCGTTAGTTTCGAGCGCTGACTGTATGTATATAAATATATACACCCTCAGCACCGATCCCATCCTGACCCTGCATTTGGCGTTCATATGTAAACGTCTGTACTGACCGACTCGGCACTCATCACTTCTAATCACTTGTTTCCAGCTGAAGCAATAAACTCCCTGATTTCTTCACTCTCTGGCTCCTTCCAGGTTTTGCACCCAGATCTGGAGATAGCTGATAACGCCTTCCCTCCTCCGCGCTCCGCTCCGTCCAACCTCAAACTGCTGGTAAGTGTTTCACTAATAACCCCTTCTGAGGTTGCTTATTAACGCAACATTCTTGAAAATGAATCAGCGATAACTTGAAGATTAGTATCTGCTTTGATACGCTGCATGCACAAGACTGGATTCATTATGAGTTTTCTGCTCTCCAGGGGGCTGATTTAGGAGTTTAGCCTCCTTTATTAGTGAGACTCTTTCTCGTTAACGCCTCTGACTCACATCAGTTATCTTCTTTCACTCTGACTGGCAGGACAAAGAGGTGAGAGCGGTCTTCCTGCGCTTGTTTGCACAACTGTTTCAGGGCTACAGGTCCTGTCTGCAGCTCATTCGCATCCACTCCGAGCCCGTGATTCACTTTCACAAGGTGAGAGATGGCGCGCAGGGCAAAAGCACCCTGACGTTAACCTCTGTCTGTAGGGAGGGTTTATGAGGCTTTGTCTGTTAGTGAATAATTACTGAAACCGTCCTAGTCCTCTTCAGACCGGTCCAGACTCACGCTCGCTGGCATGTAATCCATTTAGGTTTCGTTCACAAAATTCTATTCATTCTACAGGACACAATCTGCCATAAATTATATTTACATCTTTATAATGATGGCTAATTTCTTTTTCGAACAATGTGCGGTGCATTGTAATGTCTTGCTCTTTGTTATTTCATTTATTCTTTTTTTTTTTCACTTTCTCGTTTTCTTTCTTTGTATGTACAAATAATTACATACATTTTTTTATACATGTTCGAAATAAAATAAATTCATTCATTCATTCATTCATTCATAATTAGTTAATTAACAAAGTCAAGTCAAGTTTATTTGTATAGCGCTTTTAACAATAAACATTGTCGCAAAGCAGCTTTCCAGAATTTGAGCGACTTAAAACAAGAGCTAATTTTATCCCTAATCTATCCCCAATGAGCAAGCCTGTGGCGACGGTGGCAAGGAAAAACTCACTCAGACGACATGAGGAAGAAACCTCGAGAGGAACCAGACTCAAAAGGGAACCCATCCTCACTTGGGCAACAACAGACAGCATGACTATACCATTAATAGTCCTAACATATAAAGTCAGCTTCGTTGATGCTATAAACCCCCCACCGACGGAAACCCGAGCGCAAAACCGTTCACGACAACCGCAGTCCCAAAGTCAGCAAGTCAACTGCAGTCCTCAGCCACAAAAGCACCACTGCAAGAGTCCAGAGCGTCCTCCAGGCGCGACCCCCAACTGTCCACATGGGGCCGTCCTCCTCCACAGGAGCGATGCGATGAGACTCCAACCAGACACAGGGCACCAGGATGGATCAGGCAGGTCCGAGGAGCAGAAGAGGTCAGCATCTCGATCCCAGGACTGATATGTAACTCAGAGGGACAGATTTGGGGGAGAGAGAGGGAGAGAAAACACAGGTTGTTGGGTATGCCCAAGGTCACCTGAATGAGTAGGAACAGTATACATATTGCACTGAGTACAAGCAGGGACTCCGGCAACTAACTATGACAGCATAACTAAAAGGGGAGAGCCAGAAGGTAACACAGGCATGAGGGAGACCCGGGACATAAAGCAGCAGCCACTACACCGTCAACAAACTCGAGTGAGCAAGCGAGTGGGGACTGACAGCATCCATACATCCCAGTTTACCAAAACACTCTGTCTGAGGACCCTCCAGATCTACACCTTTACCTCATAAACACCATTAACACAAGGCTTGACTAAACAGATATGTTTTCAGCCAAGACTTAAACAATGAGACTGTGTCTGATTCCCGAACACTACTTGGAAGGCTGTTCCATAACTGTTATTTAAATAATATTGGCTGGCTTTGAGTGGTATATCAGATATATTCCATTCAGCTAGCATGATATTGAACAAATCGAAGACGAGTAGCTGAATGGAATATATCTGATAGACCACGAAAAAAAGCCAGCCAATATTATTATTATTATTATAATACAGGGCGGCACGGTGGTGTAGTGGTTAGCGCTGTCGCCTCACAGCAAGAAGGTCCGGGTTCGAGCCCTGTGGCCGGCGAGGGCCTTTCTGTGTGGAGTTTGCATGTTCTCCCCGTGTCCGCGTGGGTTTCCTCTGGGTGCTCCGGTTTCCCCCACAGTCCAAAGACATGCAGGTTAGGTTAACTGGTGACTCTAAATTGAGCGTAGGTGTGAATGTGAGTGTGAATGGTTGTCTGTGTCTATGTGTCAGCCCTGTGATGACCTGGCGACTTGTCCAGGGTGTACCCCGCCTTTCACCCGTAGTCAGCTGGGATAGGCTGCAGCTTGCCTGCGACCCTGTAGAACAGGATAAAGCGGCTAGAGATAATGAGATGAGATGAGATTATTATTATACATACACATTCGATGGAACAATTATGGATTTTACAAAAAGTTAAGAACAGGGGGAACTTACCAATATTGAATGCTGATTCTGATCGAATGTAATTCAATGTTCTGTCAATCCAATGTACTGTACAAAGTCAAAGTTCTAACAATAAAAATGGTACAAGTCCAAAAAGCCTGAACAGCAACCCAACTTGTATCCAAGCTCTATCCAGGGAGACAGTTCAAGTTCACAGTTACTTTTGGTCGTAGTTAATTGTTCCATTGCAGTTGTTCAAAACAAAAGGGCTTTGCTGAGTGAAGTCCACGAGTGAAGTCCTCTTGTAAACGTCTCCGTCACTTTTCCTCACCTCCAAGTAGAACTTTTTATTTCCGCTATTGCTCTCTTTTCCAGTTTTTCGATGTCCGTTGGTATGTTTTTCTCTTGTAAATATGCATGAAAAACATCCAGTGAAGTTTTTGTAGCCTTTCGGGTGTTCAGCACGTCTGTCTCTTTTAAATCTTCTACTTTTAATGAAGCAAACCTCACAGCCATGTTTGTGTACAAACTGTTAGTCACTCACGAGTGTGGAAGTTTTACATCTCCGGCGTATCTCTTTTCCAATTTTTCCATATATTTAATACGGAAGATTAAATGCATGAAGAATATCCAGTGAAGTTTTGGTTGCCTTTCGGGTGTCCAGCGCGTCTTTTCTCTTTAAATCTTCTGCTTTTAATGAAGTAAACCTTGCGGTCATTTTTGTGAACAAACTGTCAGTCACTCGCTAGCGCGGAAGTTTTACATCTCCGACGTGTTTCTTTTCCAGTTTTTCTATGTCCGTTGGTATGTTTTTCTCTTGTAAATGTGTGTCATGAATATATAATGAAGTTTTGGTCGTCTTTCGGGCGTTCAGCGCATCTTTAGTTTCAGTTTATTTATTTAGTGCTTCAACCGAGCACTGATTTAACCCCATTTTCTCTCTGTCCCGGCAGACAAAGAAATGATTGTGTGCATGCGCAACAGAAAAGTTTTGTCATTGGATCTTCATGTTGGTTGTCGTGTTGTCTTGACAACGTGCAATATTATGACAATATTGCACGCTCCATTCTCCATTGGGTAGAGTGGCGTAATTCTACCTCACTTATGATGACCAAGAGATTGGCTGCCACTTTGCCGAGTTGCTCGAGGCGATTGTTGAAATTTATTATATGGCACGAGCTACTTCCAGTAAAATCGTGCGCTCTTATTGGTTCCTCGGCAGGCAGTATTTTCCTGTAATGCCCGTGGGCGATTACGGACTTTCTTTCCAAGGCACCGGCTTTCAATATTGCCAAAAACAAGCAAAAACAAAACGACAAAAAAAGATTAATTGGAAATCAAAAATGGCCAAAAGACAAACAAGTCAGCGAGTAGTTCAAGAAATGAGCAACGAAGAGCGTTCAGAAGCCGCTAACCGCTAACAAAACTTCAGTTTTGAAATTGCTAGCCATTTATTCTGCATGCGCGAGTCAACTATGTTACAAATATGACGTGACTGAAACCAGCCTTATTATAATGATTGTCTATTTTAATTTTGGAACTCAAAAAGCTATATCATAAACTCCTTATTAACCTCGCTTACTCGGTTTTTATGGGAAAATATCAGACCGAGGTCTTTTTGTACGGCTCGGTCCGTACTGTCATAACCTCGGTCTGATGTTTTCCCGTAAAGACCGAGCAAGCGAGGTTAAAGGAACAGTCCACCGTATTTCCATAATGAAATATGCTCTTACCTGAATTGAGACGAGCTGCTCCGTACCTATCCGAGCTTTGCGCGACCTCCCAGTTAGTCAGACGCAGTCAGACGCGCTGTCACTCCTGTTAGCAATGTAGCTAGGCTCAGTATGGCCAATGGTATTTTTTGGGGCTGTAGTTAGATGCGACCAAACTCTTCCGCGTTTTTCCTGTTTACATAGGTTTATATGACCAGTGATATGAAACAAGTTCAGTTAAAAAAAATTGAAACGTAGCGATTTTCTATGCTATGGAAAGTCCGCACTATAATGACAGGCGTACTAACACCTTCTGCGCGCTTCGGCAGCGCATTAATACGGAGCTCAGATATCAATGCGCTGTCGAAGCGCGCAGAAGGTGTTAGTACGCCTGTCATTATAGTGCGGACTTTCCATAGCATAGAAAATCGCTATGTTTCAATTTTTTTTAACTGAACTTGTTTCATATCACTGGTCATATAAACCTATGTAAACAGGAAAAACGCGGAAGAGTTTGGTCACATCTAACTACAGCCCCAAAAAATACCGTTGGCCATACTGAGCCTAGCTACATTGCTAACAGGAGTGACAGCGTGTCTGACTGCGTCTGACTAACTGGGAGGTCGCGCAAAGCTCGGATAGGTACGGAGCAGCTCGTCTCAATTCAGGTAAGAGCATATTTCATTATGAAAATACGGTGGACTGTTCCTTTAATAAGGAGTTATTAGTATAAATACAGAGGTGATTATAGAAAATCGCGCACACTGGTTGGTCGAGAGATTTGGACTATTTCTCGATAATCACCTCGAGCGACTCAGCAAAATGGTGTCCCATCGCTGAGTCACCGTAAGTGAAGAAGAATTATGAATGATGAGAGAAAACGCTGTTCCTAAAAGCACTAAAGATGCTACAAAGTTTGGTCTAAAACTATTCAAAGGTAAGGTGGGATTGTGACTAATTTTATCAATTTCAAAACAAAGTATTTTATGTGACTCGGTGTAGATAAGTAACACAAGTCTGTGCCGCAAAATTATTACATTTGCACGCCACTTTTGAAGTTTGAAATATGATTTTTTTTTAAAATAATCACCTGTGTATTTATTACTAAAACAATTATCCACCTTAGGCTCCGTGAATATTGGTGAATAATGACCTCGACTTCTTCGTCTCAGTTATTATTCACCAATCTTCACTTCACCTTCGGTGAATAATTGTTACAGTCCGAATTTCTCAACCAATCAGCGCACGGTTTTCTGTAATCATCTGCGTATTTACACGAAACAGAATTATTCCCAGAATTGATATTACATACTAATACTTAACATCAACCAAGAAGTTATTACATATTATATTGCGTGTCTGAAAACTAAATATGTGCAGACAGTGCACTGTGTCGGGTCTGTAACGTTATTATATACTGAATAGCAAGTCATTTGGGACTCATGCCGACAAATTCAACATGCTGTAACATGGTTTGTGGTCATTACGTGCGGGTCAACGAAAGAAAAATGGTTCTGAAATGTTTCAAGTTTATTATAATAATATAATGTGCCTTGTCATGATTGTTAATGCAATATAAAGACATAATGTAGAGCTGCTACTACTACTGATCTGAGGCAGGATTAAAAAATGTAGGCTCATTCGTCATTTTTGGAGTAGTTAAAAAAAAATTAAGAATACCAGATAAAAAAATAATCAACCCTCTGGAGTCGAGAGCTTCACCGGCGAAGCTCGGCAGGTTTAGAATGAGTAGGTCATGTATTTGGATAAATATATTAATGAGTTTAGCATAGAAGCATGATAAACATATTGACAGAAACTTTACACTTTCCTGTGTGCTAAATAATATTATAGTTTTTAAACGACCTAAATTAGATGAAGCATAAAACTCGTCACCTTACTCAGTCACACCAGAGTCGGCGCGCTGAGCGCACACTTGCACATTCGTAAAAGACTATTCACATGGTAACGGCATAATAATCACTTTCACTCTTTCGGTTTCCCTTTTGCGGCGGGAACGCCCACCGTAAACAGGATAAAATCTGTCAGCCGTAGTTTGACATAGGCTACCTGTTTGGAGGTAAAGCTTTTGCGAGATGGCACGCGTATTTATGCACTTCAGATGATTCAGGACAGTGATTCAATTCATGATTCAGGACAGTGATTCAATTAAATCTTCAGAAATGTGACACTGATGATGAGCGGCGCTTTTTTTTTTTTTTTTAAACTTTGACTCGATCCAACCAAAGATCAACTTGAGTAAGTGTAAATATTTCTTATAAGCAGATCGGTTGATATGCATGCACTGTAGTGCATACACAGGAAAAATGACTGAGCAATTTTTCCAGAGTTAAAAGCATTTTCCTCAAAAATAGTTAATTTTGCTCCATTTTGAGTTTAGAGAGTAAAATTTGGAGTGGGAGCAAAATTACAGAGTAATTGAGTAACAGAGTTAGTTGTGGCTCTGAACGGAGTAAAATAGTACAAGAGTTAATTTCAAGACACTGAAAAGAGTCAAACACCAGATAAATGAAGGTGTTGTAAAAAGTAGCTTTAGAACAGTGTTGGAATGTGTGAAAAAAAACATGACCTTACCCATTGTCAGAGCCTAATCTAGGGCGCGTAATACGCGATAATACGCGTTTTTTTAATCTGTCTGTCGCACATCCACTTTTTGGGCACGAGAGCGATATCGCGTATCTATTCATTTTGTCGCGCATTTATAAGTAGAGAGCGTGTAGTCGCGTTTTACTGAATCTTGTGCGTATCAATTTGTCAGCACCAGCTAGCAAGCACTGCGGTAAATATAGCGTTGTTTACACACCAATCGGAAAATATCGGAAAGGACCGAAGTATTCCGAATGGTTTATTTAGCGGGTAAAACAGTTTTGTGAACTATTATATCATTGGTCACTGAACCGGAAGACAGTGTATCTCAACCAATCGTGTGAAGTGTTTTAAAAATACCCAAAAGCACATGGCATATCGTTCTGTCTCATCCAAACATAACAATGTCAAAACGCGTGGTCACGTTGAAAGACTTTTGGACGAAAAAAGGAAACAAAACGAAGACGCAGAAGTGACCGATACTAATCCAGCCGACATTACACAACCCAATACAAGTACTACCGATGAACCAACCAAGAAGAAAACGAAATACGAAACCGAAGTCGACGATGTTACCACCGAAGTGACAGTCCAGGCAGATACGAGTTTGATAATGGTTGGTATTATAGAAGTTTTACATAGATATTATGAAGTAGATTTAATCTGTTCTTGTATAATCGTAGGTACTGTAACATTACTGTAAATAATAAGAGATTATCATGATAATATACTGTTTAGGAAGTCTGAATTTTGGGATTATCTCTAGTCATCTATGTCAGAAACTAGTTTAAAGATAAGTTCTACATGAATGCTAGTTTTTTTTTGTTTGGGAGTAATTTGTTTAATTCAGTTTAGTATTATGTTATTAATCATATTCAAATAGTAAAAGTGCTTAGTTGATATATAAGACGTATAAGTTTGTGTACAAATATGATCTTAGAGTAATTATTATATGACAGTGTGAAGACATACTAACACTACGTTCACACTGCAGGCTGAAGTGACTCAAATCCGATTTTTTTCGCCCATATGTGACCTGTATCCGATCTTTTATTGACAATATGAACGACACAGATCCGATTTTTTTCAAATCCGACCCAGGCCGTTTGGATATGTGGTCCTCATTCCGATTCCTATCCGATCTTTTCATATGCGACTTCAGTCTGAACCGCCAGGTCGCATTCATCCGACTTACACGTCATCAACAAGCCGCAAACGTCACTATTCTGCGCTGAAGTAGGCGGCGGGTCTCTCAAAAAAAGTTACAACAACAAAACCCTTGCCCTCTTCCTTCTCAACCTCCTCCTTAACATCAGGCTATTGTGCATGTTCTGGCTCCGTCACAACAACAACTGCATCATCGCCAGGTACTCCATGCTGGCTACTGTCATACACAGGAAACTTTAGGTTACTTCCGTAAACACTGGCCATGCTCACTGCGTGTGACGTCGTCGTATCCTGCAATGCGCATGCGGAACACTTTTAGGTCGCTTTTTGTTCATACTGAGGATCACATACAAGTCGCATATATTTGTTAATGTGAACGACCTCACAAAAAAATCGGGTTTCACAAAAAAATCGGAATTGAGCATTAAGCCTTGCAGTGTGAACGTAGTGTAAGTCATTTGATTCTGATTGATGATGGTTTTTGAAGTTTGAATTTGATATTATTTTCCTAATGCCAACATGCAGTTAGTTTGATAATGTTTGGTATTATGTAAGTTTTATTTAAAAATATTATGAAATATATTTAATCTGTTCTTGTGTAATTGTAGGTACTGTAAGATTGTAAGTGATAGAGATTATATACTTTTTAGGAAGTCTGAATTTTGAGATTATCTCCAGTCATTTATGACAAAATCTAGTTTAAACATGGGTAGATTGTTTTTCACTTTCATGAAAGGTGGTCTGAACAAAACAAATATGATAGCATTTTTAAATATTTGATAGTGATTTTATTTTATTCAGAAAGTCAGATTTTTCATCTTATTATTAATTAATAGTGGAGCAATTCCAGCGTTATGGACGTGACACTTGAACTCAAAATGGCAACAAATGACCCAGTGCATGTTTTATTGTCTCCCAGTATTTAAACAGGTGTTGCATATTTTAAGGCTGTACCATACTGGGGAAGTGATAGAACAAGAACAATTCCCATAGTACATCTAGGGCATGCCAGAAAATGCCAATAAAAGATGCGTTATGGATGTGACAGAAAAAGTATCACTTTTCTTGGGTGACTGTACATTTTTATCAAACTCTGTGAAATTGTAAACCTAATGTCGAAATGGAGATATCCATTTGATAGAGGGGTCCAAGGTGAATATTAAAAAAATCTTTGTTTAAAATATTTTGTATTTCATGCAGAGTTTCAGAAGGAAAAGTCAGCGTTATGGATGTGACGAAATTCCGTTATGGATGTGACGCGTCTGAAATAGACATGGCATATGTTTAGAAAATCAGCAATTCAACCACCATAACCCTTTGAAAAACTCTCTAAATATCAGCTAAAACTATCAAAGTTCTTAAATAATATTTAGGATGGCTATTGTTTTGCTGTTTTGTGGATTTTAGCATACATTTCTGTGGCTTGTGGCAATAATATAGAATTGTACATGATCAAAGTTGATTTTAGCTTGGGCTTTACATTATAAGAAAGACAGACTGACAGTGACATATTAGGTTGGTTACAAATTGGTTCAACTTATTCACATCTGTAAAATACAGGCCTAGGTGATATCTCTGGGAGTGGTTTTGATGTATTACATGTTGCTTTATTTTTGCATGGTGAGGTTGACATTTACATGGAATTGCCCAGTGGCAAGACTACATGGATTTTAGCCTTAACTATATCAAATGATGTAATATTAACCTAGTCATATTTGATATGCAATATGAACCTAGTCATATTTGAAATGGAACATTATACTACTGGTGGTCAAATCGGTAAAAATAGGCTAGTCGCATGATTTATAGTAAAACAGTAACCTAGTCATATAACAGAAAACTAGTCATATTTGTAAGGTTTTGCAGTATATAATTCTTCATATAGTTTTTGATCTAAAATCTTTACGTTTTTAAAGTTCAGATCTGATCATAATGTTTGTGCAATACTATAAACTGTGGATAAGTGTTTGCTGATATGGTTTTCATATCACTGTATTAAAGGATATGTATAGTGCCATAATTATGATATTATATAGATTAACATCTGATATGAATGTTTGTTACATGTATTTAGTTTTATTAATAAAACTGTTCTGTTTATAGATGTACTCTTGAAAATATCTACCAATGTATTACTTATTGTTCTGTCCCCACTAACTGGAACAAATGAGGGATATTTTTACCCATGTTAATATTTTCTGTCCCCTGTTCCTACAACTAGTGAGGGATCTGTCCCCTATTTTCAAATTCCTAGATTAGGCTCCGATTGTGACGAACCGTTTTCGTCTCATGTAATGGAATGGAAATTTTTACCCTTCTTATTGAATCCCCCTCCCACTGCCAACCCTTTATCCTATAACAATAGGACATACAGTTTTTGATGGCCAGTTAATTGTCCAAATCAATGGAGCAATGGATGTTTTTGTGCTTGATCCATTCCTAAGACTGAACAGAATCACGTCAAGTGACCAAAACTTGGTCACAATGGGTAAGGTCATGTTCCTTCGCGCATTCCATCACGGTTCTAAAACTGCTTTTTACATCTTCATTTATTTATTTTAAGCACAATCATGACATACAAATGACAGAGATATTATTGTAGTTGAACTTGTGCTGAATACAAAAAAGTCAGATGACTTTAAAAATACTGCTTAGATTTGTTGAAATTGACAAAATCAGAGCATACCAAAATCATTAGAGTGCCAGAAAATACCCTCCGACCCCAGAAGGTTAAATCAATGCCGTCTTTTGTAAAGGTTCGATCGTAATGTGGATCGAAAGTCTTTTTCAGTTCATACAAAATAAGTAGCATCTGCTTGTCCTGCTGCTTTTTAGTGAGGCACAGACTCATAAATTTACATCAAGTTTGTTAAAGTCCTGAGGCTGGTGAGGAGAAAAACAATGGCTGCCTTTTTCATAACTCGAGTGGTTTTGGAGTGCAGGGATAAAGCGGGAGGTAAGCAGGAATCCATGCTGTAGTTCAGTGCCGGAGATATTATCTCACCGCTTTGGTTTCAAAATTCTCCTGTCCTGCGATGAGCCACATGCAAAGAATCAAAATGGCGCTCGTTTGTACGTGTTTGCGTGCCGCCACGTTTCTCCCCCCTTTGTTGTGTTTTTATTTGCTTGGGAGGTTGTTTCCACAACAACCTCTCTGCACATCCTTCTCCGAGAGCCCCACATGGCTCGGATTAGGACCGAGGAATGCGGCATGTTTCCCCATTAACTCTCAACTCTCAAGCATCCCTGTGTGCCAGCTGCACCGAGGCCCGGCGCCTTTGCTCTGCTCCACTTTTTTTTGCTCCATCGATCTCACTCATCCCTTCGACAAATTACCCCCCTCGCTGCAGTCATCTGTTTATAGTACGAAGTCGTCTAATCATTTTTATCCACACAAACAGCGGCGGTCGCAGTAATGCTACGACTGATCACACTGTTTGTTTGCCAACGTTCTAGTTTAGATAAGTCATTGTAAGATTTAAATAAATCATATGAGCCATATGGTGTTTTAGCGACACACTTCTTATTATAATTGCGATTTTACTGAACACTGTGACTCATTGACTGGGCACGCCACGGCATGTGACATCTTTGTTTTTTTTTGTTTTTGTTCCCCCCCTTCCCCCATCCCAGGCTGCCTTCCTGGGTCAGCGTGGCCTGCTCGAGAATGATTTCTTGCCCAAGGTGTTGGACGGCATGGCCTTCGCCGGGTTTGTGTCCGAGAGAGGGCCTCCGTACAGAGCCTGCGATCTGTTTGACGAGGTGAAGAGCCTCGAAATCACATTCTTTTCTTGGTTTTGATTACGTCAAGCTGGTTTTTAAAAATGACTCCTCATGAATCTAGCAAGTCTTGTTTGTGCAAGAATGAGAAGTAGATGTACTAGACTGAGATGATGATGGTTCTCCTGATGTTATCTTGCTAGTTGGTGGCTTGTGACATGGCACACTTTAAGGAGGAAGGGGAGAACCCAGGCAAACTTCAGAAGCACATAAGAAAACTCTCGGAGCAGCTTTATCGCAACGTGAGCACCTCATCACCTTGTTCCTTCAGAATGTCTGTGCATCTCTCTCTCTCTGTCTCGCTCTGTCCTGACCTCTCTTCTGACCTCTCTTTCTTCACTCCATCTGGCTGTTCCTTGCGAACAAATTTCTCTGTTTTTCTCTCTCCTCCTGCTCTGCTGCACTCTGTTGATTAAGCACTGCGTTTCTGCCAAATATTTGACCACTGATGCTCTCGACATGGACGTTTCAGTTAGGACTAAGGGTTTGTTTATTGAACTTTTAAGCATCTGCAGAGAAGCTTGGCTCGACACAACCTCTATGATTAATACAGGCATTTTTACTGCTGCTTGCCATCACTGCAGTTTTGCACTTTTTATTCCATGTAAATCCTGAGTTCACTCGCTACGTCTGTGCTCCTTAGGAAAATCCCAACCCTCACATGGCCTTCCAGAAGGTGCCTCGGCCCAGCGAGGGCTCTCACCTCCGGGTGCACATGGCACCCTTTCCCCTGATAGACGAGGAGAAGGTCGGGGAGCTCGTGCAGGACGGCCTGGCTAAGCAAAACCATTCCAATGTCAGTACGCGGGTCGAGAAGAAGTGCGTGGTGCCCGCGGGTTCGCCTGTAGGTGAGTCAGAGGTCATCCAGGCACAGAAAACACTTAAGGGGGGAAAAAAAAAAAATCTGTTGGAGGAAAATAATCAGTGATGTGAGAAGTATTTTATTTCTCTTGCACAACAGTGACAATTTTTTTAATTGATTAAAGAACGACACGTCTTTCTTTTTATCCATTTAGTGTTGTGACTGTTCCAGGTTGCTGACGCTGAAGACTCTTTCCATAAGTGCGAAATGATCAACGTTTATGTGACACGCCATCAAAATAAGAGCAAGTTGTTACTATGGAAACGAGAGTTACTTTTATAGAAAATTAATCAGCACCTTCTGGCCAACCAGGACTGAACCCAACAGCAATATGTTGTAATAATAATTCACGAAATCGAGTCATACCTGAGCTCAGCCATGTACGACGAGATCGAGTGGAATAACTGTTTTATTCTATCCACATTCACCGGATTTTGAGAAACGGTAGCCTGGCAAGCCAGACTAAATGTGAATATTTAGTTTGGCCTCGATCCGTAGACATTTTCGAAGGGGGTGGGAGGAACAACCCGATGTCTTTCAAACTGTCTCTGTGCGTATAGTTCAACGCTCTGACCAATCAGCGCAACAGTGACTGTGACGTAGTCAGAGCGACAGAAAGCAGTGGGGGAGGCCTTGAAATAAATAATTTTTCAAAATGCGTATTAATTAATAAACAGGTTCTAGATATTAAGAAGTTTGGAGATAATGACCACAAGTTTGGAGTCTGTACCACATACATAACATACACTCATTTTTTTTTTCCAAGTGTTTTTCAAGGGTTTGCTTAAACTGTTTTTGAGAGTTTTTATTTAGTGGTGTTTGGTGAAATAATTTCCCTTAAATTTAAAATAACGGGAAAATAAGAAACAATCAAAAAGTAACGTTTCAAAGCTGTTTATTAATTCTTCGTACTGCACAAACTAGCCCCATCCTTTTGGCTACGAGCGGAGCCAGCTGGTAGATCAGACTTTTGCCATAGCCGGTCGGCAAAACAGCGAAAACGTCCTTCTTGAAAAGGAACGAGCGGAGAGCCTCTTCCTGCTCATGTTTCAACGAAAACTCCAAGTCTAATTCTTCTAAAACTGATTCCAAAGCGGAGTCAAACGCGCGCTGTTCACTAGCCGTAGCCATCTTTCCTGTCACGCAGCTTTGTCGTCACTCCTGCAAAAGCCCGCCCAAAGAATCCAAACAAAAACCTTGCGTTGTGATTGGCAGGCACGATTTGATGCTCGGGGTGTTTTTGTTTATATGGTGCAAGGCTAGACCCACTCGCTAGGCAAAAATATTTTTGGCCGCTAGGCGGGTGGGTCTAGTTTACTAGACTAGAGAAACGGCGCATTTTTATTTTCTGCAAATTGGATAAATAAATAAGTTTATACAAAACGTCCGACAAAATCATTTCTGCTTAGGCGGACTTCTTAAAAACCTATTGATGTGGGGTGTCGTGGCTCAGGTGGATAAGGCGCCATACCATAAATCTGGGGACCCGGGTTCGATTCCGACCTGAGGTCATTTCCCGATCCCTCCCCGTCTCTCTCTCTCTCCCATTCATTTCCTGTCTCTACACTGTCCTATCCAATAAAGGTGAAAAAAGCCCCCCCCAAAAAAAAGAAAAAAAAAAAACTATTGATGGCTGCACGAATTGACTTGAGTCAAGGTGTTTTTTTTTTGTTTGTTTGTTTGTTTGTTTTTTTTTAATAGAAAGTTCCGTTTCGCTGTCGTGCCAAGGTATAGAATATGTTTAGACATTTATTTAATTCTTCCTTGGACATTTTCATTTGTGTAATTTTTAAACTTTGAGATTTCGAACCAGTCTAAAAAAAAAAATTCAACAAATTTTAATGCTTAAAGATGACAAATGTAAATAAACCGGTGAAATGACAGGAGCAATTTGTAAAAAATGGGATTTTCTTGGAAAAATAAAATAAAAGATATGTTTTTACCATCAAACTTTGATTCCATATTTTCTTGTGCTTTTTTAAAAAAATTATTTTTATTTATTTTGTTTATTTTTATTTTTTGGGCTTTTTGCTTTCAAGTAGAGTTTTTATTCCGTCCTCAGTTGGTTCAGCAACACGCTCCGCCATTTTGTTTTTCTTTACTCATGGTATATAAGCTGATAGCCTAGTAGTAGAGTAGCCAATCGGAGCGCACGATTGGTCATATCCAATAAATATAGATATAATAATTATTATTATTATTTTTATTTATTATGATGATCACGAATAACGACTTATTAACTGAGCGTGAGGTCTTTCTGGCTCGTTCCGTACCATCAGGACCTCGGCCCGATATTTTCCGGTAAAGACAGAGCAGTCGAAGTTAATAATAAGGAGTTTATTATATGGCTTGCCTTTTTTTTTAAAAAATAATTTCTAAGATTAAAATAGACGGTCATTATAATGAGGCATGACGCTGCTTTCAGTCATCTAATGTAGTTGAGTCACGCACGCAGAATAAACGGCTAGCGGTTTCAAAACTGAATTTGTGTTAGCGGTTTCTGAATGCTCTTCGTTGCTTATTTCTTGAATAACTCGGTGACTCTTTTGTCTTTCGGTCATTTTTGATTCCGTTTTGATTTCCAATTAATATTTTTTGTTGTTTTGTTTTTTGCCATGTTGAAAGCCGGTGCCTTGGAGAGAAAGTCTGTAATCGCCCACGGGCGTTACGGGAAAATTCTGCCTGCCAGGGAACCAATCAGAGCACACGATTTTACCAGAAGTAGCTCGTGCCATGTAATAATTAGGGTTAATTTTATTCGTATTTTATTCTTTTGGTGTTTAACAGACTCCATATTTTCTATCTGTGCATTTCAGTGTCAATCACAGGGAAGGCCAGCTCGGTGTTCAACAGCGCTCGGCGCCTGGAGGTGGTGCGAAGCTGCATCGGCTTCATCTTCGACAACAAGATGCTGGAGACGGAGAAGGTGAGTGGAGTAACAGAGCAGCACTTCTGCAGATCTCTCACACACACACACACACACACACATCTGGACTGAGATGGCCGGCGATTATTCGAGTGTATTACTCATGGCATTAGAATGGATCTCACCATCAAGCCTCCATCTGGGAGTCATACACATGTAGCAGCTGAAGAGGGAAAAGGGCGAACAAACAGTCACACATTACTCCTCTTATCTCCAGCTCCCTATCATATTCAGTAATATTATTCTAACATTAACGAGTGGCATTGTTTACATTACGTTCTCTTCAGCCAAATAACTCTATGAACCACCTAAACCGCAGGACTTGCTAAGATTTTATCCAAGTCTTTTTTCTTTCTCGGATGGATTCTCGTTGTAACAGCTGTGGGATGATAGCCAGTTCCTTCACACACCCATTGAGTTTAATATAAAAGCTTTCGCTCCTCTGTGGCTACAAAAATGCTGAACTCCAAGCTAACTGCTCCACGGAGCCAGTAAAGCCGTCACCGCCGTGTTGCCATTTCCACACCGCTGATATGAAAATCTGGACCGAGCGCTTGCAGAGCAGCCAGAGGTTTCACCAAGGTCCACAATCCTTATGCGATACAGTACAGTCAATATCCAACTGTAATGTTTTTTTAACAAATTGTTCCAACCCTCGATATCAAAAACATTTTCCATGTAAATGTTGTCCTAAGCAATGGGGAGGGGGCATTTATTTATTTATTTTGCTCACATTAATTTTGGGTCAACCTGTTCCCTTAGAGTGACGCGTCACCACAAATTGATATGCGAAGTAACTTTATTTCAGTAGGCGTGATCTCTTCTAGCATGACCCCGCCCCTGTGCACAGTGTACAAGGGAGCAGTCTCAATCCTCAAAACACCAAGTGAGTGAATATCTTTTGGAAAAACGACATTCATCATAGGGGTGTCCATTTCGGATTTTTTTTTTTTTTGTCACCGATAGTCGACACTCCTTCATCGACGATTAAAGCGAGACGGTCTTTCGATTTTATAAAATCAGTGAAATTTAGTTCCCCCTGAAATGTGGTCATTGTGATATACGTGTTATTTATCAGCTGGGAGGTCCGTATGGTGAAATACTGTGACCGAGGTCTTGAAAGTACTGAGCTGTGGTCAGTATTCAAGGCCGAGGTCACGGTATTTCACCATACAGACCGACCTTAAGCTGGTAAATAATATATTTATTTTTTTCTTTACCAAATTCTAACAGAAAACGAGCGCACCCGAAAGGGAAAACCGAGCCGAGCCGCCATTTTGAATCCTCATTCACGGCTGTAATGCAAATGGCTTCCTCCTCGGTATACAAGTGCACTTCCATGGCAGGAAAAAAACTACATTTTGCCGCCTATGTAGTCCCCTATTTATACAAAATTGAGTCATTCAGGATTCAGCCATGTTTTTGCTCGGCGTTAGCAACAGTTAGAGGTTTTTAGCTTTCTCCTGAAATGTTTTCTTTTATTTCTTCTTCCTCAGGGTAGTAAAACTCGCTTTCGCTGTGAACACTGTCATTATCGCTATCCATGCTGTAAAATTAATGCTATTCTCCTGAGAAATGTGAAAATAGATGTTGACAAATTGCAACTGTGTGGTGTTGTGAATGAGTGAGTCGCCAGAGGTCCGTATCCAGGGTCTGTAACTGGGGTCCGTACCGTAGGAAAAGGACCCACTCGCCAGCCAATCAGAGCGCAGGATTTGATGGAAACCGGACCGCGAAAAAAATAAATATATTTATTTCTGTAATATCTCACAAAATATCAAGCCATTCTGTGGCTGGGAAGTTATTTAATTTGAAAGGATTAAAGCAAATAATGTGCATGAAATCGCTCGCTTGGCGCAGTCAAGCAGACAGAGGAAGTCCGTGTGTGCGCGCATGCGCAGGTTTCCCTTTGAGCGTGCACTGACAGTTCCATCATTTTGTCGCTAAACGAACAGCTGATCACACCGAGGTGCTCGCTGACCGCCGATATTAATTAGTTTGGTCCTGCGTTTCCTTTCCTTCATATATAACATAACGCCCAAAGGGAGATTATGTCGTGGCAATGTCCATCTGTCCGTCCCAGGAAGGGTTTGAAATCAACTCCTCTCACAATTTTTGGAGGAATTTCACGAAACTTGGCAGGATTCTTTGTTATATTGTCGGTAATACACGTATTACAATTTTGTTAAATTGGGTCACATTTTACCAGAGTTACAGCCCTTGATTAGCAAAATTATTATCCTTTGACAATTTCATGAGTGTGTGTTTTCCTTCTGAAATCAACTCCTCTCAGAATTTTTGGAGGAATTTCACCAAACTTGGCAAAAGGTCTTGTTATATGTCGGTAGTACGCATATTGTAATTTTGTTCAATTCGGTCGTATTTTACCAGAGTTCCAGCCCTTGGTTAACAACCTTGTACTTTGACAATTTCATGAAGGTGTGCTCGCCTTCTGACATCGACTCCTCTCACAATTTTTGGACGAATTTCTCGAAGCTCGGCAAAAGGCCTTGTTATATGACGGTAATACGCATATTGCGATTTAATTTCGTTTGTGAAAATTTTCCCAGAGTTTTGACCCTTGATTAAATAACTTGTACTTTGACAATTTCATGAGGGTGTACGTTCTTCTGAAATCAACTGCTCTTACAATTTGTGGAGGAATTTCACCAAACTTGGCAAAAGGCTTTGTTATATGACAGCTATACGCAGATTGAAATTTCGTTTAATTTGGGCAAATTTTCCCAGAGTTATGCCCTTGATTATTAACAAACTTGTACTTTGGTAATTTCATCAAGGTGTGCTTGCTTTCTGAAATCAACTTCCCTCACAATTTTTATCCCCCACTGGCCGAAAGGCCCGAAGGGGGATTATGTCGTGGCGATGTCTGTCCGTCCCGGGAAGGGTGCTCACTTTCTGAAATCAACTCCTCTCACAATTCTTGAAGGAATTTCATGAAACTTGGCAGGACTCTTTATTATATGTCAGTAATGCACGTATTGCAATTTCATCCAATTCAGTCGCATTTTACCAGAGTTATGATATAGTTGCCAGCGGGGGAGATTGTGCTGACTGATATGTGAATGTGATATTGGTGTTGTGTCCAGGCTCTCCCTGCAGCCCTGCGCGCCCTGAAAGGCAAGGCAGCTCGACAGTGTTTGACCGAAGAGTTCGGTCGGCACGTGCAGCTGAACCGCGCCATCCTGGATCACCAGCAGTTCGACTACATCGTGCGCCTGATGAACTGCGCTCTTCAGGTGGGACTCGTCACATACCTGCACTCACAATTACAGGACACGGACACAATTATATACTTACAGTCCTGTAAAAGAGACGTAATGGATACTGATGAAGCTGCAGTTTTGCAGCCGTTTCTTAAAACTTTTTTTTTCGTAAGGTATGTAAGAGCTAAACCGCAAACGATACCAGCAGAGAAGCTCTAATAGCGATCATTTAGACCTGTAACGTTTAGCTAGCGAGACCTCCTGGTGTCTTTTCCTGAATTGACGTCTGGATAAAGATTCGAGCAGACATGCGCTACGCTTTTATGACTTGCTCAGAGTTCGCTCTACCTTCAGCATGACTTCTTTGAGTGACTCATATGTTTGTAATTTATGACTGTTTGAAAGAACAAATCACCAGATTCCCAGGAAAGTCTTTTTTTTTTTAAATGTGTGTGTTTGTCACCGAGTGTGTGTGTGTGTGTTCTTCACTGAGTGTGTGTGTGTGTGTGTGTTCGTTCGTCACTGAGTGTGTGTGTGTGTGTGTGTGTGTGTGTGTGTGTGTGTGTGTGTGTTCGTTCATCACTGAATGTGTGTGTGTGTGTGTTCGTTCGTCACTGAGTGTGTGTGTGTGTGTTCGTTCGTCACTGAGTGTGTGTGTGTGTGTTAGTTCGTCACGGAGTGTGTGTGTGTGTGTTCATTCGTCACTGAGTGTGTGTGTGTGTTCGTCACTGTGTGTGTGTGTGTGTTCGTTCGTCACTGAGTGTGTGTGTGTGTTCGTTCGTCACTGAGTGTGTGTGTGTGTTCGTTCGTCACTGAGTGTGTGTGTGTGTGTTCGTTCGTCACTGAGTGTGTGTGTGTGTGTTCGTTCGTCACTGAGTGTGTGTGTTCGTTCGTCACTGAGTGTGTGTGTGTGTTCGTCACTGTGTGTGTGTGTGTGTTTGTCACTGTGTGTGTGTTCATTCGTCACTGTGTGTGTGTGTTCGTTCGTCACTGTGTGTGTGTGTTCATTCGTCACTGAGTGTGTGTGTGTGTTCGTCACTGTGTGTGTGTGTGTGTTCGTTCGTCACTGAGTGTGTGTGTGTGTTCGTTCGTCACTGAGTGTGTGTGTGTGTTCGTTCGTCACTGAGTGTGTGTGTGTGTTCGTTCGTCACTGAGTGTGTGTGTGTTCGTTCGTCACTGAGTGTGTGTGTGTGTTCGTCACTGTGTGTGTGTGTGTGTTTGTCACTGTGTGTGTGTTCGTTCGTCACTGTGTGTGTGTGTTCGTTCGTCACTGTGTGTGTGTGTTCGTTCGTCACTGTGTGTGTGTGTTCGTTCGTCACTGTGTGTGTGTGTTCGTTCGTCACTGTGTGTGTGTGTTCGTTCGTCACTGTGTGTGTGTGTGTGTGTGTGTGTGTGTGTGTGTGTGTGTGTGTGTGTGTGTGTGTGTGTGTTCGTCACTGTGTGTGTGTTCGTCACTGTGTGTGTGTGTGTTCGTTCGTCACTGTGTGTGTGTGTTCGTTCGTCACTGTGTGTGTGTGTTCGTTCGTCACTGTGTGTGTGTGTTCGTTCGTCACTGTGTGTGTGTGTTCGTTCGTCACTGTGTGTGTGTTCGTTCGTCACTGTGTGTGTGTTCGTTCGTCACTGTGTGTGTGTGTTCGTTCGTCACTGTGTGTGTGTGTTCGTTCGTCACTGTGTGTGTGTTCGTTCGTCACTGTGTGTGTGTTCGTTCGTCACTGTGTGTGTGTTCGTTCGTCACTGTGTGTGTGTTCGTTCGTCACTGTGTGTGTTCGTTCGTCACTGTGTGTGTTCGTTCGTCACTGAGTGTGTGTGTTCGTTCGTCACTGAGTGTGTGTGTTCGTTCGTCACTGAGTGTGTGTGTTCGTTCGTCACTGAGTGTGTGTGTTTGTCACTGTGTGTTTGTGTGTTCGTCACTGTGTGTGTGTGTGTGTGTGTGTGTGTGTGTGTTCGTCACTGTGTGTGTGTTCGTCACTGTGTGTGTGTTCGTCACTGAGTGTGTGTGTGTTCGTTCGTCACTGTGTGTGTGTGTTCGTTCGTCACTGTGTGTGTGTGTTCGTTCGTCACTGTGTGTGTGTGTTCGTTCGTCACTGTGTGTGTGTTCGTTCGTCACTGTGTGTGTGTGTTCGTTCGTCACTGTGTGTGTGTGTTCGTTCGTCACTGAGTGTGTGTGTTTGTCACTGTGTGTTTGTGTGTTCGTCACTGTGTGTGTGTGTGTGTGTGTGTGTGTGTGTGTGTGTGTGTGTGTGTGTGTGTGTTCGTCACTGTGTGTGTGTTCGTCACTGAGTGTGTGTGTGTTCGTTCGTCACTGTGTGTGTGTGTTCGTTCGTCACTGTGTGTGTGTGTTCGTTCGTCACTGAGTGTGTGTGTTTGTCACTGTGTGTTTGTGTGTTCGTCACTGTGTGTGTGTGTGTGTGTGTGTGTGTGTGTGTGTGTGTGTGTGTGTTCGTCACTGTGTGTGTGTTCGTCACTGAGTGTGTGTGTGTTCGTTCGTCACTGTGTGTGTGTGTTCGTTCGTCACTGTGTGTGTGTGTTCGTTCGTCACTGTGTGTGTGTGTTCGTTCGTCACTGTGTGTGTGTTCGTTCGTCACTGTGTGTGTGTGTTCGTTCGTCACTGTGTGTGTGTGTTCGTTCGTCACTGAGTGTGTGTGTTTGTCACTGTGTGTTTGTGTGTTCGTCACTGTGTGTGTGTGTGTGTGTGTGTGTGTGTGTGTGTGTGTGTGTTCGTCACTGTGTGTGTGTTCGTCACTGAGTGTGTGTGTGTTCGTTCGTCACTGAGTGTGTGTGTGTTCGTTCGTCACTGAGTGTGTGTGTTCGTTCGTCACTGAGTGTGTGTGTTCGTTCGTCACTGAGTGTGTGTGTTTGTCACTGTGTGTGTGTGTGTTCGTCACTGTGTGTGTGTGTGTGTGTGTGTGTGTGTGTGTGTGTGTGTGTGTGTGTGTGTTCGTCACTGTGTGTGTGTTCGTCACTGTGTGTGTGTGTGTTCGTTCGTCACTGTGTGTGTGTGTTCGTTCGTCACTGTGTGTGTGTGTTCGTTCGTCACTGTGTGTGTGTGTTCGTTCGTCACTGTGTGTGTGTGTTCGTTCGTCACTGTGTGTGTGTGTTCGTTCGTCACTGAGTGTGTGTTCGTTCGTCACTGAGTGTGTGTGTGTTCGTCACTGAGTGTGTGTGTGTTCGTCACTGTGTGTGTGTGTGTGTGTGTGTGTGTTCGTCACTGTGTGTGTGTGTGTGTGTGTGTTCGTCACTGTGTGTGTGTGTGTTCGTCACTGAGTGTGTGTGTGTGTTCGTTCGTCACTGAGTGTGTGTGTGTGTGTGTTCGTTCGTCACTGAGTGTGTGTGTGTGTGTGTGTTCGTCACTGAGTGTGTGTGTTCGTCACTGTGTGTGTGTGTGTGTGTGTTCGTCACTGTGTGTGTGTGTGTGTGTGTGTTCATCACTGTGTGTGTGTGTGTGTGTGTTCGTCACTGTGTGTGTGTGTGTGTGTGTGTGTGTGTTCGTCACTGTGTGTGTGTGTGTGTGTGTTCGTCACTGTGTGTGTGTGTTCGTCACTGTGTGTGTGTGTGTGTGTGTGTGTTCGTCACTGTGTGTGTGTGTGTGTGTGTGTGTGTGTGTGTGTGTGTGTGTGTGTGTGTTCGTCACTGTGTGTGTGTGTGTGTGTGTGTGTGTTCGTCACTGTGTGTGTGTGTGTGTTCGTCAGTGTGTGTGTGTGTGTGTGTGTGTTCGTCACTGAGTGTGTGTGTGTGTGTTCGTCACTGAGTGTGTGTGTGTGTTCGTCACTGAGTGTGTGTGTGTGTGTTCGTCACTGAGTGTGTGTGTGTGTGTTCGTCACTGAGTGTGTGTGTGTGTGTTCGTCACTGAGTGTGTGTGTGTGTGTTCGTCACTGAGTGTGTGTGTGTGTGTGTTCGTCACTGAGTGTGTGTGTGTGTGTGTGTGTCACTGAGTGTGTGTGTGTGTGTGTGTCACTGAGTGTGTGTGTGTGTGTGTGTGTTCATCACTGTGTGTGTGTGTGTGTGTGTTCGTCACTGTGTGTGTGTGTGTGTGTGTGTGTGTGTGTGTGTGTTCGTCACTGTGTGTGTGTGTGTGTGTGTTCGTCACTGTGTGTGTGTGTTCGTCACTGTGTGTGTGTGTGTGTGTTCGTCACTGTGTGTGTGTGTGTGTGTGTGTGTGTGTGTGTGTGTTCGTCACTGTGTGTGTGTGTGTGTTCGTCACTGTGTGTGTGTGTGTGTGTGTTCGTCACTGTGTGTGTGTGTGTGTTCGTCACTGTGTGTGTGTGTGTGTGTGTTCGTCACTGAGTGTGTGTGTGTGTGTGTGTTCGTCACTGAGTGTGTGTGTGTGTTCGTCACTGAGTGTGTGTGTGTGTTCGTCACTGAGTGTGTGTGTGTGTGTTCGTCACTGAGTGTGTGTGTGTGTGTTCGTCACTGAGTGTGTGTGTGTGTGTGTGTTCGTCACTGAGTGTGTGTGTGTGTGTGTGTGTCACTGAGTGTGTGTGTGTGTGTGTGTGTGTCACTGAGTGTGTGTGTGTGTGTGTGTGTGTGTTCGTCACTGAGTGTGTGTGTGTGTGTTCGTCACTGAGTGTGTGTGTGTGTGTTCGTCACTGAGTGTGTGTGTGTGTGTTCGTCACTGAGTGTGTGTGTGTGTGTGTGTGTGTTCGTCACTGAGTGTGTGTGTGTGTGTTCGTCACTGAGTGTGTGTGTGTGTGTGTTCGTCACTGAGTGTGTGTGTGTGTGTGTTCGTCACTGAGTGTGTGTGTGTGTGTGTGTCACTGAGTGTGTGTGTGTGTGTCACTGAGTGTGTGTGTGTGTGTCACTGAGTGTGTGTGTGTGTGTCACTGAGTGTGTGTGTGTGTGTTCGTCACTGAGTGTGTGTGTGTGTGTTCGTCACTGAGTGTGTTCGTCACTGAGTGTGTTCGTCACTGAGTGTGTTCGTCACTGAGTGTGTTCGTCACTGTGTGTTCGTCACTGTGTGTTCGTCACTGTGTGTTCGTCACTGAGTGTTCGTCACTGAGTGTGTGTGTTCGTCACTGAGTGTGTGTGTGTGTGTGTGTCACTGTGTGTGTGTGTGTGTGTGTGTGTCACTGAGTGTGTGTGTGTGTGTGTGTGTGTGTGTGTTCGTCACTGAGTGTGTGTGTGTGTGTTCGTCACTGAGTGTGTGTGTGTTCGTCACTGAGTGTGTTCGTCACTGAGTGTGTTCGTCACTGAGTGTGTTCGTCACTGAGTGTGTTCGTCACTGTGTGTTCGTCACTGTGTGTTCGTCACTGAGTGTTCGTCACTGAGTGTGTGTGTTCGTCACTGAGTGTGTGTGTGTGTGTGTGTGTCACTGTGTGTGTGTGTGTGTGTCACTGAGTGTGTGTGTGTGTGTGTGTCACTGAGTGTGTGTGTGTTCGTCACTGAGTGTGTGTGTGTGTGTTCGTCACTGAGTGTGTGTGTGTGTGTTCGTCACTGAGTGTGTGTGTGTGTGTGTGTTCGTCACTGAGTGTGTGTGTGTGTGTTCGTCACTGTGTGTGTGTGTGTGTTCGTCACTGTGTGTGTGTGTGTGTTCGTCACTGTGTGTGTGTGTGTGTTCGTCACTGTGTGTGTGTGTGTGTTCGTCACTGAGTGTGTGTGTGTTCGTCACTGAGTGTGTGTGTTCGTCACTGAGTGTGTGTGTGTGTGTGTTCGTCACTGAGTGTGTGTGTGTGTGTCACTGAGTGTGTGTGTGTGTGTGTCACTGAGTGTGTGTGTGTGTGTGTGTCACTGAGTGTGAGTGTGTGTGTGTGTTCGTCACTGAGTGTGTGTGTGTGTGTTCGTCACTGAGTGTGTTCGTCACTGAGTGTGTTCGTCACTGAGTGTGTTCGTCACTGAGTGTGTTCGTCACTGAGTGTGTTCGTCACTGTGTGTTTGTCACTGTGTGTTCGTCACTGAGTGTGTGTGTGTTCGTCACTGAGTGTGTGTGTGTTCGTCACTGAGTGTGTGTGTTCGTCACTGAGTGTGTGTGTTCGTCACTGAGTGTGTGTGTGTTCGTCACTGAGTGTGTGTGTGTTCGTCACTGAGTGTGTGTGCGTTCGTCACTGAGTGTGTGTGCGTTCGTCACTGTGTGTGTGTGTGTTCGTCACTGAGTGTGTGTGTGTTCGTCACTGAGTGTGTGTGTTCGTCACTGAGTGTGTGTGTGTTCGTCACTGAGTGTGTGTGCGTTCGTCACTGAGTGTGTGTGTTCGTCACTGTGTGTGTGTGTGTTCGTCACTGAGTGTGTGTGTGTTCGTCACTGAGTGTGTGTGTTCGTCACTGAGTGTGTGTGTTCGTCACTGAGTGTGTGTGCGTTCGTCACCGAGTGTGTGTGAGTTCGTCACCGAGTGCGTTCGTCACCGAGTGTGTGTGTGTGTGTGTGTGTGTTGATATAAATTGCATAACAGTGGGTTATTATTAAAAAAAAAAAAACTTCCCGAAATATTACTTGTATTCTTCTGTAAACTGTCATGTCCCTATCAATCGGAGCATAAAGAGGTCCTGCTGATAGTCCCTTTGTTTTACTGCTCAACATGACGAGCTTGGGGGATTTTAACAGCACGGCGCCGTTTTACTAGCACACAACTTTTATGGAGTCACTTTGAGTTCCTGGCATATTTTGGTGCTCTGAACCTGGGCGAGGTTATTAGTCCCGACATCTGCAGCTGTAGTGGACTCGAGTGCTGCAACACTGCAGGTCACTGGATGTGGGAGCTGTAAAAGCAGTCGGGGGCACGACAGCTCGAGCTGTTCGCCGATCGTGTCGATGACGGGAGGTCAAATATGTGCTCTGTAATGTGTTTTTGGCCCTCGGAGCATTATTGGGAAAGGCTTTGGTATGCCACCTCGTTAGATTTCCTGACCCTAGGTCAAAGCTCTCATGTGTATTTGGGGGGTTGGAACAGTTGAAATGATGCCAGAGTATGCTATGTAAAATGATGTGCATGAGATCCTGAGATCTATACTCAAACACTTAATAATGACAACTAACAGCATGGCAGACGATACAGTGTTCTGTACAACATCCAGTGACTTCATGTAGATTTACGGAAACAGAATTAGCAAGGAATGCTTTCGGATCATAAAACCAAGACCATCTTTT
Organism: Neoarius graeffei; assembly: GCF_027579695.1. Taxonomy (NCBI): domain Eukaryota; kingdom Metazoa; phylum Chordata; class Actinopteri; order Siluriformes; family Ariidae; genus Neoarius; species Neoarius graeffei. Next base: position 9,414,327 of record NC_083583.1, on the reverse strand, counting down.
CAAGGTTACCAGCACGTGGAGACGTTCTAATGGAAGCCATATGACGATAGTACAGCACAGCGCTGGAGAATCTTTAAATGTGGTCTTTCTCATCTGTGAAAGACCAGATGGTTCAGTACGTCCTCTCAATTTGATGAACATGCGTACATATGTTATTTACCAGCTGGGAGGTCCGTATCGTGAAATACTGTGACCGAGGTCTTGAAAGTACTGAGCGAGGCCCTCCGGGCCGAGGTCACGGTATTTTACCATACGGACCGACCTTAAGCTGGTAAATAATATATATATTTTTTTCTTTTCCAAATTCTAACAGAAAACGAGAGCGCCCGAAAGGGAAAACCGAGCCGAGCCGCCATTTTGAATCCTCATTCACGGCTGTAATGCAAATGGCTTCCTCCTCGGTATACAAGTGCACTTCCATGGCAGGAAAAAAACTACATTTTGCCGCCTATGTAGTCCCCTATTTATACAAACTTGAGTCATTCAGTCCATAACTGGGGTCCGTATCATAGGATACGGACCCGCTTGTCAGCCAATCAGAGCGCCGGATTTGATGGAAACCGGACCGCGAAAAAAATAATTAAGTTATTCTATGAAATCGAGTCGTACATGAGCTGATAGCCGACGAGGCACGTAGCACCAAGTCGGCTATAAGACATGTACGGCGAGATTGAGTGGAATAACTGTTTTATTCTATCCACATTCACTGGATTTTGAGAAACGGAGCATTTTAATTCTATTTATTTATTTGCAAATTCGATAAATAAAACCTTTATACAAAACATCCGACAGAATCGTTTCTGCTTAGATTGTAAACAGACCGGTGAAATGACAGCAGTCTGTGAAAAATGCGACAATAATAATAATTCTTGAAAAATAAAAAAAAGATATGTTCTTACCATTAAATATTTTCATTCCTTTTTTTATTTTTTGGTATTTTTGGGGTTTTGTTTTTGAGTAGAGTTTTTCTTTCATCCTCGGTTGGTTCAGCAATACACTCCGCCATTTTGTTTTTCTCTATTCACGGTATATGTGCTGATAGCCGAGTAGTAGAGCAGCCTATCAGAGCGTACGATTGCTCATATCCAGTGAATGTGGTTCGAATAATTTTGCTTATACAGTTGCAAAGTCATAAATCTTCCTGTCTCATCTCTGTTTAATAGCCATATACGCTCACCGGCCATTTCAATAGGAACTTGTTCTCGAGTCTAAGGCTACATCCACACGACAACAGCAGCGAGATTTTTTTTTTTTTAATATCGCGTCCACATGGGCAACGGATCAGTTAAATTTCGGGTCCATATGGCAACGCACCGCTTGCTGAAAACGATGCAATACACATGCCACACCTCTAGGTGCGCTGTAAGACGGTCCCATCGGAGACACCAGAACAATAGAAGAAGAAGTACACGCATGCGCATAAACCCCTTCTTCTGTAGCATTAGCCACATTAGCTTCCGCAGTGTTTGGACTAAAGACTCTGCCCTAAGGGCTATTTTCTCTCTCTCTCTCTCTCTCTCTCTCTCTCTCTCTCTCTCTCACTTTGCACCATTACACAATAAATATTCACAGTGAAAATATTTTGTAAGCGCGTTTCATGAACCAAGTTATAGGATTTGTTGACAACTCGCATCAAGTTCGTTACACTTCTACCTGGCGTGAAGCACTGACAGTCATGTGGTTGTGACGTCATCGTAAACAAATCCGTTCTACTCATCCAGACGACTTCGCAACGGTGCCGTTGCCATATTTTTCCACTCTGGGACCCGTTCTCAAAAGATTTCGTTTTGGGGCACCCAAAACGCCGGTGCCGTGTGGACGCCAGGCCGAAACGATAAACAATTTTATCAGATTCACCTGAATCCGTTGCCGTGTGGACAGGGCCTAAGATCCCTGTTCTTGTCTGCAGGAGTGTGGAACCCAGTGTGGTCTTTTGCTGTTGCATGCTGAGATGCTTTTCTGCTCACCACGGTTGTAGAGCGATTATATGATTTACTAGAGGAGTTCCTTCCTCGCAATAAAGCTCAAACCAGTCTGTCCATTTCCCTCTGACCCTCTCTTATCAACAAGGCGTTTGTTTCCACCCACAGAACTGTCGCTCACTCAGTCAGTGGTTTTGTTGTTCGCGCCATTCTGTGGAGATCGGCAGTTTCTGAAATCCTCCAGCCAGTCCATCTGGCTCAAACCAACACCCATGCCACAGTGAAAGAAAGTCACACTTTGAGATCGCAATTTTCTCCCGTTCTGATGTTTGAACATTGTGAACATTAAAGGTGGGGTATGAGATTTTTTTCAGGAGTATTTTTTACCATATTGCTTGAAAAGCTCCTCACACCCATGTTGCAAGCAGTACAATAGAAGGTTTGACCCAAAAACGAAATATTTTAATCCAGTCTACAGTGTAAAATAAAGGAAAAATGCCATCCACTCATATCGAGGTACCACCTCAAAATGATTGGATACTGACACGTCAATCAGACTGAAGCCCGCGAGCAGCCCGTCCCTTCTGTGTGTGTGAGAGAGCGAGCAGTCTGTCACACAGAGCGCAGGATTTTCTCAGTGCGCTCCCTCCAAACAACGGGGATTTACACGAAAACGGAAGGAGATATTCACAAAATTCTTTCACAGTGAGTGCTACAAGGCTCTCCTGAACACACTGATGTAATTTTTTTGTCTGTAGTGTAAAAAATGAGGTCACTAGAGCGAGTTAAAAACGAGTGACTTTTCTGCCAAGTTTATAATGGCAGTCTATGTGGCTGCGCGGCTGTCCTCTCCTTACTTTCAGGCTTCTCATTCAAAAACTGCAAGTCCTATCGTGTAGGTAGACACATTGTGTGAATCAGGACAAGTGTGGCTACTACTTTTGAGAAAATTATGTGTGTGGAGTGAAAATTGGGGCTGAAAACACAGTTTAAATGAGAAAGTTTGAGCTGTTTTTCCAAGCTCTCTACACTCTGCTCCACTGGTGTGTAACGCAATAGACACCCATTATAAAGGCTGATTTTCTCAGGCTTTATAAGGGGGAGGAGGGGTGGAGACGCGGGGGGTGGGAGCATGGAGAGGGCGGGCGTGTTTCTTTTCAAAATATGGCTTGCGGGAACCGTTATTCCAAAATCTCATACCCCACCTTTAACTGAAGCTCTTGATTTGTATCTATGTGATTTTGATGCATTGCCCTACTGTCAAGGGATCGGCCGATTCGAGAACTGCACAAAACAGCAGGCGGATGTATGGGTATTCCTAATAAAGTGGCCAGTGAGTGTATGAGTAGTGCTTGGAGAACTTGCACAGATTTGCACGAGGAACACCATGTTTGATGTGCACATAGTTTCAGTTCTTTCACATTTCCAAACCAGGCTTTATTTTTAAAAGCATGGCACTATTTGGTTACACTGCAGGTAATAAAATCGTTATCCAAATATGCAGTTGAAATATTAGTCGCATACTGTAGGTGTGTGTCTGGCCAAAAAAAAAATTAGAGAAAGCATTAGAAGAATTTTTTAATTAATTATTTCAAATTCCTCTTTTAGTTAAAGTCCCCACTTTCATTTTCGCTCATAATGTATTATGTTATTGGAAACAGCTCTTGAAAAAAGATCAGGATTAGTTTCAGATGAGCTGGAAAAGAAACAAATCGCAGATAGCTCTTTCTCTTTAATTGTTTTCATATCTCACTCGGAGCAACCTCATCTCCTCGGTTCGTACCAAAAAAACGGACCGCTGGCACAAAAAGTACTGACAAACAACAGCCAGCGGCGATGCCAGGACTTGTTTGAGACATGCATGTAATGACCTCGATGCTTAAAAATGAACGCGCATACACAGCGAAGATCTGCTTCTCGTTTTTGGCTTATTGCCTTTCGCCTTGTCATGCATGTCAGTGTTGTAATCGAGCATAAAAGCTCGTTAGTGTAAATAGATGGAGTGCGATTTCTCTGAAAAATGTAGCGCATTCCTGCACATCCTCGTAGCGAGGACGAGGCGTTATGGGGTCCACGTGCTGTTGTGGTAAAAGGCCTGGCTTGTTTTTCACTATTGGTGACAAGTTTCACTCTTATACATTTTTTTCCAGGAAAAACGGTTCCTGTTGTACTATAGTCACATGAATTCCAGGCTGTACATTTAGATCAGAGGGGAACTAATAATTATTGCCACATGAGAGGAAAATTTTGCTCTGTTTGCACTTCAAATCAGGAACCATGTGTTTCTATGAACAGGTTATACCCACATGTGCACTCAATCAGCTGGATATTTATGCACAAGCATATGTGAAGCTGATGGAGCCTTCACAGTCTATTTCCAGGCAAGCTGCTGGAGATGCAGACGACCACAAGGCACGAGCCTGTCAATCAATCCTTGCCATTCCAGGGCACGAAAGTGATTTCTGCACATATTAAAACTGCATGGGTCTGTAGTAAGAGAGTCCAGGTGCTAAACTGGCCTGCCTGTCTTCCATTGAAAACATTTGGTGCATTATGAAGCGCAAAATATGACAAAGGAGACCCTGAATTGTTGAGCAACTGAAATTGTATATCAGGCAAGAACGGGACAACATTTTTCGCCATCCAGAGCACTGAAGTGATCAGATATAGTGTTTAAAAGCCTGCGAGAATCCACTTGTTTTGTTTGTCTCCAAGCACTTTGTGATGAGTTGGAGTTATCTGGAAGTGCCGGTGTGGTCTGTCTCCTGGACACGTCAATGTCCACGTACTTGTGGCATGACTTGCCGCATTCCCAAATTGACACGCAGCTCTGGAGATATGGATTCTATGAATATTTATGTGACTCAGTCTGATTTCTTGCCATTGGAGGCAAGAAATCAGGTATCTGCAGGTAGGATGGGGTCAGCTCAGGCTGGTTTTGGTAGTTTTCCTTTTCGCACAAACTCTTGGAAAACGAGTGAGCTCATAACAAACCGTCGTGTTGTGCATTCCTGTGGTGCTTTTTCGTCAGCCTGTTTCCTTTTTACAACCAAACATGAGGACCGCTCCAAGGCAAATGCCTCTTGAGTCTAACTGTTTAAGCAGTCTATAAATGACCAACTTTAATAATCACATCCTTGTATAGTAAACATGTTAAGTCTAATAGTAGTGTTTAGAGGAGAGTGGTGTTTGGATTTGGTCTGTTGTGTGGTTGATGGCTACAGCCAGGGCCAGATCTGGGGCAGGATGTTGAGTAAAGGCATTCTGGCGTCCTAGCCATTTCCTGCACAGTGACAGATGACTGAGCTGTGAGACGGCACCCGCTCTGTTTCTGGTACTACCGGAGTCCAATTCCCCCCCCATATGACAGTTAGTAACCAGGGAGGGTGAAATCTATCGCATGCTTCCTCCAAGGCTGACCACATGTTTTCAAACTGCTTGCGACGTAACACACTCAGAGGAAAACGCTGTCTGCCAGCCTCCACATGAATGAGCTCACGGACGCCCATGGTTGGCTAACGTCTCTGTAATTGACTGAGGGAGAGAGTGAGCCACCACCCCTCCCTCCTGAGAGTACGGCCAATTTTGTTCTCTTGAACTCCCAACCATGGGTAGATGTGGCGCCATTGGGATTCGAACTCGCAGTCTCTGAATGGTACAGCGAATGCTTTTCCATTGCCCAGAATCTAGTGTTCTTTGGTGTGTCCCTCAGAGGAACAATTAAACGTTTCCTTTCACATTTTTAGAAATGATCAAGCCCCTAGTTACGCCGTGATAGAGCAATTAAAAAACTCATCAATTTCAACAAGGATTTACTGCAATAAACCAAACCAACCAGAAAAGAAACAAACTCTATTTAATCAGAACTTTATATGTTAAATATTCCATCTAACTGCAAAGCTACAAATGCATCTGCTTTTCTCATTAAAAAAAATAAGTCAAGGAAGGATTAAAAAAAAAAAGGAAAAAAGCTGCTGTGACTCACATTGTGACATTCTGTAACAATAATTCATTGTCCACACTGTCGGGGTGTGTGTTTGTCTGAACTGGCAGGAAATCTGTAGTCATATGACATGTACACCAGTTCAGACTCGTCAAACATCATTAAGTGCCGACTTCAGGCACAAAACAGGTCCAACAGACAGCAGCTGACAGCCAATCAGGAGAGAGAGACAGACAGGATGAGAGTGTGAGCAATGGAGGTTAAACTTAGTCAATCAATTTAATACTAGACGAGAAAACTAGATGGTTTAAAAAAAAAAAGCTAGATTCAGGAGCTCTTTTCTTTGCTGAACAAATAAGGCATGCATTTGTTCTCAAAATAGCCAGCGAGTGATGAGCAGAAAGTGTTAATCTTCAACTCTGTTTATATTGAGCCACTTGAGTCATCTGCCCGCCTCTGTGTATATTTGTGTTTTAGCTCGCATGCCAAAACAATCCGTAAGGCATCAGAAGTGATAGTTTTGTTCTCTACACAGTAATTTGGATAGCTAGAGATAGTGGGCTAGCTTTATCGGCGCCAGATATACTTGGAGCCATCTCTGTAAGTAGTGTGGTATGGCATTACAGCAGAGCAGTGAAATGTTTTGCTCTTTCTCCCGGTACTCCATGACCGTGATGGTCACATTAATCAGCACAATCAAGGTTGGGGTTTTGTTTTTGTTTTTTTTAAATCATCATAATGCTTCTGTAAAACTGATGAAACACATTTATAGCACGTAATTACAGTGTCTTGCAAAAGTATTCATCCCTCTTGGTGTTTTGTTGCATGACCAGATGGAATTAAAATGGATTTTTGGGGGGGTTAGCACCATTTGCTTTACACAACGTGCCAACCACTTTAAAGGTTCAAATTATCTCATTATCTGTAGCCGCTTTATCCTTCTACAGGGTCGCAGGCAAGCTGGAGCCTATCCCAGCTGACTACGGGCGAAAGGCGGGGTACACCCTGGACAAGTCGCCAGGTCATCGCAGGGCTGACACATAGACACAGACAACCATTCACACTCACATTCACACCTACGGTCAATTTAGAGTCACCAGTTAACCTAACCTGCATGTCTTTGGACTGTGGGGGAAACCGGAGCACCCGGAGGAAACCCACGCGGACACGGGGAGAACATGCAAACTCCACACAGAAAGGCCCTCGTCGGCCACGGGGCTCGAACCTAGGACCTTCTTGCTGTGAGGCGACAGCGCTAACCACTACACCACCGTGCCGCCGGTTCAAATTATTATTTTTTTATTGTTTTATTGTGACACAAACAATAATTAAGATGAAAAAAAAAATCTGGAGTGTGCATAAGCGTTCACCCCTTTTCGTATGAAACCCCTAAATAAGAGCTGGTCCAACCAATTCACTTCAGAAGTCACATATTTAGTTGATTTAAGATTCACCTGTGTGCAATCAAAGTGTCACATGATGCCTGTAAAAATCAACCTGTTCTGGAAAGACCCTGACTCTGCAACACTACGAAGCAAGCAACATGAGAACCAAGCAGCCTCCAAACAGGTCAGAGACAAAGTTGTGGAGAAGTATAGATCAGGGTTGGGTTATAAAAAACATCCCAAATTTTAAATATCCCACGGAGCACCATGAAATCCATTATAGCAAAATGGAAAGAATATGGCACTACTATAAACCTGATGAGAAGGCCGCCCACCAAAACTCACAGACCGGGCAAGGAGGGCATTAATCAGAGATGCAACAAAGACACCAAAGATAACACTGAAGGAGCTGCAAAGATCCACAGCGGAGATGGGAGTATCTGTCCGTAGGACCACTTTAAGCCGTACACTCCACAGAGTGGGGCTTTATGGAAGAGTGGCCAGAAAAAGAGTCATTGCTTCAGAAAACACGTTTGGAGTTTGCCCAACAGCATGTGGCAGACTCTCCAAACACATGGAAGAAGATTCTCTGGTCAGATGAGACAAAAATTGATCTTTTTGGCCATCATGGGAAACGCCATGTGTGGCACGAACCCAACCCCCTGAGAACACCATTCCTACAGTGAAGCATGGTGGTGGCAGCATCATGCTGTGGGGATGTTTTTCATCTGCAGGGACAGGGAAGCTGGTCAGGACTGAAGGAAAGATGGATGGCACTAAATACAGGGCAATTCTGGAGGAAAACCTGTTTGAGTCGGCCAGAGGTTTGAGACTGGGACGAAGGTTCACGTTCCAGCAGGACAATGACTGTAAGCATACTGCTAAAGCTACACTGGCGTGGTTTAAAGGGAAACATTTAAATGTCTTGGAATGGCCTAGTCAAAGCCCAGACCTCAATCCAATTGAGAATCTGTGGCATAACTTGAAGATTGCTGTACAGCAACGTAACCCATCTAACTTGAAGGAGTTGGAGCAGTTTTGCCTTGAGGAATGGGCAAAAATCCCAGTGGCTCAATTTGCTAAGCTAATAGAGACACACCCCAAGAGACCTGCAGCTGTAATTGTAGCTCTACAAAGTATTGACTTTGAGGGGGTGAATACCTATGCACACTCCAATTTCTGTTTTTTTATCTTATTGTTTGTATTATAATAAAACAACAATTTGCACCTTTAAAGCAGTAGGCATGTTGTGTAAATTGAATGGTGCTAACCCTCCAAAAAAATCCATTTTAGTTCCATCTTGTAATGCGACAAAACAGGACAAACACAAAGGGGGATGAATACTTTTGCAAGACACTGTAAATACACACTTACAGATACTTGGGTCACGTTCCAAACTGCATACTAGCAAAGTGTTCAGTCAGTACAGCATCAAGGTCTTTGCTATTTAGACTTGACACTCGCAGCTGTGAGATTAAGCCCTTCAGTGGACAAGAGCACAGGACATCCCTATGTTATGTTATGAAATGTTATTTTGCATGTAGCTTGGTCTGTTAGCAATGACGTACCATGTACCACTTCGCACGTGTCAAACTCAAAGGCCCAAAATAAATGTAATTCAATTTAAAGCCATGGCTTAATGGTTAGAGAAGCAGCTTTGGGACCAAAAGGTTATCGGTTTGATTCCCAGGACCAGCAGGAATGGCTGAAGTGCTCTTGATCAAGGCACCTAACCCCCAGCTGCTCCCCAGGCGCTGTAGCATAGCTGGGTATGTTGTACGTTGCTCTGGATAAGAGCATCTGCTAAATGCCTGTAATACAATATAATATGTAAAAATGTATTTTCTCTAAACCGTTCTTTTCCTAGAAACGTCCTGTTCTAAATTCAGAGACTAGGTTAAAGCTAGGACAGGTAATTTTTTGGAGAAACCAGCAAGAGTAAGCTAGATTTTGAAAGAAAGCCCTCCTTTCAAAACCAGTCCTCCAAAACACATGAACGTGCACTGCCCGACTACTGCTGGAGGATGAGTCCATGAGAGAGAGAGAGACAGAGAAAATGTGCTGGGGGGGATGAGCTTGGCATGTCATTGTTAATGTTATCATAATCAATATAGACAACTAACATGGCTAGATTTTGAAAGAAACCCCACCAGGTTCCTTCAGCCCTCCTTTCAAAACCAGTCCTCCAAAACACATGAACGCGCACTGCCCGACTACTGCTGCAGGACGAGTTCCTAGAAACGTCCTGTTCTAGTTGGTGCTCGCAAGCTTTAGCAATATATCTGCAATATTGCAATATTACAGACTCTCTGGAATCAGAACGACAGCATGGTTTTTGTTTTACAGTGGTGCTTGAAAGTTTGTGAACCCTTTAGAATTTTCTACATTTCTGCATAAATATGACCTAAAACATCATCAGATTTTCACACAAGTCCTAAAAGTAGATAAAGGGAACCCAGTTAAACAAATGAGACAAAAATAGTATACTTGGTCATTTATTTATTGAGGAAAATGATCCAATATTACATATCTGAGAGTGGCAAAAGTATGTGAACCTCTAGGACTAGCAGTTAATTTGAAGGTGAAATTAGAGTCAGGTGTTTTCAATCAATGGGATGACAATCAGGTGTGAGTGGGCACCCTGTTTTATTTAAAGAACAGGGATCTATCAAAGTCTGATCTTCACAACACGTTTGTGGAAGTGTATCATGGCACGAACAAAGGAGATTTCTGAGGACCTCAGAAAAAGCATTGTTGATGCCCATCAGGCTGGAAAAGGTTACAAAACCATCTCTAAAGAGTTTGGACTCCACCAATCCACAGTCAGACAGATTGTGTACAAATGGAGGAAATTCAAGACCATTGTTACCCTCCCCAGGAGTGGTCGACCAACAAAGATCACTCCAAGAGCAGGGCATGTAATAGTCGGCGAGGTCACAAAGGACCCCAGGGTAACTTCTAAGCAACTGAAGACCTCTCTCACATTGGCTAATGTTCATGAGTCCACTATCAGGAAAACACTGAACAACAATGGTGTGCATGGCAGGGTTGCAAGGAGAAAGCCACTGCTCTCCAAAAAGAACATTGCTGCTCATCTGCAGTTTGCTAAAGATCACGTGGCCAAGCCAGAAGGCTATTGGAAAAATGTTTTGTGTACGGATGAGACCAAAATAGAATTTTTTGGTTTAAATGGGAAGTGTTATATTTGGAGAAAGGAAAACACTGCATTCCAGCATAAGTACCTTATCCCATCTGTGAAATTTAATGGTGGTAGTATCATGGTTTTGGCCTGTTTTGCTGCATCTGGGCCAGAACAGCTTGCCATCATTAATGGAACAATGAATTCTAAATTATACCAGCAAATTCTAAAGGAAAATGTCAGGACATCTGTCCATGAACTGAATCTCAAGAGAAGGTGGGTCATGCAGCAACACAACGACCTTAAGCACACAAGTCGTTCTACCAAAGAATGGTTAAAGAAGAATAAAGTTAATGTTTTGGAACGGCCAAATCAAAGTCCTGACCTTAATCCAATGGAAATGTTGTGGAAAGACCTGAAGCGAGCAGTTCATGTGAGGAAACCCACCAACATCCCAGAGCTGAAGCTGTTCTGTACGGAGGAACGGGCTAAAATTCCTCCAAGCCGGTGTGCAGGACTGATCAACAGTTACCGGAAACGTTTAGTTGCAGTTATTGCTGCACAAGGGGGTCACACCAGATACTGAAAGCAAAGGTTCACATACTTTTGCCACTCACAAATATGTAATATTGGATCATTTTCCTCAATAAATAAATGACCAAGTATAATATTTTTGTCTCATTTGTTTAACTGGGTTCTCTTTATCTACTTTTAAGACTTGTGTGAAAATCTGATGATGTTTTAGGTCATATTTATGCAGAAATATAAAAAATTCTAAAGGGTTCACAAACATTCAAGCACCACTGTATTCTTTTAATCTTCTCCCATTCCGGTCACCTGTGTTTTAGTTTAATTTAAAAATCCTGTCTGTCAGAATGTTAAGATAGAAAAGGCGCACTGGGAAGTTGTGATGCTGATGATTCCCATGCCCAGCTTCAGGAAAACCTTTTAGTAGCAGCAGATAAACACCACGCAGCACCATCAGCCCTGGCCTTTAGCTTATTCACACTGGCTGAACAAACATCTGTGGATGACTGCATGTTATTCACCAGTGCGCTGAACCAATTTCACACAGGAATATCTACAGGAAACTTTGCACGGACTTGTCTTGAAGCACCTGTTTTTTGACGTTATTGTGCTATTGTGCTATTTTTGACCACCATTCTATGAGTTTTGTGGCAAATGGTTTGCACAGGTCCTTGAAAGAGTGTGTGCGAAGTAACACGTACAGGAAGCTGATCCATCTTCATTTCCTGCTTTAGTGTGTACAAAAGTCAAGGTGTCAGAGGGAACCGGGTCATGTTGCAATGCATGTAGAAAAAAGACGACAGCTATAATTGCACACGCACACAGCGGGGTTCTGTAGGAGCACGTACTGGATGGACTTGAAGCATCCTGACTCACAGCCACATGAGCTGCTCCTGCATTCCTGTGACACTGAGTAAAGGTCATGTGCTGCAGCTCACAGGAAGTGATCACTTGTTGCACTCTGCATGCATTACCTCTCAATCACGCATGATTAACTGGAGCGATGACAACACCATTTTATTCCTTTTATACCACAGCACCAAGATTGCATTATTCATTCATTCATTCATTCAGTCGCATCCGAATAGGGCTTAGATTATGTCGTTACCATAGAAAGGAATAACGTACAGTGGCATGCAAAAGTTTGGGCACCCTTGCTGAAAGTGTCTGTTACTGTGAATAGTTAAGTGAGCAGAAGATGAACTGATCACCAAAAGGCATAAAGGTAAAAGACGACGCATTTCTTTTCAGCATTTTCTGCAAGATTTGTGTTTTATTTTTGTTTTGTACAATTGGAGAGTGAAAAAAGAAAAGGAACACCATGCGAAAGTTTGGGCACCCCAATACATTTGAGTTCTCAGGTAACTTTCATCAAGGTTCCAGACCGTAATTAGCTTATTGAGCTGTGGCTTGTTCAAATTCTTCGTTCGGAAAGGTCAGATGATGCAGATTTCAAAGCTGTATAAATTCTCTGACTCCTCAAACTTGTCCCTAAAATCAACAGCCATGGGCTCCTTTAAGCAACTCCGTCGCATTCTGAATAATAAAATAATTGATGCTCACAAAGCAGGAGAAGGCTACAAGAACGTAGCAAAGTGTTTTCAGGTAGCTGTTTCCTCAGATTGTAACGGTATTAAGAAATGGCAGTTAACAGAAACAGTGGAGATCAAGGTGAGGTCTGGAAGATGAAGAAAACTTTCTGAAAGAACTCCTCGTTGGATTGGTAGAAAGGCAAATAAAAACCCCTGTTTGACTGCAAAAGACCTTCAGAAAGATTGAGCAGACCCTGGAGTGGTGGTGCACTGTTCTACTATGCAGCGACACCTGAACAAATATGACCTTCATGAGAGAGTCTTCAGAAGAAAACCTTTCCTGCGTCCTAGCCATAAAATTCAGCGTCTGAAGTTTGCAAATGAACATCTAAGCAAGCCTGATGCTTTTTGGAAACAAGTCCTGTGGACTGATGAAATCAAAATAGAACTTTTTGGCCACAATGTGCAAAGGTATGTTTGGAGAAAAAAGGGTGCCAAATTCCAGGAAAAGAACACCTCTCCAACTCTGAAGCATGGGTGTGGATCGATCATGCTTTGGGGTTGTGTTGCAGCCAGTGGCACAGGGCACATTTCATTGGTCGAGGGAAGCAAGGATTCAAATAAATACCAGCAAATTCTGGAAGCAAACATCACACCATGTGTAAAAAAGTTGAAGTTAAAAAGAGGATGGGTCCTACAATAAGACGATGATCCAAAACACACCTCAAAATCTACAATGGAATCCCTCAAGAGGCCCAAGCTGAAGGTTTTGCCCTGGCCCTCACAGTCTCCTGGCCTAAACATCATTGAAAATCTGTGGATAGATCTCAAAAGAGCAGTGCATGCAAGACAGCCCAAGAAACTTGTCGAACTGGAAGCCTTTTGCACGGACGAATGTGTGAAAATCCCCCAGGGAAGAACTGAAAGATTATTAGCCGGCTACAAAAAGTGTTTACAAGCTGTGATCCTTGCCAAAGGGGATGTTACTTGGTACTAACCATGCAGGGTGCCCAAACTTTTGCGTCAGGCCCTTTTCCTTTTTTATCATTTTGAAAATATAAAAGATGAAAATAAAAAATTGCTTTTGCTTAAAATATAAAGGGAACGAGTCATCTTTAACTTTATGCCTTTTGGAGATCATTTCATCTTCAGCTTGCTTAACTGTTCACAGTAACAGCAATTTTGACCAGGGGTGCCCAAACTTTTGCATATCACTGTATAAGAAAGGACTGATTAGATTCATACAAACCTGTGAATTGTAGCTGCACTTGTGTCTTTGCTGTGATTATAGTAAAGGCCTGGTCCTGCAATACCGATAACTATAAATAAATCGGTCCCCTGGAGTTTGTGTGGTTAGTGCTCACACCAGACCGATAACGATCCCTATAGCCCAGGCCTGGGTTTATCCGTATCGGTGAGATTGCTTCTGGAGCCATTTTTCCAGGTCAGATAAAACATCTGACTGATCAGGTAATTGTTAACATGTGACATTTTCTGAGCACGTGCTATTTTTCCTGGATATTTTTGTATATCCTTATTGCATTATGAAGTCACGGAAAATAAAAAATATAATACAAAGCACAGATCTTTTATTCATGGATACAGTGGATATACAAAATGTACACCACACCCTGTTAAAATGATAGGTTTATCTGATGTAAAAAAAAAAAAATGAGACTGCGATAAATAATTTCCAAACTTTTCCCAGCTTTAATGTGACCTATAACCTGTATAATTCAATTGAAAAACAAACAAATCTGTTAGGGGGGAAACATTAAAAAAAAAAAACGTACAGTCAGCTGGTTGCGCAAGTGTGCACACCCTTAAACTAATACTTTGTTGAAGCACCTTTTGATTTAATTACAGCGTTCAGTCTTTTTGGGTCGAAGTCGATCAGCCTGCCACATCTAGACTTGGCAATATTTGCCCACTCTTCCTTGCAAAAGCGCTCCAAATCTGTCAGATTGCGAGGGCGTCTCTTGTGCACAGCCCTCATTTTCAATTGGATTTAGGTCTGGGCTCTGGCTGGGCCGTTCCAAAACTTTTTTGGGGTCATTGTCATGCTGAAAGATGAAACTCCTCTTCATCTTCAGCTTTCTAGCAGACACCTGAAGGTTTTGGGCCAAACTTGACTGGTATTTCGAACTGTTCATAATTCCCTCCACCTTGACTAAAGCCCCTGTTCCAGCTGAAGAAAAACAACCCCAAAACATGACGCTGCCACCACCATGCTTCACTGTGGGTATGGTGTTCTTTTGGCGATGCGCAGTGTTGTTTTTGTGCCAAACATACCTTTTGGAATTGTGGCCAAAAAGTTCAACCTTGGTTTCATCAGACCATAACACATTTTCCCACATGCTTTTGGGACAGTTGATGGATTTTTTTGTTTGTTTTTTGCAAAATTTAGCCGGGCCTGGATGTTTTTCTTTGACCCTACCTCATAGTCCAGACATATGGAGAATACGGGGGATTGTTGTCACATGTAGTACATAACCAGTACTTGCCAGAAATTCCTGCAGCTCCTTCAGTGTTGCTGTAGGCCTCTCGGCAGCCTCTCTAACCAGTTTTCATCTCGTCTTTTCATCAATTTTGAAGGGACGTCCAGTTCTCAGTAGGGATGTTAACCGGTGACCGTTTGACCGATGGTTGACCAAATCACCGTCAACCGGTTAAATTTTTTTTGGTTGTCGGTTAAAAAAAAAATAAATCGTTTTGGAGCGGAGAACCTGGAATTCTGTGTTGTAAACGCTTGGGGCATGCCATGCGGTGTAAGGACGACAGCTGACAAATCAGAAACACCCATTCAGTCATGTCCCGCCCTCCCGCCCCAGTTGAAGACAGCTGCCACTCGGCGAAAGAAAAGTGTAGACACGGGCTTTTTAGCTTACAAATTACTATATATTTTTTTTTAATTATTATTAGAAGGCACATGGAGTTTAGTCCTGCCTTGGCCAGTGCATTCTGAAAGTATGTTTCGGTCTGTAGCCAACAATGCATGTTACTGCAGATCATATCTCTCCACACAAACTATAAAGGCGCAGATGCCGACTTTTGGAGGGAAGGGGAGAGAATGAAATGACAGCGGTGTCTGGAGGGGGACTGACAAACGCAGCTTTTATGTCTGTGAGCCAAGTCGGTGACGGCTTCAGAGCAACTTCGATACCATGCAGTAATGGCGTGTTGATATTGGTAACGGCGTTATAACGATTGTAGCTAATTAATTAGATTACCCGGCGTTATAACAGCCTTTATTTTAACGCCGTTATTCCCATCACTGAATGTTATGTACTACTTCTAGCACTTGACTTTATTTTCAACGCCATCATGGCCAACTGAAACTGTCTCTAAGCTGGAGCCATTTGTCCTCCGCTCCAATACAAACCCCTCGACATCAGTGCCGCGTTTGACTAAATGTTTCGCGCTGTAGAAAAGGTAATGTGAGTGGAGGGCAGCGACTGGGACTGAATGTGCGGATGCTCGCGTCGGTCAAGATTTTTTTTAGTTTTCGCCATCCCTAGTTCTCGGTTATATCACTGTTGTCCCATGTTTTCTCCACTTCTTGATGACTGTCTTCACTGTGCTCCATGGTATATCTAACGCCGTGGAAATGTTTTTGTCCCCTTCTCCTGACTGATACCTCACGAGTAGCCATAGGCAGAGTAGTCAAAGTTTTCGCGGCGCAGATGCGCAGATCAGACAAGACGGAAGACGTTGCGCATGCGTGCAGACATAGCGGAGGTCTTTCACAGCACCACTAAGCCGCCTGGCATGCACATCCAATTGAATTCCACACATTTATGCGTCACCGTATAGACACAGATTTCCTCCTTGAAAACGGTAGTGTAGACGCGGAAAAAAGTGAGAACGAAAACGGACTTTTGCGTTTTTGTTTCAGACCGTCCCCGTGTAAAGTGGGCCTCAGGGCCCGTTTACACGAGGACGCTGTCGGGTAAAAACGACTAAATATTTTATCAGAAGTGCCTTTCGTCTACACGGGGACGGCGTTTCCAAGGCTGAAAAACGGATAAAATTGAAAACGCCTTCCAGAGTGGATAAGTTAAAAACGACCCCCGTTGCATATCCGTCTAAACTACCCAATACGCAAAACTTTGCTCGGATCTGCTCACGTCGGGTACGCGTTTACGTCATACATATGTCATATACTGCACATGCCAGCCCGGGAAGTAAGAAAGTAAGTAAAAAAGTAAGAGCATGTCTGATTACATCGATCCAACGGACCTTCAAGCTGCTCTGTGTTTTAATGCAGTAGATGTGTTTTCCTGCTCACCTGCCCGGCTGGAGCTCCTCAGTTTGGTGTCGCCAAGTTACACACGCACGCACGCGCGCACATGCGTGTGCGTGCACGCGCGCGCCGCCTATTCAAGCCGCTCGTGAAACCATAAACCTGAGACTGAAAACAAAACTAGCAGCCGAACGGGTTTATTTTGCTGAGATGGACACTGCCTTTTCTCTTCTTCACCGAAACAAGAGTGAGTGTTACTTAATAAAGGCAGATTAAAAGAGTTTCGGTTTGCTCCTGCTCCTCCCTCGAGCACTACAGTACCTCAGCCGGTGTTCTGAAATTTCTTCCTACCTATAATTTCTTCCTACCCGGTGTTCTGTAAAGTTATCCTAGCAAGTTCTCATACAGACCGTTTTATTATTCAAAACAAGTCATTACAAATTATTTGACTCGGCCAAAGACTCGACCAATACGCACAAAACATAAAAATCGGCAAATGCGTGAAATTCTCACCGATTTTCTATCAGCCCAGCTGATCGGTGGGACAAAACTACTGTTGAATTTTCCTACCCTCCTGGATTTCGCGCATGCGTAGTAGGCTTGGTAGGATAACTTGACAGAACAGCAGCGCAGATGTGCAGATCAGACAAGACAGAAGACGTTGCGCATGCGTGCAGACATAGCGGAGACATTTATGCGTCACCGTATAGACGCAGATTTCCTCCTTGAAAACGGTCGTGTAGACGCGGAAAAAAGTGAGAACGAAAACGGACTTTTGCGGTTTTGTTTCAGACCGTCCCCGTGTAAAGTGGGCGTCAGAGTCATTTTAATTGATGGCAGGTGTGAACCCAAAAAGTTTGTTTTTCGATTGAATTGTACAGGTTATAGGTCACATTAAAGGTGGGAAAAATTTTGAAATTATTTATCGTGGTCTCATAGGTTTTTCTGATGTTTAAAAAAATAATAATAATTTTAGCAGGGTGTGTACACTTTTTATCCACTGTATGTGATTTTTCCATGAAATATGAATAGTAAATTAATAAAGTAAACATTATAAATGTAGGTAAGATATTTTAGTTCTGAACTTCGGCAGTCCAAGCATTTAATTGTTTTAGACTTCTTAATTTTTTTTTTTTATCTGTGATGCATCATCCATACAAAACCGGTAACCAATTTGCATCTGTGATGCATCCGTATTAAAATCCGTAACCACTCTGTATTTTGTATCTTTTTTTTTTTTTTAATTATATTTCCGTAATTTGTGACCTGTCCGTATTTTATCAGTCACCGGAGTGTGTACATGGGTTGTTTTGAAGTCCGAGCTGTACAGTATGACCCGGAATAATGTGCTACTACTTGGGAAAAACTTCCAGGACTATTCCTAAGTTGCATGCATTTATTTACCTGAGTGGCAGCACCAACCGGGATTATAGTTGTGGTGTGACTCCTCCAGACTGGAACTAAATTCAGACAGCGGTATAGTCAGAGTTGTAGTTATAGGTATACTACCGTTCAAAAGTTTGGGGTCACCCAGACAATTTTGTGTTTTCCATGAAAAGTCCCGCTTTTATTTCCCACCATAAGTTGTAAAATGAATAGAAAATATAGTCAAGACATTTTTCTGGCCATTTTGAGCATTTAATCGACCCCACAAATGTGATGCTCCAGAAACTCAATGTGCTCAAAGGAAGGTCAGTTTTATAGCTTCTCTAAAGAGCTCAACTGTTTTCAGCTGTGCTAACATGATTGTACAAGGGTTTTCTAATCATCCATTAGCCTTCTGAGGCAATGAGCAAACACATTGTACCATTAGAACACTGGAGTGAGAGTTGCTGGAAATGGGCCTCTATACACCTATGGAGATATTGCACCAAAAACCACACATTTGCAGCTAGAATAGTCATTTACCACATTAGCAATGTATAGAGTGGATTTCTGATTAGTTAAAAGTGATCTTCATTGAAAAGAACAGTGCTTTTCTTTCAAAAATAAGGACATTTCAAAGTGACCCCAAACTTTTGAACGGTAGTGTATAGTTATTGGTGTTGTGGGACCGGTCCCTAAATTAATCAGCCAATCAGAATCAAGCGCTCATCAGAATTAAAGCCCTGTCCGGATGGGATTAAACTCGCATGGAGTCCTGGAGTAATTTCCTATTTCACAGGAGCTCCTTTGTGACCTTTTATTCATTCTTTCATGCTTTATTCATTTCATCTATAATTATCTGAACCAGGGCTTTGAACTGGTTCAAGGAACGAAAACGAAAACCGGGAACTTTTTCTATTTCACATGGAACAGAAACGAAACCAGAAACTTTATTATTTTTTATGTTCCGGAACAGAAACGCTTATTAAAAATAACGGTAACCGGTTAATACCGGTTTTTATTTCGTTCCTCAAAGTTTCCGTAGCCTACAAATAAAAAAGTCATTCTTCTCCTGCGCAAGTTTCTATGACCCGCTGGGGTTCACTTCCTGTGTGACATTCACTGACTGAATGGAGAGAGCGGGAGGGTGGACTACTATCACGTCTCCACATCTTAAATAAGAGGTAAATATTGCAGTCTATCGTTATTCAAAAACGTCAATTTCAAACACGATATCAATATATTTGTCCACGTTAATGAGAGGCTCGCGAACATTAAATGACGTTAACCTCTGTTAGCCTATCAATGCATAGGGTCTGACTAGCCTTTGGTAACACACTAAACAAATTATCTTTTCATTTTGGCACTTTTTCTGTTTGTGTAGATGGGAAGACATACTGAGAATCCAAATCGCCAACATTTGAAATAATAATTGTTTTGAATTATTTCTTGTCTTATTTAATGAAGGTTGTAATAGAATTAGCCTACATTTGGCTTAAGCTGGATGAGACAGAGACATAATTTTATAGCCATTTGTTAAACAGCTGACAGGGAACGTAATTAACCGTTCCGGGAACGAAATTTTTTTGTTCTAACTGGTTCTGGAACGTCTATTTAATGGTGGAACCCAAAACCGGAAACGTTAAAATTCCGTTTCTGTTCGGAACGAACCAATAAGAAAAAAAGTTTGGTTCAAAGCCCTGATCTGAACTGATCAGTGTGAAAGCTTCTGTCTCAGTGTTTCTTCGAAAGACAGATTCTAGAACCCTGATATTTTTAAAGTACTCAGAGTTTATGAATATATAGAATTGTATAGAATCCAGGAACGGTGTATTGGCTATGGATATACAAACTGCTATTGTTAACATTTCAGCTGCAAAACATTTTTTTTTCTTTCTGCCCCCCGGTCTGGAATTCTTTTAAACAATGCTGTGTGTTAAACAACAGCCATGTAAAACACTCAAAGGAAAATCTGCTGCACAGTTGGTTGTTGTGGGGAGGGTGCGTTAGTGGGCGTTGTAGGGGGTATCGGTGGCACGGCTTTCATGTTCTGCACTTCTGTTTTGCATTTGCATTCGTTCCTTTCCTTACATTCCAGTCTTGCTCTCTTTCCCCCCCCCCCCTTTTTTTTTGGGAGTCTGGAGACGTGGTTGTAAAAAGGTGTTTCAGACAGCACGAGGAGATTTAAAAAAAAAATGCTCCACGCTTAAAAATCAACCAAATCATACCGGTTTTGACATTTTTGTGGCTAAAAAGATAAATCCTAACATAGTTTGGAAAACTTTTCCATTTCCTGGATGATGCTCATTATTTATGTTGTTGTAAATCCAGCTATTTGTCACAGGCCTTCTACCTCCAGATGCATTTTCTTCCTCGAGTCATTTACTCATTTGTTTGTCCGGGTTTACTCTGGTGCCTCTCTCTGAAGAAACTCGGTGTTATTTCAAGCTGGGTGAAATGATAATATACAGCCCCAATTCCAAAAAAGTTGGGACGCTGTGTAAACTGTAAATAAAAACAGAATCCTATAACTTGCAAATCATGAAAATCCTATGTTTCATTGAAAATAGTACAAAAAAAGCATATCAAATGTTGAAAGTGAGAAATTTTATTTTTTCTCATTTTGATCTCTGCAACAAGTTTCAAAAAAGTTGGCACAGGGGTGTGTTTACCACTGTGTTGCATCACCTCTACTTTTAACAACACTGTAAATGTTTGGGAACTGAGGAGGCCAGTTGCTGTAGTTTTGAAAGAGAAATGTTGTCCCATTCTTGCCTGATATACAATTTCAGTTGCTCAACAGTTTGGGGTCTCCTTTGTTGTTTTTTTTCGCTTTATAATGCACCAAATGTTTTCAGTGGGAGACAGGTCTGGAGTGCAGGCAGGTCAGTTTAGCACCTGAACTCTTTTACTACGGAGTCATGCAGTTTTAATATGTGCAGAAAGCGGTTTGGCATTGTCTTGGTGAAAGAAGGAAGGCCTTCCCTAAAAAAAAAAAGATTTTGTCTGGAGGGCAGCATTTGTGCTTCTTTAAGTATCCTTAAGTGGACTTCGACGTCTAAGCTTTGTTCCTTTCTGAAATGATCATTTCTTATATCGTCCACGGTTTCATAAATGTCAGCAAAACTCTACATTAAGAACTTTAAAAGCGAACAGATTTTTTTTTGATTTTCTGATAATGAGCCATAATGAGCCCCCCCGCCAAAAAAAAAAATCTGTTCAGTGATATGTAAATAACATTCATATCCTGTTGCTAAAAAAAAAAAAAAAAATGTATAGTTCCACGGTTCTGATTTTGTGATACATTATTTTGTATTTAAATATCATGAGGTGATTCGTACAATACACTCACCCACCACCTAATGTTATTGTAATTAAAGAAAGACTTTTATCGGTGTATATTTAAATAAATCATGTAAATAATAAACTCTTAAAATGAGCTTGTGAGCTTATTTTTTTTCAGTACAGATTCATAATTTATTCTTTAATGGTTGTGTTTTGTCTTTACATTGTGTTTAATCTCTCCATTTATCATGAAGCACTTAGAAATGGTGTGTTCCAAGATGAAAAGTGTGACATTGACAATGTATTATTATTATTTCTTCAGATTGTATAGTTCCATTAACTTTGTGTGTGTGTAAAAGTTCATGAATATTTTGTCCAACACCCCCCGCGCTTTTTTTGTTTGTTTGTTTGTTTGTTTGTTTGTTTTTTAAGTGAATTGTGCCAAGACAGCTCCAGGGTCATCTTGGAATGTAAATCATGAGGAAAAAAGATAACAAATGAGTCATCGAAAGCTGATACAAGTGTATAAGGCAGTGAGCTAATGCGTAATGCTCCTGCCAAAGCTCTGATAAGGCCAAGTATCGTTTGGAAGTGTGATTGGAGCTATAAAGTGCAGTAATATACGTGTTTTTAAAATGATGTGGGCCAGGGTGCTATTGTAACAGGAATTATTTTCTTTTGCGGATTATCAGGGTTTTTTTTTCTCCCCCCGTTAGTCATCTGCTCTTATTATCTCCACCCACAGGACTGCTCCAATTCTGAAGAGTACACGGTGGCTGCAGCTTTGCTTCCTCTGACCACGGCCTTTTATCGGGTAAGCGCACGCTGAGCTCAGCTCTTCCTGTCACTTCAACGTGATGTCATGAAAAATGCCATTTGTATAATAGCACAGTTTGGAGTATTATTCTCCATATACTACATCGATTTATTAACACTGTCACACATTTTAACGGGTTATAACGAGGGCTGGGTGATGTAGCTAAAAAAAAATGAAAATCTTGATATGCTGAAGAGAAATCACTATATTTAAGATATGATGCAATACGATGCGATCATCATGATGATCGCAAATGACTTCGTTTTCCGTCGTTGTTGATTTGACGTACAAGTGATCAGTGTGGGAAAGCGGTGAAAGCGACATACATGTTATTTATCAGCTGGGAGATCCGTATCGTGAAATACCGTGACCAAGGTCTTGAAAGTACTGAGCGAGGCCCTCTGGGCCGAGGTCACGGTATTTCACCATACGGACCGACCTTAAGCTGGTAAATAATATATTTATTTTTTTCTTTGCCAAATTCTAACAGAAAACGAGAGCGCCCGAAAGGGAAAACCGAGCCGAGCCGCCATTTTGAATCCTCATTCACGGCTGTAACGCAAATGGCTTCCTCCTCGGTATACAAGTGCACTTCCATGGCAGG
Source organism: Neoarius graeffei (assembly GCF_027579695.1). Lineage (NCBI taxonomy): Eukaryota > Metazoa > Chordata > Actinopteri > Siluriformes > Ariidae > Neoarius > Neoarius graeffei. The sequence continues at coordinate 9,391,564 of NC_083583.1, read as the reverse complement.
AAAAAAACTACATTTTGCCGCCTATGTAGTCCCCTATTTATACAAATAGGAGTCATTCAGGATTCAGCCATGTTTTTGCTCGGCGTTAGCAACAGTTAGAGGTTTTTAGCTTTCTCCTGAAATGTTTTCTTTTATTTCTTCTTCCTCAGGGTAGTAAAACTCGCTTTCTCTGTGAAGACTGTCGTTATCGCTATCCATGCTGTAAAATTAATGATATTCTGCTGAGAAATGCTGGCAAAAATTTATAAGATTTTTGATAATCTTATAAATGACACAAATTGCTACTCTGTTGTTTGTTGTTGTGAACGAGCGAGTCGCCAGAGGTCCGTAACCGGGGTCCGTACCATAGGATACGGACCCGCTTGCCAGCCAGTCAGAGCGCAGGATTTGATGGAAACCGCACCGCGAAAAATAAATAAATAGAGGATATTACACTGTGGCACGGAGATATGAAGTTTATCTTCAAGTAGTGAATGGATGTATCATGAACGAGTGATATACTTTTCAGCACTAGAAGATAAACTTCATATCTTCACACCACTGTGTAATGTTCTTTATATTATATGGACACATCCACAAAAAAAATATGCAAGTTAATCAAAAGGATTTTAATTTTGAACCGGTTTGCCATTTTTGACAACGCGGGTCTAGTCAGCGGGAAAACACTGGAAGTGACATCATCGGAGTGAAATATCAGGAATTATTATACATACAGGACACTTTTTCCATGGAATAAAAACATGTGTTCCATTTATTGATGGCATGTAATATCATATCGCTTATCCTTCTTGTATTACGCCACTCTCTCCAATGGCGAATGAGCATGCAGTATTGTTATAATATTGCACGTTGTCAAGACAACACAATGTGACGCGTGAAGATCCAGTGAAAAAACTTTGCTGCTGCGCCTGCGTGCAATCATTTCTTTGTCGGCCGGGAGAGAGAGAAGATGAGGTTAATCCAGTGCTACGTTTAAGCAATAAATAAACTGAAACTAAAGATGCACTGAACACCCGACAGACTACCGAAACTTAATGCATATTTACAAGAGAAAAACATGCCAATGGACATCGAAAAACTGGAAAAGAGACACGTTGGAGATGTAAAACTTCTGCGCTAGCGAGTGACTGTGACAGTTTGTACACAGACTTGGCCGCCAGGTTTGCTTCATTAAAAGCGGAAGATTTAGAGAGAATCTTGAAAGAGAAAGGCTACCAAAACTTCACTGGATATTCTTCACGCATTTAATCTTCCGTATTAAAGAAGAACTGAAGTCATTTTTAAACTTGCTTTATTTCTTAATTAACATGTTATTCAATTACGTTTTCGGTTTTAGTAACCTTATATCGTGACTCATATTGGCAACTAATTGCAGTTAAATATTCGGTTTGTAGCCGTGTTGAATTTAGTTCGTTTGGTCCATGGCAGGCGTCGCTTATCCGTGCGATCTTCACGAGACTTGTGCGAGACTTCTTCACATTTCGAAGTGTCAGCCAGGTGTCAGCGCCGCCATTTTGAAAACTGTTTTCCAAACGAAGTATTGCACAAAAACAAGTTTAAATGACGATTACTGCCTACTTTTTTCAAACTTTCCTGATTGCTATCAAACCAAACAAAACTTCTAGCTTGATTACGTCAGCATTCGAAAGAGGGCGTGCGCGTCTTTTGACAACGCTGGTGGATGTTGGTCACTTTGATTCCCGCCGTACGTTTTACTTCCGTCCTACGATGTCTCGCACGGGTCTCAACGAATCTCGTTTACAGACATTGCTTTGACATATGGACTGATATATTACAGAGCATATTTCAAACACTCATAACTTACTCTCGCAGTGACAAAATAGCTATCAAAAACACATTCCGATATTTAATAAAATGAGATGAATAGAATTTTGATGATTAAAAAATTGGCCTTCAGTTCTCCTTTAAATATATGGAAAAACTGGAAAAGAGACACGTCAGAGACATAAAACTTCCATGTTAGGGAGTGACTGTGACAGTTTGTAAACAAACATGGCTGTGAGGTTTGCGCCATTAAAAGTGGAAGATATATTTTGAAAGAGACAGACCCGCTGAACACCCGAAAGGCTACCAAAACTTCACTGGATATTCTTCATGCACATTTCCAAGAGAAAAACATACCAATGGGCATTGAAAAACTGGAAAAGAGAGCAACAGCGGAAATATTGTCAAAGTTCTACTTGGAGGTGAGGAAAAGTGACGGAGACTCTTACAAGAGGACTTCACTCGTGGACTTCACTCAGCAAAGCCCTTTTGTTTTGGACAACTGCAATGGAACAATCAATTACGACCAAAAGTAACTGAACTTGAACTGTCTCCCTGGATAGAGCTTGGATACAAGTTGGGTTGCTGTTCAGGCTTTTTGGACTTGTACCATTTTTATTGTTAGAACTTTGACTTTGTACAGTACATTGGATTGACAGAACATTGAATTACATTCGATCAGAATCAGCATTCAATATTGGCAAGTTCCCCCTGTTCTTAACTTTTTGTAAAATCTATCAAACGTGTATGTATAATAATAATAATAATAATATTGGCTGTTTTTTCCCGTGGTCTATCAGATATATTCCATGCAGCTACTTGTCTTTGATTCGTTCAGTGTCATGCTAGCTGAATGGAATATATCTGATAGACCACTCAATACCAGCCAATATTATTTAAATATGTCACTCAGATCCGTGATGTATTTCATATGAAAAACACGAGTTTTTCAACACGAGAAGATAAACTTCATATCTTTAAACCAACATGTGATTTTCTTTTTATTATATCGACACATTCACAAACCCAAAGTCCCCAAATTTATCAAGACAACTCGCTCATCAATTTCCTCACGAGTGACATATAGAGATTTAAGTCACGGTTTTGGTTCTCCACGTTCCGCATGGAGCTCGTATGAAAAATACAGGAGGTGTATTAGGGTGGTCCCAAATTTTTTTTTTTTTTTTAGGATTTTGTTACGACCACCTTACCTTTTTTTTTACATTGCCTAAAAGAAGTTATTGTGTGAAATTTGGTCAAGATTGAACAATGTTTAGAGGTGCCACAAAGCCATTAAAGTTTTCACTCAAGACAATATAAAATAATGTGGCTTATTAACTGTTTCACATTAATACAAACAATACAGTAATATAACTTCCTGTGTTCAAAGTAACAATAGCTATTACTTGTCTGTGATTTTCTAAACCCTTCGGTATTATGGTATCTTGTGGAGATAAAAGAACACACTAAGGACTTCCCTAGCAGAAGGAAGCTTTCTCCCAGACAGTTCCTTGGAAGTGGGACCAATTAACCAAACGTAATTGTCCTTTCTGGTTTTGTGCTTTGCACCACCGGTACTACTTGTATTACTGTTGCTAGCCATCTGAAAAACATAGAAAGAAAAACATTCACAACTTCATCAGCATATTACGATCAGTGCTCATTGTTTAAGAACCCCTTAGCGCATGAAAGTTAACCTTCTATCAGTCTATAAACTCTTCCTGCCTCTTCTTTTTCATAGAAGTGGCATATTCCCTCTAGAACTGTGACTTTTTGGGGGTTTGAGATCTTCTCTGCAACAGTCTACGCACCAACTAATGTTAATGGCTTAACCCGATTTGCAACCTCGTGTGGCATCTCTAAATATTTCTGAAATTTTGCTTGTTGCCTTCTTTTAGCCTATGTAAAAAAAAATGTTAGGGTGGTCAGAATGTTTTGGTAAAAAAAAATTTTCCCATACATTTCGGGACCACCCTAAGGTGCATTTCCCAGTAAAACGCTCTTGTCCATATAACATAACACAGTGATGCGCAGGTGAGAGAGCTGCACCGGTCTTTCTTGTTAAAATGCACATAGATGGTAACCTGCGTAGCACATTCAATGTTATAAACAGGGCCGTTTCTTATATCTTCTTCTTCTATAAAATAATATTGAATGTATACCCAACCGTAATTGTAGTTCGATTAAATTTTGTGGAGCGTCCGTGATAAAAAGTTCCGATCCATTCCTTCACCTGCCTCTCTTTCTGTCTCTTTCTCTTCCTCCAAAACGCAGTTTGTCATTTAACCCGGTTTGTCCTGATCCTCCTCCTCCTTACCCTCGGTTCACGCAAACAAGTAAACAGTTGTATGATTTTCAGGCCTGATTTCAACAACAGCAGCATGCTATGATGTTTCTCCATCGTACTCCCCCAACACACACACACACAAAATATCAGATGCTGTTGTAATAACAGAAGACAGAAGCATGAGCAAACCCATGTTCAAGAACAGAGGAATAAATAATATCTTCAAAAACCTCAAAGCTTTTGGGATTTTTTTTTTCCCCCTTCTTTTGCCCGGATGCTGAGTTTACACTCCTCCGTGTGAGCAGATTGATGGACCACAATGTCCACAGAGTTGTTGTCATAGACACGGCGGATCTCTGTCCGCTTCTTGCTGTGTGTGTGTGTATGTGTGTGTGTGTGTATTGACATAATGATTCACTGCTCGCCTGTGGGATCTCTGTTGTAACTGAATCATTCAGGGCCATTCCTGTTCCTTTTCCACAACAACAGCACCTGCTCTGTCCTCAAATTAAACCCTTTAAATATTTGCAGCACATCTGCCCCAGGTCTGGACCTGAGGGCCAGTGCAACCCAACCCACGCTCGCATGGAGCTCCGTTTTTCTCTCTGTTTGATTTTAACTCCTTTATTTTCTTTTCTAGTGTGTGTTAGCAGTTCCTGGCCCCCTGTACTGTAGGCTTAGTGATGCATCATCTCCTCCTCGTCCTCGTCCTCCTCAGGCTGTGAGGAGAAAGGCACAAAATTGTTCCGAAGTGAATGGAGCTTAGTTTTAAAACTCTAACGAGACACATTAGGCTTTTATACTCAAATAATTCTGCAGTGTTTAGTGATTTGCTAATTAAAACAGGTTTTTTTTGGGGGGGGTATTCCCTTTATTCCTGTGATGTAATAAAGTGATGATTATTTATTATCGCTTTCACCGTTAGCTCAAAGATCTACAAGATGACGAGCACCATGGCATTGATGCTTGCATTCACTTCAAATTTGATGCTTTGGAAGCTGATGGGGTTTTTTAGACTTTGTTGAGGTGACAGAGTTTAAAAGGCTAAAGCGACGCCGCATCACTCTTTATCGATAGAGATGAAGCGAGGGCTGAATTCCACTGGAGACCAAATCTCGGTAGCTATTAAATGTACATAGGAGACACCCTTAAAGTCAAACAAGACCCAAAACTAAACGTCGTTTGCTGATCATGGGACGTGACCTTTGTATGTTTTTAAATTAAAAATAAAATTTTATAACAATTCATTCATTTTAAAAGTTATGATATTGCTAAAAACGGGCTGACCTAGACGCAACCATATATCTGACTGTGACGTTAATGGCACACTAGAACGCCATTTACCTTCGTTAGACAGAGACATCAAATAAAGGCTTCTAATTCTAAAAAATAATAATAATTGTCAGGCACCACTTCTCTCTCTCTCTGTGCGTCTTTGTGCACATTTCATTCAGTGCGTTTACATGCACATAGAGAAAATCGAATTTCTGCCGTAGCTCGACTGAAATCGAAGTTCTAAATGCCATGGAAACACCTTAGCTCGGCTGAAATTGAACCGAACTTGATTTCTCGGAATCGAGCTACACGACCTAGATTATGCGATTTTTGCTGAGCTACTTAGTGCATGTAAACCCTATCGAGCTACGTAGTCGAGCTACTTACTTCAGCACTGCCCCTTCCGGAAGTGACGAGTGACGAGACCACAAGCGGGAAACACGACAGCCTCGGTCGGCATGACAACAGTAGTAGTAGCGAGCAGCAGAAGAGGTCAGGAGGAACAAACGAAGAAGAGAAAATGGCGAGCAGAAACGTGCACTTCTGGAGCAATGAGGAGACAGAGTTCATGCTCATTCAGCTTAAGGAGTTGAATATATTAAAATTCATGGACGGGAGACAAACGCGCAATGGAGAACACGGAACTGATAACTTTGTTTACACTCTTGAATAGCTCTTCTTCATGACGACAACCGGAAGTGTACCAACACGATGGGGCGTGTAGCGCCACCTGTGGCTCGGGTGCACAATGTACCTCACACAATAGCTCGATTTCCTTGTGTGCATGTAGGATTGGATTTCTCTGGCACCCCTGCTGGGACCCTTAGCTCGATTACCGACAGCAGCTCGATTTGGATGTGCATGTAAACATACTGATTGCTTCAGCAGGGTTAAATACAGAAAAAGAACTTCACTGTGCTGTAATGTATATGTGACAAATAAAGGCTTCTATTTCAAAAAAAAAATCACCAGGCACCACTTCTTTCTTTCTCTCTCTCTCTGTGCACATTTCACTGCTTCAGATGGGTTAAAATACAGAGAAAGAGCTTCACCATGCTGTAATGTACACTACCGTTCAAAAGTTTGGGGTCACCCAGACAATTTTGTGTTTTCCATGAAAAGTCCCGCTTTTATTTACCACCATAAGTTGTAAAATGAATAGAAAATATAGTCGAGACATTTTTCTGGCCATTTTGAGCATTTAATCGACCCCACAAATGTGATGCTCCAGAAACTCAATGTGCTCAAAGGAAGGTCAGTTTTATAGCTTCTCTAAAGAGCTCAACTGTTTTCAGCTGTGCTAACATGATTGTACAAGGGTTTTCTAATCATCCATTAGCCTTCTGAGGCAATGAGCAAACACATTGTACCATTAGAACACTGGAGTGAGAGTTGCTGGAAATGGGCCTCTATACACCTATGGAGGGGCGGCACGGTGGTGTAGTGGTTAGCGCTGTCGCCTCACAGCAAGAAGGTCCTGGGTTCGAGCCCCGGGGCTGGCGAGGGCCTTTCTGTGCGGAGTTTGCATGTTCTCCCCGTGTCCGCGTGGGTTTCCTCCGGGTGCTCCGGTTTCACCCACAGTCCAAAGACATGCAGGTTAGGTTAACTGGTGACTCTAAATTGACCGTAGGTGTGAATGTGAGTGTGAATGGTTGTCTGTGTCTATGTGTCAGCCCTGTGATGACCTGGCGACTTGTCCAGGGTGTACCCCGCCTTTCGCCCGTAGTCAGCTGGGATAGGCTCCAGCTTGCCTGCGACCCTGTAGAAGGATAAAGCGGCTAGAGATAATGAGATGAGATGACACCTATGGAGATATTGCACCAAAAACCAGACATTTGCAGCTAGAATAGTCATTTACCACATTAGCAATGTATAGAGTGGATTTCTGATTAGTTTAAAGTGATCTTCATTGAAAAGAACAGTGCTTTTCTTTCAAAAATAAGGACATTTCAAAGTGACCCCAAACTTTTGAACGATAGCGTATATGACAAATAAAGGCGTCTAATTCTAAAAAAAAAAAAATCGCCAGGCACAACTGCGCTCACTCTCTTGTTCTCTCTCTGTCTGTCTTTCTGTCTCTCTCTGTTCATTGCTTCAGCAGGGTTAAATACAGAAAAAGAACTTCACTGTGCTGTAATGTATATGTGACAAAGGTTTCTAATTCTAAAAATCTACTCAGACATTATTATTATTATTATTATTATTAGTAGTAGTAGTAGTATACCCCCGCTCTGAAGGAGGAGGGTATACTGGTTTACCTCTTTCCGTCCGTATCTCCATCCATCCGAAACACACTTTTTCTCAGCAACCACAAATCACAGCCACTTGGTACCAAACTTCAGCTTGGGGTTCTATACCGTGTTTACCGTTTTCAGGTCTGTCCCACATCGACTTCCTGTTTACCGACTGAATGTGTTTACGAAACATATAGGGTGGATTTTGACGCCATTTCAAGAAGCAAAATGCTATTTCAAAATGACAGTTTCCCAGGATGCTGTTTGAAATCCCTGGGGAGAGACACTGCTCTTTACTTACTCGTTTCAGGGTTCATTATTTGTTGAAGTCAACATTCATAGTAAGTGTCCTATTCCTTCGATGGCTCGCATTCTGATATAAGCGAGAGCGGGGGGATACGGAAGTGAGCAGGAGCTCACAGTTCATCTTGTCTGTAACCATGTTTTTTTTTTTTTTCTTAACTGGCAGCAAAATCCGTGAATCAACAAACTTCTTTTATGAAGTTTTATAAATCTCCCTCGGCTAGATAACACACGCAGTACTGCCACAGATACTAGTACACAATCCTGTTGTCATAGCAACGCGATTCTTGCCGTCTAAAAAGATCGCTTTTCTCAGTGAAGTAAAACAAACAAATGCATGTCACACAAAATGATCATTCGTCGGGCTTATTTTTACATTCAGACGCTTGACATTCGGCATCTTTAGGGTTGTTTGCAACGATTTAGAAGTGATGTGTCCATGAGAACTTGGTGACGTCACGATATTGGAACCTCGGCGAGAGTAAGATGTCGGCGCCCAGGGACGTTGTTTTTCTTTAAAAATAAAATCTGTACACAGTATACAGGAATAAACATGAACAAGTGAACACTCGAACATGTCTTGTATGGACATTTAACAATTATTCCACGAAATCGAGTTGTACATGAGCTGAGTGCGCTATAATCCATGTACGACGAGATTGAGTGGAATAACTGTTTTATTCTATCCACATTGACTGGATTTTGAGAAACAGCATTTTTATTTTTTTGCAAATTTGATAAATAAAAACTTTATACAAAATGTTCAACAAAATCATTTCCGATTAGAATGTAAAGAAACCGGTGAAATGACAGGAGCAATTTGTGAAAAATGCAATTAATAATAATTCTTGGAAAAAAAAAAGATTTCTTCTTTCCATCAAATACTTTAATTCCATATTTTTTTTGGGGGGGGGTCGAGTAGAGTTTTTATTTCGTCCTCGGCTGGTTCAGCAACACGCTCCGCCATTTTTTTTCTCTACTCATGGGATATGAGCTGATATCCTAGTAGTAGAGTAGCCAATCAGAGCGCGTGATTGCTCATATCCAGTGAATATGGATGGAATAATATCTGTTAGTATAAAGGAGTTTATTTTTGGGGTTTTGTTTGACTTTAAGGGAAAGTGGTGCCTTTTTTCCTCTTCATCACCATCATCTCCTCGCAGCCCGACGGAAATCAGACACTGATTTCTCCTGGACTCAAGAATACACGTGAGCAACGAGGGTCATCTGCGATCTGAATACCAATTCCATGAACCTAATCCCCACAAAACCAACACGAACTTTTTCTCCGCACACCCACGGGGGGGTTTGGAACATCGTGTAATTTGTTTGTAAGACAGCTAATGTTGTGTACTTCCACAACTAGAATATAGCAGAACTCTTTCTTTCTCTTTTCCTTTCTTTCTTTTTCTGTCTATCTGTCTGTCTAATATTTTTTTTCTTTTATCTATCTATCTATCTATCTATCTATCTATCTATCTATCTCTCTCTCTCTCTCTCTCTCTCTCTCTTTCTTTCTTTCTTTCTTTCCTTTATCTATCTATCTATCTATCTATCTATCTATCTATCTATCTATCTATCTATCTATCTATCTATCTATCTATCTATCTATCTCTTTCTTTCCTTTTTCTATCTATCTATCTATCTATCTATCTATCTATCTATCTATCTATCTATCTATCTATCTATTCTTTCTTTCTTTCCTCTATCTATCTATCTATCTATCTATCTATCTATCTATCTATCTATCTATCTATCTTTCTTTCTTTCTTTCTTTCTTTCTTTCTATCTCCTTTTTCTATCTATCTATCTATCTATCTATCTATCTATCTATCTATCTATCTATCTATCTATCTATTCTTTCTTTCTTTCTTTCCTTTATCTATCTATCTATTCTTTCTTTCTTTCCTTTATCTATCTATCTATCTATCTCTCTCTCTCTCTCTCTCTCTCTCTCTCTCTCTCTTTCTTTCTTTCTTTCTTTCTTTCTTTCTCCTTTTTCTATCTATCTATCTATCTATCTATCTATCTATCTATCTATCTATCTATCTATCTATCTATCTATCTATCTATCTATCTATTGCTTTCTTTCTTTTTCATTTCTTTTTTCTTTTCTTCCTTTCTTTCTTAAATCAGAAGTTCCCTAACCAGCTGTGCTGTCTTTAGACATCTGAAAACTGTTCTTGAGCATATTGAATTTCTTCTAAGTCCTGTTCTGTTTCATGTAACGAGAAAACCAGATTAAAGCGTTAGTTAAAAAGGACGCACCATGCTCACATCGTTTGTACAAAATGAGACACCTCTGATATGGGCAGGAGAGATTAGTGAAACCGTGTGTGTGCTTTTCTTCTCTGCTCCAGGAATCTGATTTTCTTTCAGATTTCCAAAGGAATTATGTTTGTATGCAGTTTGCTTACGCAGGCAGATCAAGGCTGGGTCCGTGATTTATTCTTCGTGCTATCAATCTTTCACCTACAGCCGAGGCCGGGGACGTTTGCAAACATTTGCGCAGCCATTTTCCCTGTATTTCTCCAGCTCTCAGGACTGTCCTCGTGCATGATGTGTGTTCCTGGCTACTGGCAGGAGAAGAAGGAACAAATCTCTTTTGTGTATTCTGTCTCCTCTCTTATTATGACACTCATTTGAGATACAGAGGTAAGACGAGGACGTGATGGGAGGATCCAGGACTCCTGGTTTGGATGTGCTCTCTCGGTACAGTGTTGGTGGTTAGTGTAGAGTGCGGGTCACTCCGTGCCCATGGAGCTCGGCACGGAAGGTTTTATTGGTTTATCATGGATGGAAGATTAACCCCGAGCCCCAGGCAGGTCACTCGAGGACAGTGAGCGCTGTGTCCTCGTGGGAACCTGCTGTGTTTAAAGACTCTGCAAAGCAGATTAAAGTCATTGATGGCAGGAATTAATGCTCTTCCTCTTACCTCATTGAAAATGTAGGGGCTCGTTTTAATCCGCCACATTGTGGTTGCATCCTTGAAAACAATTCGGCAAGTTCTTGGCCAGTGTTCCAGCTATGCCATGTCCTTGCACGGAATAGATATTTCAGTCTGGTGAGCATCTTCTCTTGACGTGTTTAACCGTGAGGATGCTGACAGTACCAAACAAAAACAGTGCTGTGCTCCTGGGTTACGGTTTTCTTTACCCACAGTAACGTTTTCTGATCACAGTTTAACATGATTTTGCATTTCTTACCGAGGATACAATTCACCATTTTCACATTTCGGTGAATCCCAAATGGCTCTGTTCACTTTGTTTGTTTGAGCACGTAAGTGTGTATGACACGACAGCACTGAATATTCTACCTAGTACACTTCGTTCATACTGTATCGAGCATAAAATAATACCGAGTGCCCTTCATTCATACTGCATAGGGCATAACATAATACCTAGTGCCCTACTACATAGAGCATAACATAGTACCTAGTGCCCTTCATTTATACTGCATAGAGCATAACATAATACCTAGTGCCCTTCATTTATACTGCATAGAGCATAACGTAATAACTAGTGCTCTTCATGCATACTATATAGGGCATAACATAATACCTAGTGCCCTTCATGTGCACTATATAGGGCATAATGTAATACCTAGTGCCCTTCCTGAATATTACATGGGGTATAACATAATGCCTAGTGCCCTTCATGCATACTACATGGGGCATAATGTAATACCTAGTGCCCTTCATTTATACTGCATAGAGCATAACGTAATAACTAGTGTTCTTCATGCATACTATATAGGGCATAACATAATACCTAGTGCCCTTCATTTATACTGCATAGAGCATAACATAATAACTAGTGCTCTTCATGCATACTATATAGGGCATAACATAATACCTAGTACCCTTCATGTGCACTATATAGGGCATAATGTAATACCTAGTGCCCTTCCTGAATGTTACATGGGGTATAACATAATGCCTAGTGCCCTTCATGCATACTACATGGGGCATAATGTAATACCTAGTGCCCTTCATTTATACTGCATAGAGCATAACGTAATAACTAGTGCTCTTCATGCATACTATATAGGGCATAACATAATACCTAGTACCCTTCATGTGCACTATATAGGGCATAATGTAATACCTAGTGCCCTTCCTGAATATTACATGGGGTATAACATAATGCCTAGTGCCCTTCATGCATACTACATGGGGCATAATGTAATACCTAGTGCCCTTCATTTATACTGCATAGAGCATAACGTAATAACTAGTGCTCTTCATGCATACTATATAGGGCATAACATAATACCTAGTACCCTTCATGTGCACTATATAGGGCATAATGTAATACCTAGTGCCCTTCCTGAATATTACATGGGGTATAACATAATGCCTAGTGCCCTTCATGCATACTACATGGGGCATAATGTAATACCTAGTGCCCTTCATTTATACTGCATAGAGCATAACGTAATAACTAGTGCTCTTCATGCATACTATATAGGGCATAACATAATACCTAGTACCCTTCATGTGCACTATATAGGGCATAATGTAATACCTAGTGCCCTTCCTGAATATTACATGGGGTATAACATAATACCTAGTGCCCTTCATGCATACTACATGGGGCATAATGTAATACCTAGTGCCCTTCATGCATACTATATAGGGCATAACATTAATATCTACTGCCCTTCATTCATGCTACATAGGGCATAACATAATACCTAGTGCCCTGCATGCATACTATATAAGGCATAATGTAAGACCTAGTGTCCTTCCTGAATATTACATGGGGTATAACATAATACCTAGTGCCCTTCATTCATGCTACATAGGGCATAACGTAATACCTACTGCCCTTCATGTGCACTATATAGGGCATAATGTAATACCTGGTGCCCTTCCTGAATATTTCATGGGGTATAACATAATACCTAGTGCCCTTCATGCATACTACATAGGGCATAACGTAATACCTAGTGCCCTGCATGCATACTATATAGGGCATAATGTAACACCTAGTGCCCTTCCTGAATATTACATGGGGTATAACATAATACCTAGTGCCCTTCATGCATACTGTATAGGGCATAATGTAATACCTAGTCCCCTTCCTGAATATGACATGGGGTATAACATAATACCTAGTGCCCTTCATGCATACTATATAGGGCATAACGTAATACCTAGTGCCCTTCATTTATACTGCATAGAGCATAATGTAATAACTAGTGCTCTTCATGCATACTATATAAGGCATAACATAATACCTAGTGCCCTGCATGCATATTATGTAGGGCATAATGTAATACCTGGTGCCCTTCCTGAATATTACATGGGGTATAACATAATGCCTAGTGCCCTTCATGCATACTACATGGGGCATAACGTAATACCTAGTGCCCTGCATGCATACTATATAGGGCATAATGTAACACCTAGTGCCCTTCCTGAATATTACATGGGGTATAACATAATACCTAGTGCCCTTCATGCATACGGAAAAGGGCATAATGTAATACCTAGTGCCCTTCCTGAATATGACATGGGGTATAACATAATACCTAGTGCCCTTCATGCATACTACATAGGGCATAACGTAATACCTAGTGCCCTTCATGCATACTATATAGGGCATAACGTAATACCTAGTGCCCTTCATTTATACTGCATAGAGCATAACATAATAAGTGCGCTTCATGCATACTATATAGGGCATAACGTAATACCTAGTGCCCTTCATGCATGCTACATAGGGCATAACGTAATACTTAGTGCCCTTCATGCGTACAATATAGGGCATAACGTAATACCTAGTGCCCTTCATGCGTACGATATAGGGCATAACGTAATACCTAGTGCCCTTCATGCATACTATATAGGGTATAACGTAATACCTAGTGCCCTTCATTTATACTGCATAGAGCATAACGTAATAACAAGTGCGCTTCATGCATACGATATAGGGCATAACATAATACCTAGTGCCCTTCATTTATACTGCATAGAGCATAACGTAATAACAAGTGCGCTTCATGCATACGATATAGGGCATAACGTAATACCTAGAACCTTTCATTCATACTATGTAGGGTATAGCAAAATACCTAGTGCCCTTCCTGCATATTACACAGGGCATAACATGATACCTAGTACCCTCCATTCATACCATATAGGGTATAGCATAATACCTAGTGCCCTTCCTGCATACTACGTAGGACATAACATAATACTTAGTGCTCTTCATGCATACTATATAGGGCATAACGTAATACCTAGTGCCCTTCATGCATACTACATAGGGCATAACGTAATACTTAGTGCCCTTCATGCATACGATATAGGGCATTACGTAATACCTAGAACCTTTCATTCATACTATATAGGGTATAGCAAAATACCTAGTGCCCTTCCTGCATATTACACAGGGCATAACATAATACCTAGTACCCTCCATTCGTACCATATAGGGTATAGCATAATACCTAGTGCCCTTCATGCATACTACATAGGACATAACATAATACTTAGTGCTCTTCATGCATACTATATAGGGCATAACGTAATACCTAGAACCTTTCATTCATACTATATAGGGTATAGCAAAATACCTAGTACCCTTTCTGCATACCAGTGTGTGACACAATACCTAGTGGCCTTCCTGCATACTACATAGGGCATAACATAATAGATAGATACTACATATGTATATAGTATACTATACAGGGTATAACATGATACCTTCAGGCATTCTATATAGGTTATTATCTGATTATTATTGCCCTTCATGCGTACTACATAGGGAAATAACTTAATAGGGTATAACATGAAACTTAGTGCCCTTCATGCATACTACATAGGGCATAACCCAATACCTGGTACCCATCATGCATACTACACAGGGAATCAATTAATGGCGTATGACCTAATCCCTTCTGTCCTTCATGCATACTGCCGAGAGTGCAGCTGAATACCTGCTGCCCTTCATGGATACTCAATAGGATATGATGTGCTGGTTAGTACCTTGCTTGCATACTACATAGGGTGTACCATGATGCCGAGTGCCTTTCATACAGCCTACCTAGGGAATATCTTAATAGGGTGTAACGTAATACCTAGTGCCCTTCATGCATACTAATACAGGTTATAATGTGATTACTGGTGCTCGTCATGCATACTACATAGGGTATAACATATAGTGTCCTTCATGTACACTACATACTGTATACCATAATATCTAATGCTCTTTATGTATACTACAGAGGGAATCAATTAATAGGGTATAGCAATATCTACTGTGCTTCATGCGTACTAAATAGGGCATGACGTGATACCTAGTGCCCTTCATGCGTACTAAATAGGGCATGACGTGATACCTAGTGCCCTTCAGGCGTACTAAATAGGGTATGACGTGATGCATAGTGCCCTTCATGCATACTAAATAGGGTATGAAGTGATGCCAAGTGCCCTTCATGCATACTAAATAGGATATGGCATGATACCTAGTGCCCTTCATGCATACTAAATAGGGTATGATGTGATGCCTAGTGCCCTTCATGCATACTAAATAGGGTATGAAGTGATGCCTAGTGCCCATCATGCATACTAAATAGGGTATGACGTGATGCCTAGTGCCCTTCATGCATTCTAAATAGGGTATGAAGTGATGCCTAGTGCCCTTCATGTATACTAAATAGGGTATGACGTGATGCCTAGTGCCCTTCATGCATTCTAAATAGGGTATGAAGTGATACCTAGTGCCCATCATGCATACTAAATAGGGTATGACGTGATGCCTAGTGCCCTTCATGCATACTAAATAGGGTATGACGTGATGCCTAGTGCCCTTCATGCATACTAAATAGGGTATGACATGATGCCTAGTGCCCTTCATGCATACTAAATAGGATATGGCATGATACCTAGTGCCCTTCATGCATACAAAATGGGGTATGACGTGATGCCTAGTGCCCTTCATGCATACTAAATAGGGTATGACGTGATGCCTAGTGCCCTTCATGCATACTACGGTAAATAGGGTATGAAGTGATGCCTAGTGCCCTTCATGCCATGCTACATAGGGTATGACGTGATGCCTAGTGCCCTTCATGCCGTGCTACATAGGGTATGGCGTGATGCCTAGTGCCCTTCATGCATACTAAATAGGGTATGGCATGATGCCTAGTGCCCTTCATGCATACTAAATAGGGTATGACGTGATGCCTAGTGCCCTTCATGCATACTAAATAGGGTATGAAGTGATGCCTAGTGCCCATCATGCATACTAAATAGGGTATGACGTGATGCCTAGTGCCCTTCATGCATACTAAATAGGGTATGAAGTGATGCCTAGTGCCCTTCATGTATACTAAATAGGGTATGAAGTGATGCCTAGTGCCCATCATGCATACTAAATAGGGTATGACGTGATGCCTAGTGCCCTTCATGCATACTAAATAGGGTATGACGTGATGCCTAGTGCCCTTCATGCATACTAAATAGGATATGGCATGATACCTAGTGCCCTTCATGCATACAAAATGGGGTATGACGTGATGCCTAGTGCCCTTCATGCATACTAAATAGGGTATGAAGTGATGCCTAGTGCCCTTCATGCATACTAAATACGGTATGACGTGATGCCTAGTGCCCTTCATGCATACTACGGTAAATAGGGTATGAAGTGATGCCTAGTGCCCTTCATGCCATGCTACATAGGGTATGACGTGATGCCTAGTGCCCTTCATGCCGTGCTACATAGGGTATGGCGTGATGCCTAGTGCCCTTCATGCATACTAAATAGGGTATGGCATGATGCCTAGTGCCCTTCATGCATACTAAATAGGGTATGACGTGATGCCTAGTGCCCTTCATGCATACTAAATAGGGTATGAAGTGATGCCTAGTGCCCTTCATGCATACTAAATAGGGTATGAAGTGATGCCTAGTGCCCTTCATGCATACTAAATAGGGTATGAAGTGATACCTAGTGCCCTTCATGCCATGCTACATAGGGTATGATGTGATACCTAGTGCCCTTCATGCATAATAAATAGGGTATGAAGTGATGCCTAGTGCCCTTCATGCATACTAAATAGGGTATGACGTGATACCTAGTGCCCTTCATGCCATGCTACATAGGGTATGATGTGATACCTAGTGCCCTTCATGCATACTAAATAGGGTATGACGTGATGCCTAGTGCCCTTCATGCATACTAAATAGGGTATGACGTGATGCCTAGTGCCCTTCATGCCATGCTACATAAGGTATGATGTGATGCCTAGTGCCCTTCATGCATACTAAATAGGGTATGATGTGATGCCTAGTGCCCTTCATGAATACTAAATAGGGTATGACGTGATGCCTAGTGCCCTTCATGAATACTAAATAGGGTATGACGTGATGCCTAGTGCCCTTCATGCATACTAAATAGGGTATGACGTGATGCCTAGTGCCCTTCATGCATACTAAATAGGGTATGATGTGATGCCTAGTGCCCTTCATGAATACTAAATAGGGTATAACGTGATGCCTAGTGCCCTTCATGCATATTAAATAGGGTATGATGTGATGCCTAGTGCCCTTCATGAATACTAAATAGGGTATGACGTGATGCCTAGTGCCCTTCATGCATACTAAATAGGGTATGACGTGATGCCTAGTGCCCTTCATGCATACTAAATAGGGTATGACATGATGCCTAGTGCCCTTCATGCATACAAAATGGGGTATTTTGTGATTCCTAGTGCCCTTCATGCCATGCTACATAGGGTATGACGTGATGCCTAGCGCCCTTCATGCCATGCTACATAGGGTATGACGTGATGCCTAGCGCCCTTCATGCCGTGCTACATAGGGTATGACATGATGCCTAGTGCCCTTCATGCCGTGCTACATAGGGTATGACGTGATGCCTAGTGCCCTTCATGCCGTGCTACATAGGGTATGACGTGATGCCTAGTGCCCTTCATGCCGTGCTACATAGGGTATGACGTGATGCCTAGTGCCCTTCATGCATACTAAATAGGGTATGATGTGATGCCTAGTGCCCTTCATGAATACTAAATAGGGTATGACGTGATGCCTAGTGCCCTTCATGCATACTAAATAGGGTATGACGTGATGCCTAGTGCCCTTCATGCATACTACATAGGGTATGACGTGATGCCTAGTGCCCTTCATGCATACTAAATAGGGTATGACGTGATGCCTAGTGCCCTTCATGCATACTAAATAGGGTATGACGTGATGCCTAGTGCCCTTCATGCATACAAAATGGGGTATTTTGTGATGCCTAGTGCCCTTCATGCCATGCTACATAGGGTATGACGTGATGCCTAGTGCCCTTCATGCCATGCTACATAGGGTATGACGTGATGCCTAGTGCCCTTCATGCCATGCTACATAGGGTATGACGTGATGCCTAGCGCCCTTCATGCCGTGCTACATAGGGTATGACATGATGCCTAGTGCCCTTTATGCCGTGCTACATAGGGTATGACGTGATGCCTAGTGCCCTTCATGCATACTAAATAGGGTATGACGTGATGCCTAGTGCCCTTCATGCATACTAAATAGGGTATGACGTGATGCCTAGTGCCCTTCATGTCATGCTACATAGGGTATGACGTGATGCCTAATGCCCTTCATGCCGTGCTACATAGGGTATGACGTGATGCCTAGTGCCCTTCATGCATACTAAATAGGGTATGAAGTGATGCCTAGTGCCCTTCATGTCATGCTACATAGGGTATGACGTGATGCCTAGTGCCCTTCATGCCATGCTACATAGGGTATGACGTGATGCCTAGTGCCCTTCATGCCATGCTACCTAGGGTATGAAGTGATGCCTAGTGCCCTTCATGCCGTGCTACACAGGGTATGGCGTGATGCCTAGTGCCTTTCATGCCATGCTACATTGGGTATGGCGTGATGCCTAGTGCCCTTCATGCCGTGCTACCTAGGGTATGACGTGATGCCTACTGCCCTTCATGCCGTGGTACACAGGGTATGGCGTGATGCCTAGTGCCTTTCATGCCGTGCTACATTGGGTATGGCGTGATGCCTAGTGCCCTTCATGCCGTGCTATATAGGGTATGGCATGATGCCTAGTGCCTTTCATGCCATGCTACATAGGGTATGGCGTGATGCCTAGTGCCCTTCATGCCGTGCTACACAGGGTATGGCGTGATGCCTAGTGCCTTTCATGCCGTGCTACATTGGGTATGGCGTGATGCCTAGTGCCCTTCATGCCGTGCTATATAGGGTATGGCATGATGCCTAGTGCCTTTCATGCCATGCTACATAGGGTATGGCGTGATGCCTAGTGCCCTTCATGCCGTGCTACATAGGGTATGACGTGATGCCTAGTGCCCTTCATGATGTGCTACATAGGGTATGACGTGATGCCTAGTGCCCTTCATGATGTGCTACATAGGGTATGACGTGATGCCTAGTGCCCTTCATGCCATGCTACATAGGGTATGGCGTGATGCCTAATGCCCTTCATGCCGTGCTACATAGGGTATGACGTGATGCCTAGTGCCCTTCATGCATACTAAATAGGGTATGATGTGATGCCTAGTGCCCTTCATGCCATGCTACATAGGGTATGGCGTGATGCCTAGTGCCCTTCATGCCATGCTACGTAGGGTATGACGTGATGCCTAGTGCCCTTCATGCCATGCTACATAGGGTATGACGTGATGCCTAGTGCCCTTCATGCCGTGCTACATAGGGTATGACGTGATGCCTAGTGCCCTTCATGCCATGCTACATAGGGTATGACGTGATGCCTAATGCCCTTCATGCCTTGCTACATAGGGTATGACGTGATGCCTAGTGCCCTTCATGCCGTGCTACATAGGGTATGACGTGATGCCTAGTGCCCTTCATGCCATTCTACGTAGGGTATGACGTGATGCCTAGTGCCCTTCATGCCATGCTACGTAGGGTATGACGTGATGCCTAGTGCCCTTCATGCCTTGTTACATAGGGTATGACGTGATGCCTAGTGCTCTTCATGCCATGCTACATAGGGTATGACGTGATGCCTAGTGCCCTTCATGCCATGCTACATAGGGTATGACGTGATGCCTAATGCCCTTCATGCCTTGCTACATAGGGTATGACGTGATGCCTAGTGCCCTTCATGCCGTGCTACGTAGGGTATGACGTGATGCCTAGTGCCCTTCATGCCATGCTACATAGGGTATGGCGTGATGCCTAGTGCCCTTCATGCCATGCTACGTAGGGTATGACGTGATGCCTAGTGCCCTTCATGCCATGCTACATAGGGTATGACGTGATGCCTAGTGCCCTTCATGCCGTGCTACATAGGGTATGACGTGATGCCTAGTGCCCTTCATGCCATGCTACATAGGGTATGACGTGATGCCTAATGCCCTTCATGCCTTGCTACATAGGGTATGACGTGATGCCTAGTGCCCTTCATGCCGTGCTACATAGGGTATGACGTGATGCCTAGTGCCCTTCATGCCATTCTACGTAGGGTATGACGTGATGCCTAGTGCCCTTCATGCCATGCTACGTAGGGTATGACGTGATGCCTAGTGCCCTTCATGCCTTGTTACATAGGGTATGACGTGATGCCTAGTGCTCTTCATGCCATGCTACATAGGGTATGACGTGATGCCTAGTGCCCTTCATGCCATGCTACATAGGGTATGACGTGATGCCTAATGCCCTTCATGCCTTGCTACATAGGGTATGACGTGATGCCTAGTGCCCTTCATGCCGTGCTACGTAGGGTATGACGTGATGCCTAGTGCCCTTCATGCCATGCTACGTAGGGTATGACGTGATGCCTAGTGCTCTTCATGCCATGCTACGTAGGGTATGACGTGATGCCTAGTGCCCTTCATGCCATGCTACATAGGGTATGACGTGATGCCTAATGCCCTTCATGCCTTGCTACATAGGGTATGACGTGATGCCTAGTGCCCTTCATGCCATTCTACGTAGGGTATGACGTGATGCCTAGTGCCCTTCATGCCATGCTACGTAGGGTATGACGTGATGCCTAGTGCTCTTCATGCCATGCTACATAGGGTATGACGTGATGCCTAGTGCCCTTCATGCCATTCTACGTAGGGTATGACGTGATGCCTAGTGCCCTTCATGCCATGCTACGTAGGGTATGACGTGATGCCTAGTGCCCTTCATGCCATGCTACGTAGGGTATGACGTGATGCCTAGTGCCCTTCATGCCATGCTACGTAGGGTATGACGTGATGCCTAGTGCTCTTCATGCCATGCTACGTAGGGTATGACGTGATGCCTAGTGCCCTTCATGCCATGCTACATAGGGTATGACGTGATGCCTAATGCCCTTCATGCCTTGCTACATAGGGTATGACGTGATGCCTAGTGCCCTTCATGCCGTGCTACATAGGGTATGACGTGATGCCTAATGCCCTTCATGCCTTGCTACATAGGGTATGACGTGATGCCTAGTGCCCTTCATGCCGTGCTACATAGGGTATGACGTGATGCCTAGTGCCCTTCATGCCATGCTACATAGGGTATGACGTGATGCCTAATGCCCTTCATGCCTTGCTACATAGGGTATGACGTGATGCCTAGTGCCCTTCATGCCATGCTACATAGGGTATGACGTGATGCCTAGTGCCCTTCATGCCATTCTACGTAGGGTATGACGTGATGCCTAGTGCCCTTCATGCCATGCTACATAGGGTATGACGTGATGCCTAGTGCCCTTCATGCCTTGTTACATAGGGTATGACGTGATGCCTAGTGCCCTTCATGCATACTAAATAGGGTATGTTGTGATGCCTACTGCCCTTCATGCATGCTAAATAGGGTATGACGTGATGCCTTGTGCCCTTCATGCCGTGCTACATAGGGTATGACGTGATGCCTAGTGCCCTTCATGCCATGCTACATAGGGTATGACGTGATGCCTAGTGCCCTTCATGCCTTGTTACATAGGGTATGACGTGATGCCTAGTGCCCTTCATGCATACTAAATAGGGTATGTTGTGATGCCTACTGCCCTTCATGCATGCTAAATAGGGTATGACGTGATGCCTTGTGCCCTTCATGCCGTGCTACATAGGGTATGACGTGATGCCTAGTGCCCTTCATGCCTTGTTACATAGGGTATGACGTGATGCCTAGTGCCCTTCATGCATACTAAATAGGGTATGTTGTGATGCCTACTGCCCTTCATGCATGCTAAATAGGGTATGGCGTGATGCCTAGTGCCTTTCATGCCGTGCTACATAGGGTATGGCGTGATGCCTAGTGCCCTTCATGCCGTGCTACATAGGGTATGACGTGATGCCTAGTGCCCTTCATGCCGTGCTACATAGGGTATGACGTGATACCTAGTGCCCTTCATGCCATGCTTCATAGGGTATGATGTGATGCCTAGTGCCCTTCATGCATGCTAAATAGGGTATGATGTGATGCCTAGTGCCCTTCATGCATACTAAATAGGGTATGACGTGATGCCTAGTGTCCTTCATGCCATGCTAAATAGGGTATGTTGTGATGCCTACTGCCCTTCATGCATGCTAAATAGGGTATGACGTGATGCCTAGTGCCCTTCATGCCGTGCTACATAGGGTATGACGTGATGCCTAGTGCCCTTCATGCCATGCTACATAGGGTATGACGTGATGCCTAGTGCCCTTCATGCATACTAAATAGGGTATGACGTGATGCCTAGTGTCCTTCATGCCATGCTAAATAGGGTATGTTGTGATGCCTACTGCCCTTCATGCATGCTAAATAGGGTATGACGTGATGCCTAGTGTCCTTCATGCCATGCTAAATAGGGTATGTTGTGATGCCTACTGCCCTTCATGCATGCTAAATAGGGTATGACGTGATGCCTAGTGTCCTTCATGCCATGCTAAATAGGGTATGTTGTGATGCCTACTGCCCTTCATGCATGCTAAATAGGGTATGACGTGATGCCTAGTGCCCTTCATGCCGTGCTACATAGGGTATGACGTGATGCCTAGTGCCCTTCATGCCGTGCTACATAGGGTATGACGTGATGCCTAGTGCCCTTCATGCATACTAAATAGGGTATGACGTGATGCCTAGTGCCCTTCATGCCATGCTAAATAGGGTATGTTGTGATGCCTACTGCCCTTCATGCATGGTAAATAGGGTATGACGTGATGCCTAGTGTCCTTCATGCCATGCTAAATAGGGTATGTTGTGATGCCTACTGCCCTTCATGCATGCTAAATAGGGTATGACGTGATGCCTAGTGTCCTTCATGCCATGCTAAATAGGGTATGTTGTGATGCCTACTGCCCTTCATGCATGCTAAATAGGGTATGACGTGATGCCTAGTGCCCTTCATGCCGTGCTACATAGGGTATGACGTGATGCCTAGTGCCCTTCATGCCGTGCTACATAGGGTATGACGTGATGCCTAGTGCCCTTCATGCATACTAAATAGGGTATGACGTGATGCCTAGTGCCCTTCATGCCGTGCTACATAGGGTATGACGTGATGCCTAGTGCCCTTCATGCCGTGCTACATAGGGTATGACGTGATGCCTAGTGTCCTTCATGCCATGCTAAATAGGGTATGTTGTGATGCCTACTGCCCTTCATGCATGCTAAATAGGGTATGACGTGATGCCTAGTGCCCTTCATGCCATGCTTCATAGGGTATGACGTGATGCCTAGTGCCCTTCATGCCATGCTTCATAGGGTATGACGTGATGCCTAGTGCCCTTCATGCATACTAAATAGGGTATGACGTGATGCCTAGTGCCCTTCATGCCGTGCTACATAGGGTATGACGTGATGCCTAGTGCCCTTCATGCCATGCTTCATAGGGTATGACGTGATGCCTAGTGCCCTTCATGCATACTAAATAGGGTATGACGTGATGCCTAGTGCCCTTCATGCCGTGCTACATAGGGTATGACGTGATGCCTAGTGTCCTTCATGCCATGCTAAATAGGGTATGTTGTGATGCCTACTGCCCTTCATGCATGCTAAATAGGGTATGACGTGATGCCTAGTGCCCTTCATGCCATGCTTCATAGGGTATGACGTGATGCCTAGTGCCCTTCATGCCATGCTTCATAGGGTATGACGTGATGCCTAGTGCCCTTCATGCATACTAAATAGGGTATGACGTGATGCCTAGTGCCCTTCATGCCGTGCTACATAGGGTATGACGTGATGCCTAGTGCCCTTCATGCCATGCTTCATAGGGTATGACGTGATGCCTAGTGCCCTTCATGCATACTAAATAGGGTATGACGTGATGCCTAGTGCCCTTCATGCCGTGCTACATAGGGTATGACGTGATGCCTAGTGCCCTTCATGCCGTGCTACATAGGGTATGACGTGATGCCTAGTGCCCTTCATGCATACTAAATAGGGTATGATGTGATGCCTAGTGCCCTTCATGCCGTGCTACATAGGGTATGACGTGATGCCTAGTGCCCTTCATGCCATGCTAAATAGGGTATGTTGTGATGCTTAGTGCCCTTCATGCATGCTAAATAGGGTATGACGTGATGCCTAGTGCCCTTCATGCCGTGCTATATAGGGTATAGGTACTGTCTATAATATCTAGTGACCTTCAGGTGTTTTAACATTTTTTGATAAAGTTTAACCTCAATTGTTTTTTTTTTAACCAAAGATGAAAGTATTGGCACCCCAGACTGTCTGCCATTAAAACACACTCGCGTGCCTTCTGCTCTGACGTGAATGACATGCCTGGTCATGACCTTCGTTATTCATCCAGTAATTTCTCGACAGATAGTGTTACATGATGGGAAACACAGAGAGAGAGAGAGAGAGAGAGATTAGGTGTCGTTGCAAAGTTCTGGCACGAGATTTGTTTAGTAGAAAAACACTGCCAGTGTTCATTGAGATGTGTTGATTGAGTGGATTGTGATGGATTCTGTCTTCCGCTGATTGATCCGTCTTATTCATGGCTCACCGCCTGCTCACTGCTTCTGCTCACTCAATTACCCTGAGCACGCGCCGTCCACGTGGCCACATGTGCGTTTGTGAAATGTTGTGGTGCTCATCCATGGAAGAAAGTAGGTCAGAAATTCACGTCCAAGTACAAGTTTTATCACCTTTCTCAGAACCTGCCTGCACCCTTTACAAAAACAAACAAAAAACCAACCGTCACCGCTTTTAATACCCGCATTAACCACATCACTTACGCTTACCTCAGCTAGTGTCCTTTACACTCGTTTATTTTTAATACAGCAGATTCACATATTTTGATAATTAGGCCGTAAAAATAATTATTTTTGTCCGTTCTAGGATCTCGAATTCAGAGCCGTGTCCCAGTTTTCTGACATTCAGCAGCTCGGTCAGTAGCCGAAGGCTTTTTTTTCTTTTCTTTTTTCTTTTTTTTACAGCATTAGAAAAACGAATGTCACCGCCTCCGCCGCAACCTCTTGCTGTTTGTGTGTTTTGTAAATGTATCTGCTCGTGTGGTTTACCCTCTCACCAGGTTTGCTGAGTGAGCTTGGCAGCCATCCAGAGCTTTGTCATCTCTCCATTACACACACTGTGGTCAAGGTCTGCATACCATCGTGCACAGGAAGCACTTCAGCACTCAGGCCACTGTTTAAACCTCTGGAACTTTGAATGGTTTTGACTTGATATATAAACTAGGTCTTGTCGTTTGACACAGATTTTTTTGTCCTTAAACTGCAGGTCATTATAGCGAAGCGTCTCCGTAGGTTGCTTTTAACACAAGTGATCTTATGGGAAGAATAATAATATAAAAACGCTGCCAAAGGCTATTTTTATTCCCTTGGTCACAGTTTCCAGCGTCCAGCAGTACGTAATATGATGCTTAGTGTGAAAGCAAACTTGTAGGTTTCTTTTGGCCTTGTAATATTAGGACATTTTTATGGATACCGCCAAATGTGGGTGTGTGTTTTTAGAGCAATATTATGATGTGTGTTATCTTCATCTGGTATGTAGACTAAAAAGAAAGAAAGAAAGAAAGAAAGAAAGAAAGAAAGAAAGAAAGAAAGAAAAACCTGTCCTCTGATTTGTTCCATCGTGTCCTTAGTTGTTCTGTAACAAACTAGCATCCACCACACGGAAATGACGTTTATGAAAATACCAGGAATTTGTGTGTAGTGTCACTAGAAATGCTAAAATTATAAAACCTTTGTTATTGAATACCTGAATAATTGCGTCGGAAGTTTGTGTCTGCTCATCAGCACGGAGGGTAAAATATACTCCAACCTCACTAACCAAGTCCATAGAGTCCACAAGTTGTGGTTTTTTGGCTGTAGATATTCAAGGTCACAGTCACTATGTTTACATGCACATAGAGAGAATCGAATTTCTGCCGTTGCTCGACTGAAATCGAAGTTCAAAATGCCATGTATACACCTTAATTCGGCTGAAATTGAACCGAACTTGATTTCTCGGAATTGAGCTACACGACCTAGTTTATGCGATTTCTGCCGAGCTACTTTGTGCATGTATACCCTATCGAGCTAGTTGTCGAGCTACTTCCGGAAGTGACGAGACCACAAGCGGGAAACACAACAGCCTCGGTCGGCATGACAACAGTAGTAGCGAGCAGCAGAAGAGGTCAGGAGGAACAAACGGAGAAGAGAAAATGTGGATGTAGAGCTCTCTGAAGTGTGGGTGGAGCACAGAGGACGGCAGGACAAAGCTTCTGGTACTAATAGGCTTTTTATTGTCAGACTTTTCAGTTTAACAGCCTACTTCTATTCTTGAGAGAAAAAAACACACGCGCGCGCTGTGTTCTAGTCCCGGGATGAGCTCTCCCCTCTGCTCTCCCTCTGCCTCCTTAAATAGGGCGCGGTTACTGGGAAGACACACAAACACAGGTTAATTACCGTCAGGTGTACCGTCGTTCTGCCACTCACCTTCCCTGGCTCCGCCCTCCTGTCACAGACTGGCGCTTCACCACGCCCCCACTGCCACAGGCAAGCAGAAACGTGCACTTCTGGAGCAATGAGGAGACAGAGTTCATGCTCATTCAGCTTAAGGAGTTGAATATATTAAAATTCATGGACAGGAGAAAAACATGCAATGGAGAACATGGAACTGATAACTTTGTTTACACTCTTGAATAGCTCTTCATGACGACAACCGGAAGTGTACCAACACGATGGGGCATGTAGCGCCACCTGTGGCTCGGGTGCACAATGCACCTCACACAATAGCCCGATTTCATTGTGTGCATGTAGGATTGGATTTCTCTGGCACCCTGCTGGGACCTTCAGCTCGATTACCGACAGCAGCTCGATTTGGATGTGCATGTAAACGTAGTCATTGACTCTTAACACAGAATAGGATTTAAGACTAGATAGTCACAGTCAGTGCGTTTACATGCACATAGAGAAAATCGAATTTCTGCCGTAGCTCGACTGAAATCGAAGTTCTAAATGCCATGGAAACACCTTAGCTCGGCTGAAATCGAACCGAACTGGATTTCTCGTAATCGAGCTACACGACCTAGATTATGCGATTGTAGCCGAGCTACTTGGTGCATGTAAACCCTATCGAGCTACGGAGTCGAGCTACTTACTTCAGCACTGCCCCTTCCGGAAGTGACGAGTGACGAGACCACAAGCGGGAAACACAACAGCCTCGGTCGGCATGACAACAGTAGGAGAAACGTGCACTTCTGGAGCAATGAGGAGATAGAGTTCATGCTCATTCAGCTTAAGGAGTTGAATATATATACAGGGTGTCTCAAAAAATGTACTCACACTTTGAATGACGAGAAAACCTTTATTTATGAACATAGAGTGAAATGGAATAGCTTCGAATACAGAAGGCAAATGTAATTGAAGAATCATGTTCGCAAATGTTCAAATTGATGACCATTATTGTCCAGACAACGCTGATAACGCGCACCAAGGGATTCGCAAACGTCACGAAACAGGTCATTAGGAATATCGCGACATTGTCTTTCAATTTCCAATTTCAGTGCATCAATTGTTCTTGGTTTAGTGCGATAATTTCCTGCCATGCTGTGATTAATTAATTACACCTGCAACACAAAAAAGGCAGCATGTTAGGGACAGTTAAAGTGCGAGTACATTTTTTTGAGACACCCTGTATATATCTCGATGTTGCTGTCCTCGTCGCCGTTCTTCTTGTGAACACGGAACTGCTAACTTTGTTTATACTCTTGAATAGCTCTTCTTCATGACGACAACCGGAAGTGTACCAACACGATGGGGCGTGTAGCGCCACCTGTGGCTCGGGTGCACAATGTACCTCACACAATAGCTCGATTTCCTTGTGTGCATGTAGGATTGGATTTCTCTGGCACCCCTGCTGGGACCCTTAGCTCGATTACCGACAGTAGCTCGATTTAGATGTGCATGTAAACGCACTGAGTGATTTGCGCTAGCTGTTACAAACCGGGACGTCTGGTCACCGTAGCCTATAGATCCAGAACGGTAAGAGGATAGAGAATGACGCTTGGTGAGGAAAAGTTGCGCCCTGCTACCTTGAATAAAATTTTAAAAAAGTGATTGAAAAAAATCATGAAAATTGACAGAGTTATAAGTGATTAGAAAAAAAAATCTCGTTTTTCATGGATCCAGATCAGCACCAAAAGTCATAGCAACGTAATTCAACCCAGAGGTGTATTCTTCATGTGAAATGTGGTCGTGATTGGTTGAAAACTGAGGGAGAAATAGCGTCCTAAAGTCAAGTCAAGTTTATTTTTATAGCGCTTTTAACAACAGACATTGTCGCAAAGCAGCTTTACAGAAAATTAAAGACTTTAAACATGAGAGAATTTTATCCCCAGTGAGCAAGCCTGTGGCGGCAGTGGCAAGGAAAAACTCCCTCAGGCAGCATTTTGCCAGGGAATTTTACACAGTACTGTACGCGTGCATAGATACTGTTAAAAGTCATGAATATTTATTTTACATCTTGCATTGAAAAATGAATTCGACATAACTGCTGTGTCGCTCCAGACTCCGCATCGCCAATCTTCGAGCTTTAGCCAGAGCGATATGATTGTTTGCATTCTTTCGGTCGTAGTTTGTACAGCAGGGGATTTGAAGACTTTGTTTTTCAAGCTGTTATATTCCTCAAAGCGGACACATCGACTCGCTCCTGTGACTCCTGCGTGCGTCGAGCTGTCCACTTCCTGACCTCCTGGTGTTTACTTTGCACTGCGCTACGTCCAAGCAAGCCGCTTTGCATAGACCAAGCTTGTCGAATTATCAAATATGTAACATGTTGACCCGCAGTCCTTGTCGCACAGGTTTGTTTGTCAGCTGTCATAGCTGTAAACGCATTGTTTGGTTCAAGATGGCTTTTAGTGCTTCTAGACACAAATATTTTGCAGCACAATGTATTTAATTCTTTTGGTCAGGACCTCGACAGGCACCCCATTACACACGAAAGGAGTTTATTCAGATTGGATAAGCATTAAAGTGTTGTTCGAGTTCAAGAGATCCTACAGCAGCTTTTCATCTGACCTGTTCTTTATCCGGTCGATCTTTTGGAAAGGATTAATTATACAAATTTTGAGAAGGATGCAGAATTGGCAGCTTAACAAAAGTGATATCAGTATTTAACCCTCTGGGGTCTGAGGGTATTTTCTGACACTCTGAGTTTGGTATGCTCTGATTTTGTCAATTTCAACAAATCTAAGTAGTATTTTCAAAGTCGTATGACGTTTTTTTTTTTGTATTCAGCACAAGTTCAGCTGCAATAATATCTATGTAGTATGTATGTCATGCTTGTACTTAAAAAAAAAAAAAAAAAAGATAAATGAAGCTGTTGTAAAAAGCAGTTTTAGAACCGTGTGGGGGGGGAGGGAACATGACCTTACCCATTGTGACAAACTGTTTTGGTCACTTGAGATGATTCTGTTCAGTCTTAGGAATGGATCAAGCACAAAAACTTCAATCTGCTTCATTGATTTGGACAATTAACTGGCCATCAAAAAATTTAACCAGCTTTAAACACACAGACTTTCAGTAAAAAAAAAATCAGGGATAGAAAATGCGGACTTGAGAAGGTGATAATAGGGTTTTGCCTCAGCTGTCATATCTAACAAAAAGACATCATAAACGCAAGAGACAGCTTATAAATTAAAAAAGATGAATGCTACACTTACAACACACCTTGAAGTTTATTTGGAGTTTTATCCAGCAGAGAAATCCACTCCTTCTCAATTTTCTCTATACTGAGTACTCCGCCATTACTGCTCGGCTCACGCTCCGGGAGAACTGGTGCAACTGAACTTACTTTCCTTTTCTTGTAGTTTTCTTTTCCTTTAATTGTTGATACTGTTCCGTCTTTCAATCCGGGCTTATAGCCAACGCTCCTCAACAGATCAGAGGTTTCGTACGAGTCCTCAGTAAAATGTGCAGAGCAGAGGGAGAGACCACTTCGTAGGTGCCCAATCCGTGAATTTCTCGCAAAACGCGTCCAAATCTTGGCAGTTTGAACATTCTTGGGCCATGAATGCAACGTAAATCCACCTTCTGTCATGTTGCTGCATCCGCCAGCAACACATCTACGTGGCATGGCGATAAATTAGCTCAAAATGGAGGATCGGAGTTGCAGTCAGCTCTGTGTTTTAGTATAGCGGAAATGGCGATGAGACCGACAGACTTCCTGCTGTGATGTCACAGATGTCAAGGTCATTCACTCAGATAGCTACCTATATGAATAATTTTAATCGTAAAAATTACTATATTAGATTTATTGTTAACGCTTAAAACTATTCCTGTGCCTTTTTTTGAGGTCTCAAGGCATTTATAAACAAAAAGCGAGGCTGCGTATCTCTTTTAAGGACTGGGATATACTTGACGCTACGTGACTTGTACGCTTGCAGACGCTGCTGCTACGCAAGCAGTGTACTGGCTATACTTGCGTACGTACTTTATGTAAATGTGGACGATTCCAGCAGGCGGCAGTGCGAGAAATCATGACAGTGAGAAAACAACGTCTGGTTTCGCCGTGTTGTGAGTTGAGGGAAGAAAGATGCTGAAGATAAAAATGAAAGATAAACATTTTCTCGAAGCATTCAGCCATGTTGATAGCTTCAGAGTAGTAAAGAACGATGCTGACGTGACGCACCAAAACATGAACGCGCTGCCATCCCGGTTTTTGCTGGTACTGTAACTCGTGTCAATTTCTGATGACATGCTCAGAGGACGCGTCAAAAGAGCACTGGGAACGCGTGGCAGCCATGATGCGTGTGTGCACGCAAGCATTCTGAGCGTCAAGTATGTTCCGGCCTTAACCATAAATCATAGATTTGTTTGTTTATTGAAAGAGTCCAACAGCTGACCTCCTCATAGACCTCCGTTGTAGGCGGGTTTGGAGTAAACAGGCTTTCTGTTCTTTTTTTTTTTTTTTTTTCTCTGCAGGGAAATTCTTGCTGTTTCTTTAATTAAGTTCCATGTACACCAGATAGGTTAGTGCAAAAATACTCACGATTTAGTGATTCGTTGTTTATATGACTCGAGTCTCTCTGGACTAAACAATGCATTCCTTTTACTTAATCAGACAAATCACACATTTACTGTCAAAGAAACTCGTTGTCTCTTGATTTGCTTTCTTTCTTTGTCAGCGTGTAGTTATCTTTTTTTTTCTCCCCCCTCTGCATGCTTTCGGCATTCCTTCTTGCTGGCAAAAATACACGCTTGTTCTCCAAACAACTGGAGGCTGTGTGACTGGAGAAGGTCATCTTGACTCTGTCCCATCTGTAGCCAGACAAGAGGCTGAACACCGCCTTTCCACTAATGTTTTCTAATGTTATAGGTTAATCCTCAGGAGCCGGGAGCAGCCCTAATCACGTCTCATCACTTGACTCGGAGAGCAGAGCATGGCCAAATTGCTCTGGGTTTATCTTCACTTGCAGCAAGCGGTCCTCAGACAGCGTTTCATGTCTGGGTTCCCGACATCATCATATCCAGTAATTAATGGCTCAATGTACAGCCGACATTCCAGACAGCGTAAAGCAGCATAAACAATTTAAACAAGCTTTCAAAAGGGCGGCTACTCTGCATCCTCCGTGATAGAGATGGAAGAATGCATACATCTCTGTAGAGCTTGACTATTACAAGTTTAGTTATTACAGGATGGGGACTGCCATCTCACGGAAGATGCATGATTATTAAAGTCATGTTCTTATCCGGCAGGCTTGGAAAACAACCTTTGGCCTAACCATGGTACAGCTGTTTATCTCTGATACGTCCTTTTAAACTGTCGAATTCTGGAAGTAAGTGGATCTTATAAATTAAAAAAGTGGGCGGGGGATATAGAAACGGGTTCCGTCCGTCCGGTCACGTTTTCGCTTCCGGGCCATATCTTTAAAACTACTGAAGATACAATGGTGCTTGAAAGTTTGTGAACCCTTTAGAATTTTCTATATTTCTGCATAAATATGACCTAAAACATCATCAGATTTTCACACAAGTCCTAAAAGTAGATAAAGAGAACCCAGTTAAACAAATGAGACAAAAAATATTGTACTTGGTCATTTATTTATTGAGGCAAATGATCCAATATTACATATCTGTGAGTGGCAAAAGTATGTGAACCTCTAGGATTAGCAGTTAATTTGAAGGTGAAATTAGAGTCAGGTGTTTTCAATCAGTGGGATGACAATCAGGTGTGAGTGGGCACCCTGTTTTATTTAAAGAACAGGGATCCATCAAAGTCTGATCTTCACAACACATGTTTGTGGAAGTGTATCATGGCACGAACAAAGGAGATTTCTGAGGACCTCAGAAAAAGCGTTGTTGATGCTCATCAGGCTGGAAAAGGTTACAAAACCATCTCTAAAGAGTTTGGACTCCACCAATCCACAGTCAGACAGATTGTGTACAAATGGAGGAAATTCAAGACCATGGTTACCCTCCCCAGGAGTGGTCGACCAACAAAGATCACTCCAAAAGCAAGGCGTGTAATAGTCGGCAAGGTCACAAAGGACCCCAGGGTAACTTCTAAGCAACTGAAGGCCTCTCTCACATTGGCTAATGTTAAGGTTCATGAGTCCACCATCAGGAGAACACTGAACAACAATGGTGTGCATGGCAGGGTTGCAAGGAGAAAGCAACTGCTCTCCAAAAAGAACATTGCTGCTCATCTGCAGTTTGCTAAAGATCACGTGGACAAGCCGGAAGGCTATTGGAAAAATGTTTTGTGGATGGATGAGACCAAAATAGAACTTTTTGGTTTAAATGAGAAGTGTTTGGGGAAAGGAAAACACTGCATTCCAGCATAAGAACCTTATCCCATCTGTGAAA
This sequence comes from Neoarius graeffei, assembly GCF_027579695.1. Classification (NCBI taxonomy): domain Eukaryota; kingdom Metazoa; phylum Chordata; class Actinopteri; order Siluriformes; family Ariidae; genus Neoarius; species Neoarius graeffei. Next base: position 9,358,435 of record NC_083583.1, on the reverse strand, counting down.
CGTGGTGGTAGTGTCATGGTTTGGGCCTGTTTTGCTGCATCTGGGCCAGGACGGTTTGCCATCATTGATGGAACAATGAATTCTGAATTATACTGTACCAGCAAATTCTAAAGGAAAATGTCAGGACATCTGTCCATGAACTGAATCTCAAGAGGAAGTGGGTCATGCAGCAAGACAACGACCCTAAGCACACAAGTCGTTCTACCAAAGAATGGATAAAGAAGAATAAAGTTAATGTTGTGGAACGGCCAAGTCAAAGTCCTGACCTTAATCCAATCGAAATGTTGTGGAAGGACCTGAAGCAAGCAGTTCATGTGAGGAAACCCACCAACATCCCAGAGTTGAAGCTGTTCTGTACGGAGGAACGGGCTAAAATTCCTCCAAGCCGGTGTGTAGGACTGATCAACAGTTACCGCAAACGTTTAGCTGCAGTTATTGCTGCACAAGGGGGTCACACCAGATACTGAAAGCAAAGATTCACATACTTTTGCCACTCACAGATATGTAATATTGAATCATTTTCCTCAATAAATAAATGACCAAGTATAATATTTTTGTCTCATTTGTTTAACTGGGTTCTCTTCATTTACTTTTAGGACTTGTGTGAAAATCTGATGATGTTTTAGGTCATATTTATGCAGAAGTATAGAAAATTCTAAAGGGTTCACAAACTTTCAAGCACCACTGTATCTTCATGAAACTTTGTATACATATCAAGTAACATGTGAACTGGTGCCTTTTGCCATTTTTAATTTTTTGAAAAAAGTGTTTTTCAAATTTTTACATAAATAGATTTTGACTTAGTTTCTATGAGCAGTGTTCGTTTCCGGAGCATGTATCCCAAACTATTCATGATACAGGTTTGAAACTTGGTATACATGTTAACAAGGTGATGTAGATGTGCCTGTTCATACTAAGAAATTTGAGAAGTTTAAATTTTTCATGTTTCCATGGAAACAATTGCAGACTCAGTCTCTCAGGTTAGTCTTCAGGGTAGGTTTTGTTTCCGGAGCAGAACTTGAGAACTATGAGTGGTATGGTGTTGAAAGTTGGTATATGTGTTGATTAAGTAATGTATATGTGCCTTTTGATAATAAGAAATGTGAGAAATTTACATTTTTAGCTCACCTGGACCAAAAGTCCGGTGGGTTTATGCCATGGGCTGCTGAGGTCAGTGTAAAGAGGTCGGGTTGGGTTCCTGCAGCAGAACTTGAAAAATGTGACAATATCTTGAAACTTGGTATATAGTTGGTATATAGGGTGGGCGGGGGATATAGATGACTCTGTCTTCTTGTTTATATGGCATAAATACTCAACTATGGTACTGTGACGTGATACTGTGACGGCTGATACTGACCAGTTTTCCTATTACAGTTAGTGTTTGAATTTTAAAAACCTCCTACATCATCTTCAAACCAACAGAAAGCTCTGTTCCGCATACCGGCCTTCTAGGTTTTATAGCTTAGTAAACACTTTTGAAAGGAAGGTCAGCGTTTTCAATTTGAGGCATGGTTCATGACCGCAATAATGATGACAGCAGAAAGGTTTAACAGAAACAAGGCTATTTAGTGTCCTTCACATCACTGTGCAGAAAATCACTAAACATTTTTACAGTTTGATAGTGTCGTAGCCAACATCACGTAAACCGAGACTTATACTAAGGTCTTACATAGCCGGGATCACTTCACAGTAGACTATTTTAAGTCTTCCGGGGGTCAACCGGCACGTGTTCCAAGCCCTTCTGTCAGAATACATGAGAGCCACAGAGCTACCTTGGCAACTGGGAGGACGTGGCTTCCATCCCAGGAAAGTTTCGTCTTGTTGAAAATTGACGTGGCAACCATGAAGGCATACGTGAGGCTTACGTGGGCCACCAGGGGTTACCGTAACATTCCGTCGCAATCATCAAGCTCAACACCATTCTGCAGGAAGTGAAGCGTTTGCCTCGGGGGCGTGGCTTATTTCCTCTTGCCATGGGCACTCGTGAAAACCGTACGCACTGCCGTCATTGCCATAAGGCCATACGTCGCCATACATCGCTGCTGCCCCTGGTTTTACCGGCGTCTTCCATCGCTATTATCACAGCTACTGTGGCTTCATTTGAATATTTACTCCGCCCAAATTTATGCGATGGATCACCTCCGAAATCTGCCGGAATGACCACGGTAGGCCCCAGCCACGGTTCTCACGGATCAACCAGCTATCTGTGACCTTAGCATGAGTCATGACCAAAAACAAAGTATATTGAGACTAATGCCCCTTTTCCACCAAAGCAGTTCCAGGGCTGGTTCGGGGCCAGTGCTTAGTTTGGAACCAGGTTTTCTGTTTCCACTGACAAAGAACTGGCTCTGGGGCCAGAAAAACCGGTTCCAGGCTAGCACCAACTCTCTGCTGGGCCAGAGGAAAGAACTGCTTACGTCAGCGGGGGGGCGGAGTTGTTAAGACCAACAACAATAACAAGACCGCGAAAGATCGCCATTTTTAAGCGACGAGAAGCAGCAGCTGTACAAACGCGAAGTCATCCATTATTATTATTATTGTTGTTGTTGCTGCTGCTGCTTCTTCCGTGTTGTTTTTGTTTCGATATTTGCACCAAGGTTTATGCAAACGTAGCGACGTAACTGACGTATACAGCGACGTAATGACGTATACAACAACGTAACTGACGTATACAGCAACGTAATGACGTGCCTTCCCTTAGCACCGCGAGCTATGGAAAAGCAAACTGGTTCTCAGCTGGCTCGCAAGTTGAACGAGTTGTGAACCAGCACCAGCACTGGCCCCGAACCAGCCCTGGAACTGATTTGGTGGAAAAGGGGTATGAGTCAGGACCAAGACCAGGACTGGACCAGTGTGTGTGAAAGGGAGCGGGGGAGGGGTGACGGCCATTAACAGGAACAGAAACTTCAAATTAGCAGTGAGGCACGTTCTTGGTTGCACTTGAAGCGGGAAGTTTTACATCCAGTCACAGTAACAATGCTAACAAATAAATCAGATAATACACAGGGAGTTTTGTGAAACCTTCGCAGTTGTCGTCTTGAAATAAAATCCCAAGCCCTCGATGGTTCAGACAGAGTAAAAATGCATTCGAGATATTTGAGAGATGAGACCGAGATCTTCAAAAAGTGGTCTTGAGACCAGCATGGAGAGGGAGACGGAGACAGATCTCAAATACTATATCACGACTTGGTACATGATGGACAAGGATGTCTTGGTTCTGACATGCTCTCGAGTGGACGTCATTTTTAAATCTTCCAGGTGTAGAGCAAGTGGGTGAATAATAATAATAATGGCACTTGCATGACTGCTACTTCCACACACGGATGTAAAAACCAGTGCAAGGAATTTACGTTACACATCCGCGGGTTGCTAACATACTGAACCGTTCAGATGTAGTCATCGTCATGAAAAATGCTACTGTAAATCTGACAATCTGTCAGATATCGTCTTCCTCAAATCATCCTCTGCTCTTTCTTCCTCCCTCGCTGCAAACCCCCCCAGATATGTTACTGCCTCCATCTAGGATTGTGATCGTAGCTGTGGTTTGCCAGGATTAGAGAGAAACGGGGTAATAGAGAGTCTCTTGTGTGGTGCTCCATAAAGCTCAAAGGAAATCGGACACAAATTTAATAAGAGGTTTTAGGCTAAAGAAAGGCACACAGCCTGCACTGTGAGTCAGAGAGAGGAGCCAGTGTTGGTGCAGGAGAATCGTTTCTCTGTGTACGCCAAGTTGTATAATTTATTAATAAAACTGATGTTATAGTAGAGCTTTATAGCGTCTTGGCAAAAGCTTTATTGTGATGAGCATCTGAATGCTTAATAAAACACCAGAAGTGTTTTTGTTGTTGGAAGTTATATTTGTTCTCACTCGCTTTTTTTTTTTTGTACATGCTGAGAAAATTATAACCACCGAGACTGATGGCTCGCTGTGAAGTAGTTGGCAGGTGCACATTATTTTTCCTCTTTTAACGCCAGGCTTCTTTACAAGCTAATATCTCTGACTTGTTACTTTTGGCGAGTTATAACATGCCATGTTTTGTATTTGTTGGGTGAGGTTTTGTGGTTTAAAGCAGCATGCCAGAAATCGAAAGTGCGCTCATTTGTTAATTTCTACTTATTTTTATACTTGCATGCAGAAACTGGCCCCAGGAGTGAACCAGTTTGCCTACACGTGCGTGCAGGAACACCCCATCTGGACCAGTCAGCAATTCTGGGAGACCACCTTCTATTCCGAGGTGCAGAACCAGATCCGGGACCTGTACCTCAATGCCCCTGAGGAGAAGTCCCTCATCACTGCCAGACTCAAGGTAAGGAGATTAAGGTTGTGCTGCTTCAAAAAAAAAAAGTCATCTTAAAACCAGGATATTGGATTATGATGGTGTTGTCTGAGAAATATTTCTAGGTTACGAAGCACCTCAAGGAACTGTCTTGTACCTCGCTCACTCACTGATGATGAAATGACAGTGATTGTATGCGGCGCAACAGAAAAGAGTTCGAAGCCCTGGGACTTCCAAGCCCTGGGACTTCCAAGCCCTGGGACTTCCAAGCCCTGGGACTTCCAAGCCCTCGGACTTCCAAGCCCTCGGACTTTGAATCCCAATAATGCTGTAGTCATCAGTGACCAGGACTCTAATGCCGCTTTTCCACTACCAACGCGGCTGAGTTGGGCTGAGCCATGCGGTGCTGAGTTGGGCTGAGTTGAGCTGAGTGGGGCTGTTGGAGTTGCATTTCGACTACAACCGCGCTGAACCGTGCTGGCTGGAAGTGGGTGGACACATTGGGTGGAGTTAGCGAAAGTGGGTGGACGTCACGTGATGTCGTTAAGCAGCACAAACAGTGACATCAGTGACCTTTTAAGTGGTAGTCTCACAACCCGGATAGTAAACAATAAACATGGAGTCGTTAGTGTTGCTGGTCTTGGTGCTGTGGCTTGTTGTCACCGACAACGCCAACAGATACTGGCAAGAGCGTATAGATGAGGCGAGGCGCATAAGGCTTCAGAAATTCTCGTAATTCGTAATTATTATTCTTCCGGGTTTACGGTGTTTACAGATCCCAGCGTGCTCGCGGGGCGTGTGAGGACACTCCTCCTCACCAATCAGTGCACAGGGGAGTGTCTGCTCACGCCCCTAGCCCCACTCGGCTCGGTTTGGCTCGCTTCAGCCCCACTCCAAAACCGTGCGAGTTTTGGGTGATAAGCAGGGCTGAAGCGAGCTGAGTCGTGCTGCTCTAAGGTAGTCAAAACGCGAGCCGTGTCGGGCTGAAGTGAGCTGAAGTGAGCTGAAAAAGGGTAGTGGAAAAGGGCCACAAGAAAGCAAAATTGTCCATGCTGTCTGGCATACTATCTCCCCCTGTCAGTCACAGTAACACGAGCCAATCACTGACATCTCTTTGAGCACATGTCTGCAGAAGAGGACCTATAGCGTCTTCTCCAAGTGTGTCAAGCTACCCTGTGATGCCGCATGTTCAGCAGTTTGATAAGATGAGGTTGGCTGACTTCACGTATCTCCGAGGACACACGTTGAAAATGTAGAGGAAATGGGTTCTAATCACCCAAGACCAAAATGCAGAGAATTGATTGATCAGTTTATTTCTTGATTGATTTTTAAAGTTATAGTTGTCATCACATGTATGCTTTTCAACTAGTAGCGCTATAATATTTGTCTTCAGTGTTGGAAATAAGGAATTTTAAGCAGACTGTCACAGGACAGACCAGTCTGAAATTTTGTCTGTCCGTCCATGTTTCAGCCTGTCCAAATGACGGGCCAAAGGCCCGGAACAATGCGGCCGGGGGTCTGGGGCCCACCTTATGGCCCCAGAAGCTGAAGGGCTTTAGATGCCTGGAGATGTCTTCTCAGCTATTTCCAGGCACATTTTTGTGATCTTCAAAGGCCAAATTACACTCGACATTAGTTGCTAATTACACTACAAATCGAATATAATTTACAAGAAAATGTCCGAAGATTCAAGAAAAAACATGCTTAAAGTTCTACCCAAGAAAACAGCAGCACACACGGGTCAGTTCCATGTCAGTATGGAGGGTAAGGAAGTTCAAGTCGGTTACAACTTACTGGGACTCGTATACAGGTACTATAATAACACTCATGAAACATTACATCAGCAATGACCGTTTTTATACTGTGTTCATAATAAGTCGATAAGAAATTTAGTAATTAACAACACAACTCTTCTTACATAATAGAGTTAAAATTTTGAGAACGAGATTCCAAGTAACTTAAAATTGTGTTAAAATTTAAATCTACATCCTACAAAGCATATGACTATGACTGTCATTCTTATGAATAGAAAAATAATGCGCATAACCATTGATTGGCAGTTTGGCACTTAACGTAATACTGTACTGCAAAGTTTCATGGAAACTGAACTCATAATCAACTGACTGGATCAATCCGAGACGGTCAACCCTAAAACTAATGTATTGTGCAATAAAAACAACAGTGAATTATTATTAGTGTGCCACTCGGGGGAGAGGGAGGTGCCTGTAAATTTTGGCGGGGCTAGGACCTTCGGTGGCCGAGTTATGAATTTTTAAATCCCCGTGTAGATGAGCGGCTGGAGCTAGGGCTCGTGCTAAAGCTTTCCGCGATCCACGCTCGCTCCTGACGTTGGATTGGGCTGAACCTAGTCTGGTTAACACCAGACCATATCACAAGTGAAATATGGTCTGGAATCCGCCTATTGAATTTCTCGTAGGGGAGGTGTGGTTTACGATTGTCAACGGCCGTTTATTGGACTTTGCGAATGTCTGTCATTTGGTGTATACGTAGCCCATGGCCAATCATGGCAGTTGTGCCCGGTGACGTAGTTAGAGCAACGAAGAGGCGAAGAAGAGAAGGAAAGAGAAAGAGAAGGCAAAACAAAAATAGGAAAACAATGGCACCGAACTTATTTCACTTGTGATATGGTCTGGTGTTAACCAGACTAATTCAGAACAGTGTCTAAAGCTTGATCGAAAGTTTGGTTCGTATCGCTCGCCGCCATGTTAAATGTGATCCGTAAACAATCCCAAATAAACTACAAGCTTCCGTTTGTCGAGTAGTACGCGTCACCGTCTTTCCACCCCTCCCCACTCTCTGATTGGCTCCCTAACTCAGGCGAGCCTTTAGACCATAGTTTCCATGCTGTCTTTTCAGATCGGAACGATTGTGCAAAGCAGCATGGGATTTCCCAGGCTAGGCTGAACCTGGGCTTATTCGAAAGGTCTCGGGGAGAGGGAGGTTTCTGTAAAATTGGCGGGGCTGGGCCATCTATGGGCGAATTATGAAATTTTAAAGGCTGGCTCAAGCCAGGGCTCATATTAAAGTTTTCGGCGAGCAGCGCTCACACGGGGGTTTTGAGGGGGAATAACGGGCCAGTGCAGGGCCGTACCGGGTCATGCCTGTGCTGGTTTGAGAGGGTTGTGCGGGGTTAGGACCACCGGTGGCTGAGTTATGAACTTTTAAATTCATGCCCGCAGAGGCCCTGGGTTTCACAGGCTGTGTTTATTTAGAAGAAAATTAGAAGTAGATTAGACCCATATCTTAAAATTTTTCATGGGCCATCCGGTCCGATTCTTTTGAAACGCAGATGGACAAATCCGAAAATTACCGGTAAATGTCCGACCTTATTTCCCACACTGGTGTGTTGAAGCTAATGCTTGTAATCTAAACCTTTAGTCATACAGCAGCGCCACACATTCCTACCTTGATTAAAACGTGATAAATCGACACTTGAATCTGAGCTTGTGTCAATTGCAATTGTAATATTCATAGCTACTCCTGAGACTCAACATCCTTTGCATCGATCAACAGAATCACAACCTCTTTCCTGTTTTTCTCATTCCTATGTTCTCTCTTTCTGCTTTGGGGCCATCAGGATCCCGGGTCCTCCTCAGTACCGGCCCCCGCTCAATCGGAGCGGACCGCTATGGACCTAGCAGCCGAGCAGCTGCGCACGTGGCCGAGCCTTAGCAAGGAGAAGCAGCTGGAGCTAGTCAAGAGCGAAGAGAGCACGGTGTTCAGCCAGGCCATCCACTACGCCAGCCTCATGGTCTACCTGCTCGTGCCTCTGGACGCCAGCAAGAACAAGCTCCTCCGCACGACCGCTCCTGCAGCTGACTGGGAGAGCGGCAGCAACAGCATCGTCACCAACAGGCAAGACAGAGGCATTATTTTGTGTTCTGAAGTTGCAGTGGAGCAAAAACAATGGCATTTTCCTTTATTTACTGTCCACCGGTTGTCATTTTAGACGAGTCACCAGTCTGGAAAGTAGTGATGCAAGTCTATTAAAATAACTTCCCGGCCTCCAGCGGCCAATTAAATGGAGTTAAATTAGCCCTATGCTAGTGCCAAGTGTTATTCTAGGGCAGGATCCTGCTTCTTTTCCATAACCAAGGCATTTCCGAGGAAGGTGCCGACAGCACCGGGGGCGTCGTCTCAGCACGATGTGTATTCTAGAGCTCCGCTTCTATGCCATATCCTCTCCACCTCCTCCAGCTGGCGCAGCTGCCTCAGCAGAGTGGGTGAAATCTTCTGATGTTCTGGCCCAGTGTTCAACGAGTGCTCAGGCACAACCAAAAACAACAATACTGGGGAACCCCAGAGCTTTGTAGTCACAATAATATGTGCGACAAGCCAAATTGATATATCTCCAGAGCAGGTTCTATTCCATCCTTCTTGCCAAGCTGCACAGTAGCCTTTTGAAAACACATTAGTTCCTCATGCACAGCGGGAGCTCTTACCGCTACGATATTACTCTTGTACTGGAGCTTAAAGAGCGGCGTGTCTGTTACATCACTCTCAAATGCAAACATGGCTGCGAACCTGAGAGAGCGGAGTACATTTTAAACTTTCCTTTTAGCTTTGTGTGAATTTCCATCCATCCAAATATCATAGGTTATGTGTTTTATTTTCCCCCCGATTTAAATTGTTACTTCCTGAAACAGTAAATTTTGTCGTCGGATTATATGCATGGCCAAATTACCGTTAATGTGTACACAGGGTGTTTTTTTTTAAACCACTAATGCTGTATTATGGGGAGGAAATAATTTGTTACACTTTTAGCCTTGGGGTTTAAAGAGTGTTTACAGTTCAGTCATAAAATCAAAATACTCCCTAACACTTTATTTGCGCCCTGCACCATAGGACTGACAAATCAGCATCATGAACATCTCATACGCTGTCAGTTCCTGGTCATTCACATGAACATTGTCATAACATGGGTCATGACACGGTCATTTTTTATACTGGATGTTATGACAGCTGTAATAACACTGACAGATTGGTGTTAAAGGAACAGTCCACCGTACTTCCATAATGAAATGTGTTCTTCTCTGAATTGAGACGAGCTGATCCGTACCTCTCTGAGCTTTGCGCGACCTCCCAGTCAGTCAGACGCGCTGTCACTCCTGTTAGCAATGTAGCTAGGCTCAGTATGGCCAATGGTATTTTTTGGGGCTGTAGTTAGATGCGACCAAACTCTTCCACGTTTTTCCTGTTTACATAGGTTTATATGACCAGTGACATGAAACAAGTTCAGTTACACAAATTAGTGTCTGCCGGTGGGCAATTTGACACTTCTCCAAAAACACATCTGTAACCCTGTGAGTTTTTGTCATTCAAACATATAAGTGACACCATTAAAAACCTTGAAACTTCTAGTTTTCATATATATATATATATATATATATATATATATATATATATATATATATATGTGTGTGTGTGTGTGTGTATATATATATATATATATGAAATTAATTATATAGCTGGCCCTTTTTAAAGAGAGTGAAAAGAAATCTTTGGATTTTCTGTACTGTCTGACTGCAGCAGCCCCCGAGGCCACACCTATCGCTATTCACATGTAAAGTACCCGGTGCTTGTACCCGGTGCTTGAGTGGCTATTCAGAGGTGAGAGCACGCCCATCTAATTAGTATTCGACTAACAGAGACACTGGCTTGACATACAATTACTTTTTTACATTTTGTATGGAAACAACAAAACATTTCTAAATGCTCTTTTTACTTTTATGCAGCCAACACTTTTGTTTACAAGGTTCAAACTTCAAAAGTATTGGCTAGATATATTTATTGTGTGTTTTCTTGCACTGTTTGAAGACCTCTAAAACCTGTTTTTTTTTTACACTCAATTTAAATAAAACGTGTTTGTATTACATTCACTTTACTTTCATATTATTTTTTGTTAGGCTTTTCAGAATACAACCATATGTGCCACTTTTGCATAGATGTTTACAGTTAGTTGAAATACTTGAAAATGTCAGGGTGTTGCAAACAGCCTCAAAGTCTCTGAAAGGCCTTTGACTCCAGAGGGTTAAAGTTACTCAGGAGTGAAGGTATCAATGCGCTGCCGAAGCGCGCAGAAGGTGTTAGTACGCCTGTCATTATAGTGCGGACTTTCCATAGCATAGAAAATCGCCACGTTTCAATTTGTGTAACTGAACTTTGTTTCATGTCACTGGTCATATAAACCTATGTAAACAGGAAAAACGTGGAAGAGTTTGGTCGCATCTAACTACAGCCCCAAAAAATACCATTGGCCATGCTGAGCCTAGCTACATTGCTAACAGGAGTAACAGCGCATCTGACTGACTGGGAGGTCGCGCAAAGCTCAGAGAGGTACGGATCAGCTCGTCTCAATTCAGAGAAGAACATATTTCATTATGGAAGTACGGTGGACTGTTCCTTTAATGTCCACTCTTGAGATGCTTAATTTCTTCTAAAAGAGAGAACTTGCATTTATGTTATGTTGCTAAAGCGGTGGCAACGTAGTGGTCCAAGGAAGGACAACCAACTGGTGAACGGGTGACAGGGTTATAGGGCCAAACAAAATAATATGTGTTTCTTGTTTCCTGGGTTTTCAAAATAGGGTAGGTAGGTAGGGAAAAAAAATTGTTTATCCCAAAAGTTTACGACAAATTTTCTAGGGTAGGTAGGGAAAAAGTGAGAAGTTTCCTTTGAAAACTTTTTTTTTTTGCGCAAAATACTCGTTAAACGTTTGCAACCGATCCCAGAATGTCAGAACTGTGTGATTTGTTGTAGGAAACAATGTTGTAGTTACTCTATAGTTCTTCATTTGGAAATATTTTTAATTGTTGTGAATATCTTTTGCATTGCAATAGGCTGATTTGACAAGCAAACATTTCTGTCCACTGTGTCGCTTTTTGTTCCGAGGCGAACCTCCATTTTATAGGCACCTGGAAGCAGGGCTCGAAATTAACTTTTTTTCTTTGTGTCCCCCAGTGGTCCCGAATTCTGTGTTGTATTGTCCCGAATGGAAGCAATAGTGTCCCCATTTTTTTCCTCTCTGAAATAACCAGTGGTTAATATTATCTCATGAAGTTACTATTATATTTGTAACTATGCGATTTTGAACCCTTTATATCATTTTTACAATAAGTCACAAGACACAAGCGACACATGTCCTATACATCATCTACTTCCAAATTACAGTTATTGCATTTTCAGTTTATTAAACTTTGGTGATCTCACTGTATGAATAGATACCCGTTTATTTAAAGGGGCCAACTAGCTCATTCAGAAAATGTTTCAACTCCCTACATCTGCAGTACACTTTAGTTGAAAATAAGACCCCTTTTATGTTCATTTCATCTACTTATACCTTGAATATCTGTTGGCACTTATAAGGCCAACTTATAATTTTCACCATTACCGTTATCCATAGCCCTGTGATGACCTGGCGACTTGTCCAGGGTGTACCCCGCCTTTCGCCCGTAGTCAGCTGGGATAGGCTCCAGCTTGCCTGCGACCCTGTAGAACAGGATAAAGCGGCTAGAGATAATGAGATGAGATGAGACCGTTATCCATTTTTATGAACTTTCCATTATCCATTACCGTTATCCATTTTTATGAACTTTCCGTTATCCATTTTATGAACTTTCGCTGCCGAAACGTGGGGGCAAATGTTAGCAACATCAGCATAGTGCCAGGTCCGAGCCTAGTTGTGCTGCTGACTGACTAAACTTTCTGAACTAGAAAGACACCAAGAAAACTCACTTATTCTGTTGAACGGTATCTTCCGTGAATATCATCCACATCATTCCTGTTGTATTTTATAACGTGTCTAACAGTGTTCATTCAGTTCATTCAGTTGCTAGCGTTGCCTGCAGACCAGGCGATGACACTTTGGATCCTGAAGGTCCCGGAGACGTTATGTCTGGGCTTTCAGTTTCTTCCCCGCGGTCGGTCCGCTTCAACCACTTAAGCATTTTTGTTCTGGCAAGAGTCGGCGCAGCGTGTGCGGTAGCAATTCCATTCCAAGTCCATATAATGCGGACTCCGGCCGAAGATTCTCGAACAGAATGCGCCGCTCTGTAGCCTACGGATGCAGGTGCATCGAAAGTGTAGCTACTATGTATTTTTCGCTGTTAACGTTTTAAAATTAAAATTGACAAATTAGGTGAATGTCTACGTATGTGTTACGGCTTTGTAAATAATATTAATGTAGAACTTTTTTTCTAGATCTATTTTTTTCCATTGTCCCGGGATTGTCCCAGATATGATAATTTTGTGTCCCGATGACATTTTTTATGGTCCCCGGGACGTCGGGACACCGTTAGTTTCGAGCGCTGGTCGGGACGCCGTTAGTTTCGAGCGCTGCCTGGAAGAATCGATGAAATATACTGCGCATGTGCAAGCAGTCATTTACATCTGACCCTTCAAGGCATGAACACAAGGGTGGCCAGTTTTTCTACTTAAAAATCTAAGATAATCATCATTGTAACACTAGCAAGAATACGCAGCATTGTTCAGCTATGTATTCGATTGCATCTAATGGTGACCCCTGTCTAGAAATGCCTACGAAATTTGGCTTTGCTTTGACCTTCGGTGTCCGAGTTATAAACATTTAAAGGTGGGCTGGAGCCATGGATCAAATCAAAACTTAAGTCGCTGAGCAGCGCTTGCACGGTGGCGAATGACTGGCCGAGGCAGCGTCCTACCAGGCCGTGCCCGTGCTGGTTTGAAAGGGCTGGGGTAGAGGGAGGTGCGTGTTGGTTGTCAATTTACTCCTGATGGGCCTCGTGTTTTTCGGCAAATACCGAGTGGTTTATATGACGCCCTCGCGGTTCTCGTTTGACTCGCCAGGTGGCTGCCAAGCAGGTAGGGTCGGGCGCGAGAAATAGTTTGTTTATCGTGGTCATAAACAGTTGAAGGGTCACAGTGTTTTTACAGGGTCGGTCGGGTAACCGGAAACGCATATGGCAGATTCTACCATAACAGAGGCCAGTTAAGTCCCATCTCCTTAAATTGCTGAATTGATTATTTTGATCATTCTATTAAGTTTTTCTAGTAGCATTTGGGGTCTTGGACATTCACAGTAAATTTTAGGACAGTAGTCCTGGTAACTAATTAATAAAATGTCTGACACATCGGTTTCTATCATCAAAATCTGACAGACAAACTAACGTCTACCATCATATTCTGACAGACACTCTAGATGACAATAGCAACAAAACTGTTTCTTACATTATTAATCTTACAAATTTAGTAATAATATTAAATACCTCATCACTAGTCTGGCTAACGCGACTTCAAAGCTCTGCGAGCATTTGGTCTGGCAAAGATATTAAGCCCAACCATTTCCCAAAGTGCGTGGTTGACCCGCCTCCCTGAAATGCCTCAGTTTGCTACTGGTCGAAGCCAGAAAAGGCTGTGACGAAGCTTAAACCAATCACATCACTCTTTCCTGTGACGTATGTGACGCGACGGGGCTAACTGGTAGATTAAACTCTTACCGAAGCCGGTCGGGAGCAAGGCGAAAACGTCCTTCCTTTCAATAAATACCTCCAGGGCTGCTCTTTGCTCCGTTTTCAATGAGAACTTGCTCCATGTTCGTAATGTTTCTAGTGAATGAAGCGCATAGATTCTGTAAACAATCTATGGCTTCCGGTCGCAGTTCTACTACGTCACTGCCTTGAACACGCCTCTACCCAGGGCCGTTGGAGATGCTCAAAGTTGATTGGTTCCCGATTTTTCGGGAGCTTGGAAGAGCTGGAGATAGCTTGCCTGGCCAGACTAAGCTCACAACAGGCCCTCGTGTTGCGTCACGCTTAAGATGGGCGGGCCCAGGCTACCTCATCACTAGAACCAAATAATAAAATAAAATATTGAAATAAAAAAGATAAAATTTATTTTCAAAATTGAAATATCAACAATAATTGTCAGAACAGTGATGATAGACACGACTGTGTCACTTTCGCGGGGAAATAACACATTGAAATGGCCTGTCGGCTGAAAGGGTCGCAAGTGGCTCTGATTTATCTCAACTTACGATAGTCTTCCTCCAGAAAAATTTCAATATGAATGCACAAATATATTCTCAATGTTTCTATCGTCAAAAATTTCTATCGTCAGGATAGCTGACTGAAAATCTTACCTTGATTTATTTGATGAAATCTAGCTGTCAGAACTCCGAATCTTGCCCGGAAGTAAATGTCTGCTGTCACAAAAATCATGCGCAGTAGAATTTCCTCTTTGCGTCAGTCAACATGTGCGTGGTGAGGGCTTGAATTTTACTATCGTCAGGTGCATTTGACTGACAGACTGACGATAGCATTTTTTAAAAATAACTGTGGGCTTCTCTCGTGAACGAAATAGTTTTTTCGCTGTTAATCTATTTCAACTCTATCTGTTGACACCCAAAAATGATAAAGCCTGCTTCCACACGATAACTACCAAAGATCCATAATGGCCGAGTCTATCGTCCGGTCATCTGACAGAAATTCACTGACGATAGCAACAGGGATAATGAAAGTGATTTTTAAAATGGGAGTTATGTCTGTCAGATATGTCAAAGAAATAGAACTTTATTCTTTAACAATCTTTTATTGATATACTCGGTGTATTTTTAAATGACGTGCTGTTTTAGAAGACCAAATACCATATTTTCAATCTTGAAAATATTACCTCACTGAAAAAAGGACAAGAAAAATTTCTTATTTTGTGGGCAAGTGGTTAATGGATCCAGTTACGGTAGAATCTGCCATATATATTATTTTGTTTGGCCTAGGTGTCGAAGGCTTATTGATTCGAATGGGGCACGAAGGCTAGCCCATATGGTCCAATCCCACAGAAGAGCTACTGTAGTACAAACTGCTGAAAAAGTTCATGCTGACAGCTTTCTTTTTTAAAAAAGTCAAAGTCCCTTCCCGCGCCATGTGGCGCATAGGGCGGCGCCGATCTCCGTAGCCCTCGGCCTCTCGCCTATTATATAGCTAGGGTTACAGTGGGGGGGGCGTGTCTTCTAGTAACCACGAGAGTTTGACTCCCCACTCGCATCTGTATTGCAGCGTGCCTTGCCAGATGGCAGCAGGTACCATTTTTATGATGGTCTTTGGTATGACCCGACCATGAGTAGAACTCGCGATCTCCCGATCGAGAGGTGGACACGCTAACCACTAGGCCAACTCGCGGTTTTCTTTTGTTACCCGGCATTAACTTTTTCAGCAGCTTGTGCTATAGTAGCTCTTTTGTTGGTTTGGACCATATGGGCTAGCCTTCGTGCCCCATGCAAATCAATGAGTTTTCAACACCCATGACCCTGTCGCTGGTTCACCAATTGGTTGTCCTTCTTTGGACCACTTTTGATAGGTACTAACCACTGCATACTGGTGTAAAAAAAACAACCCACAAGATGTGCCATTTTGGAGATGCTCAGACCCAGTTATCTTGCCATCACAATTTGTCAAATTTGCTCAGATCCTTACACTCGCCCATTTTTCCTGCTTCCAACACATCAACTTCAAGAACTGACTGCTCTCTTGCTGCCTAATATATCCCACCCTTTGACAGGCGTCACTGTAATGAGATAATCCGTGTTATTCACGTCACCTGTCAGTGTTTTTAATGTTATGGCTGATTTGTTCATGGTTATACACCAAACATAGCCTGGCAAGCCAGACTAAATGTGAATATGTAGTCTGGCCTCGCTTGTAGACATTTCCGAAGGGTGTGGGTGGAACAACCCGCTGTCTTTCAAACGGTCTCTGTGCGTATAGGCCAACGCTCTGACCAATCAGCGCAACAGTGACTGTGACGTAGTCAGAGCGACAGAAAGCAGTGGGGGAGGCCTTGAAATAAATAATTTTTCAAAATGCGTATTAATTAATAAACAGGTTCTAGATATTAAGAAGTTTGGCGATGATGACCACAAGTTTGGAGTCTGTACCACATACTTAACATACACTCTTCTTTTTTTCAAGTGTTTTTCAAGGGTTTGCTTAAACTGTTTTTGAGAGTTTTTATTTTTATTTAGTAGTGTTTGGTAAAATAATTTCCCTTAACCTCCTAGGGCTTAGCGGTCACATGCGTGGACAGCACTTTATGGAAATTCGGAGCAAGAATCCACATATGTGGACATACTTTTTCTCTAAAAGTACATCTTATCAAAAGATGATGCTTAGTTTTTATTCTAATCAGGTTCTAATAAGCCCAAATAGCAAAGAGAAATAAAAAATGCATGTAAAAAAACAGCTTGGGCCTTAGGAGGTTAAATTTAAAATAACGAGAAAATAAGAACCAATCAAAAAGTAATGTTTCAAAGCTGTTTATTAATTCTTCGTACTGCACAAACTAGCCCCATCCTTTTGGCTACGAGCGGAGCCAGCTGGTAGATCAGACTTTTGCCATAGCCGGTCGGCAAAACAGCGAAAACGTCCTTCTTGAAAAGGAATGAGCGGAGAGCCTCTTCCTGCTCATGTTTCAACGAAAACTCCAAGTCTAATTCTTCTAAAACTGATTCCAAAGCGGAGTCAAACGCGCGCTGTTCACTAGCCGTAGCCATCTTTCCTGTTGTGCTTTCTCCAGCGTCGCGCAGCTTTGTTGTCACTCCTGCAAAAGCCCACCCAAAGAATCCAAACAAAAACCTTGCGTTGTGATTGGCAGGCACAATTTGATGCCCGGGGTGTTTTGTTGATATGGTGCAAGGCTAGACCCACTCGCAGGCAAAAATATTTTTGGCCGCTAGGCGGGTGGGTCTAGTTTACTAGGCTACACCAAACAGGTATGTATTGATGAGCATAAACAAAAGATAATTGACAGGCGGCAAACATATTTGGATGCTACAGTATATTAAAAAAAAAATATATATATATATATATATATATACATATATATATATATATATGTGTATATATATATATATGTGTGTGTGTGTGTATATATATATATATATATATATATATATATATATATATATATATATATATATATGTATGTATACTCTGTAAAGCAATGCGACTTGTGCCTGACGTCATTAGAAAAGACATTGCCGTCACAGGAAGTAATGATCACGGTGAAGGTAAAGGAACATTTCCGAAAGAGAAAAGCAATAGCAAAAGCTGCAGAGCCATAGCTAAGGCTGATATTTGTGTCAGTACATTTAGTTCAGTAACACGCAGGGTGGAAAATTCATGTTACTACAGCGACTCATCACTGCGCAAGGTTCTACAACTCACTCACACTTTCAGATTAATAATAAAGGCCCGGTCCCACTGCACTTACAGATGTAAAGAGGATGTAAAACGTAAAAAAATCTTTGCCATCCGTTGGAAAACGCTATGCATCCGTTGTGTACTCATTGCATACGTGCTTCATACGCTCTATCCATCGAGCATCCGTCCACTGTGATTTCAAAAGTTTTGAGCTGCACAAAACTTTTAGAACGGATGAACTTTCCGCCGTGTACGATGTAAATCCGCGACATATACGAGCAACAAACGTTCTATGTCCGTTATCATCCGTTAAACGTCTGCTGTATCCTCTCTGCATCCTCTGGGCATCCTCGCAACTCACATCCGCTGCAGCTGAAAACGGAAAGAGGGAGGAAAGATAAGGTACATGAAACGTCTATTCATCGTTAGTAGCACGGAAATAGAAAGGATGTAAGCGTATGCATCTCATATATAAAGTATTCAAAACGGACAAAGCGTTTATATCTGGGATGTATCTCGTATATTTAGGATGTCTGGAGTATGTCTAGAGTATGTAGAAGGACACCTAGCGGACAATCGATATTTTGTATAAAAAGGGGGAGAAAATCATCTGGATCTCTCGATGTAGCCGCCAGCACGTCTTTCCGCTTTATGCTGACGGCGTGCGTGCTGCATCCCTTTATATCCGCGGAGCAGACGCAATTCATACCCCCCGCATGCGCAGTGAACGGTCTGCATCCGATATACATCTGCGCAACATCCCCTTTGTTTCCGTTAGGCGTACGTGATGCATCCCCTTCATCTGCTATGCATCCGCTCTTTCTGCTATGCGTCCGCTTCTCAGTTATCACCGGTAACCCCTTCGGAGCTGTCATCCACTTCCATCCGCTTTCATCCGCTAGGCTTCCTATGAACATGCGTTTAACATCCCCGCTATATACTACCGACGTCCGTTCTTTTCCGTTCTGTTTTCGCAAATTTTCGCCAATTTTGTCCATTTCTGGAGCGGATGAAAACGGATAGAGCCACCCCCGAAATTTTGCTCGTCCGCTGTGTCCTTTTTGCATACGTTTTGTGTCCATCGGCCAGTGGGACCGGGCCTTAAAGAAGGTAAGAGTGAAGCAAGAAGCCACTTGAAAAGAGTTGCAGGACGACCTGAAAGCAGCAGGACCAGCACTTGCGCAGAGATCAACTCTGCTTCGTTACTGATGCCGTTTCTATACCAACACACCTGCAAGTGATGTCATCATTGTATGCTACACGTTTTATGACATTTTAAGGGGTTATGTCAGTGTGGTGAGACAGCGCTCAGGAATTAGTATTATTAAACAAATCACGTAACGTCCGTTGACGTTGTGCTTTACAGCATCGCCGGCAGCGTCGCAGAAAGCTTCGATACGGAGAGCGGATTCGAAGACTCTGAGAACAGCGACATCGCTAACTCAGTGGTGAGGTTCATCACTCGGTTCATCGACAAGGTCTGCACCGAGAGCGGGGTCACCCAGGACCACATCAAGAACCTGCACAGTATGATTCCAGGTAAGAACTAGTTAAAGGGAAGGATGCTAGCGAGTCATAATGATCAATGTCCGCATTTGAAGCTTAACAGACATATGCTGAGGTAAAATATATTGTGTGTTTAGGCATCGTAGCTATCCAGATGGAAACTCTGGAGGCTGTCCATAGAGAAAGCAGGAGACTTCCACCCATCCAGAAGGTGAGCATGGTGGTGGTGGTCAGGTTTTCTAGGTTTAGCGTCATAATCATTACGGCGGAGTCTTTGCTCCGTCACGTACCGATGTCTAATTTATCCAGACGCTTTCTGTTTTGAAACTTAGATCTCTGGGTTCAATTTCTGGATTTATTACACGCCTGAGCGAGCATGCTGTACACTCACTCTGCAGGGGGAAAAATGGGCCAAGGTTCTTTTTTTTTTTTTTTTTCCTACAAACATTTTGCAGATCATTTAAAGTTAGGACTTTGTTCATGTTAATACGCTTAACGCGGATCAGTAGGAGGCTGTTAAAAGATTTGAGCAATACTGACATGATTATTTGAGGAAATCTTTTACATCTGGCTGGTTAATAAGCCCCGACACTGGAGACTCTTTCTGTAAATGCTGTTAAAGAACACTAATCAACACAGGTGCACCTGGGGAATAATACAAAATTTGATAAATCATGATATTTAGCATTAATGCGCGATAAGATTGTTTACGTCCACTTCCTTGCTAGTGAGAGACACGAGTGTTCTCATATTTTCCCATCTGTTCTGACCTCAGCGAGCTGTTTGTGGATGAAGAGAGAATGCAGGTTTCGGGTGATGCAAAGCCAACAGGGACTCGTAGCTCGTGCGATCTTCATCAAAGAGCTTCCTTATGACCTCTGTTTCCTCTGGCCTTTTCTGTGCGATGTCAGTGCAGTCAGATCAGAGGTTCTTCCGGGGTTCCTATCCTCAAAGCAGTCATCTTTCCTCTGGTCTCTCAGACCCACGGAGACCATCGGCTCTCGCTCGGAGTTTCAAAAAAAAAAAAACCTGAGCTTTTTCCAGAGAAGACACTCTTGTCCACTCTGAAATCCTTACAATAGACAACAAGAGCCTTGTTTTACAAACTCGCCCTTTGCTCTTTTGCTCACATTTTTCTTAATGAGCTGAACGAATAAGGCCAGAGCACCCAGCTGAATACTTCATCAGCGATCTGGACAGTGTAAACATAACCGGATCTCTCGAGCGACGTTATTTACAGTTAGTAGAGATCCTAATCGTTTGGGGTTTTCAAATAAAGTCCAGAGGCGCCTTAATGATGACCCGACACCATTTCCATAGAGTCCGTCCATAAAGATCGAGTCGTGTTTATCCATGTAAAGTTGCCATTCTTTGCAAGCCATTAACGGAGAGCATGAACTCTTGGTCGTCTTGAATAATGGAGAAGCGGCTTCACTTTGGAGAGCCGTTGTCAAATTCAGCAATCAAAACACTGGCTTTCAAGACCAAGGCATGAGAACTACACTGCAAAAAATACAAATCTTCGGAAGTTTACTTGTCTATTTTCAAGTCAAAACATCTAGCCACCCTTATTATAAGACATAATTGCCCAACAAGCAAAACCTCATTTAGCTAGAAAGGCTAGTTTTTAGACAGTCCATCTTGAAAATCTTGTATAGACAAAATGTCTTGAAAAAGTCTTATTTGGAGCACCTTTGAAAATAAAACAAGGGGTTTTTTTAAACGAGTAAGTGCATTTTGGACATTTGTCAAATGCGGTTCATCTTGTTTCAAGAAAAAAAAACAAAGTACGCTTGTTTTGGGAATAAATGAACTTTACTGAAATCTTTGAATCTTCTGCACTGTTGCTTTGGCGTTGTGTAAGCACTAAGTCAACATGCGTAGACTTTTTTAAAATTATTATTATTATTATTATTTTTTTTTTTTGGTGCCTGAGGTCCTGGGGAAGTGGAATCTTAAGAGATGGTTTAATGTTTGAATGTTGAAATGGGAAAAAAAAAACTTGTTGCAATGCTAGACATGTCGTCAACTTGATTCACGATAGTCTCTGGTCTCATATCTAGAGTATTTTACTAATTACAGGTCGCAAAAGGAGAATCTTTTAAGCTAGCAATGCTTACACTGCAAAAACCCGGCTTACAAAAACAAGAAAAAAAAGTAATAAAATTAGGAATATTTTACTTAAGCAAAATTATCTGCCAACAGAACAAGAAAATTTGACTTGGCAAGATTTTTAAAAACAAGTACAGTAAATATATCTAGCTTTAGAAACCCCACAGATGTCTTAAAACTAGTGTATTTATACTAAAAACAAGTAAAGTTGTACTACTCATTTTAACATGCTAGATACTTTGTCCCCCAACCAACAGTTTGACTATTTTATCTGGGCGTATTGGTGTGCTCTGTTTAAGTAAGTGTTTATACCAACTGAGGCCGCCAAATAAATCACAATCAAAACAACAAACCAATCCATTTTGTAGCCTGTTTTTGTTGCCAATACAACAATTCATTTAATTTAGTTATCTGTTTTGTGTTAAGAGATTAAAAGAAAGGATAAGATGCTTGAAATAAGAAATTCTGACTTTGACAAACTTGTCATGGTTAATATAACACCGATGAAATTATGGTAATTCTCATTTTAAGACAGAACTTACTCATAACCAGTAATAAAATCTCAATAACAAGTTATAATACCTTATTAAAGGTCCCATGGCATGAAATTTTCACTTTCTGAGGTTTTTTAACATTAAAATGAGTTCCTCTGACCTTCTTAAGTCACCCCAGTGGCTAGAAATTTCATAATGTGTAAACCAAACTATGCCCAATATTTGAGAATGGCACATCAAAACGGCGCGTTGATAAACTCTTCCCTTTACTACATCAGCAAGGGAGATGATCCCCACGCCCCCCCTCTGGATTCCCACCCACTGTATGGATTGCCCGCCCAGCTCAAAAGTTGCCACCAAACATGGAAGTTGCGCTGTACATGGATGTGACAACACAGAAAAGAGTCTGTTTTTACTGCCGACGGGAGAGCCCCTGAAGACGCAGTGGCTTAATTTTATTTACTCCAATAATACGCCGTCGAGTCTACCTAAGACGGTGTATGTTTGTCGGAAGCATTTTCCTGATGAATGTTTCCACAACTTGGGACAGTACAGGGCAGGTTTTGCACATCAACTGTCACTGAAGCCTGGGTCCGTACCAAGCATCCCTGCCGCATCAGCAACAAACACCGAACAAGTAAGTGTATAACTGTTAAGTCGTTTTGCCGTGTTTTAAAATCGGTGCCACGTTAGCCTTGCAATGGCTACATTAGCTGTGCAGCTAACCGCTTCCTGCAGTTAGCCAGGTACTCTGCGCTACAAAACCAAAAAGCATGCAGCATGCTCTGTTATAATAGCCAATCAAAACAGTTTTTACAAAGACACCCACATTCTTTTTTTTAAGTCACTCGTTCATTTTATTTGTTTGTTTGTTCAGTAAAAACCCAAACATTTGTTGAATTTATTTTATTTCCTCGCGGTGCACCTTAATGACGTCAGCGCGCGGTATTTCTCCCTTCGCGGTTTGTTCCTTCTCTCTCGCCATAGTAAGACACCCACATCCGCTTGTTCTGACCCACTGGAGGTAGCGTCACAGTGCTGTTAGCCAATCAGAGGTAACACATTTACATGTCATGAATATTAATGATAAGACCCGCCCCCACCCTCTACCCTTCCCCGCCTCCTGCTTCTCATTAGCAAAACGACGCACTGGGAAAAGCGCTGAAATGGGGCTTTCTCCCAGGAGGCTATATCTACGTGCCGAGGGTTCATTTCGAGAAAGGCTGCGGATATAACATCCGGAAACCTCCACGAGCCCGTTTAAAGCATCAACAAACCACCATGCCATGGGACCTTTAAGATAATTGAGGGGAAAATGCTTAAAGTAAGTGAAATACTCTTACACAAAACCTGCCTGGAAAGGAGAATTATCTTGGCAGACAAATAACAAGCATATTTTGTCTTGATTTAAGATATCTAATCTTGGTTAGATTTTACTTTTTGCAGTGTAGTTGTAGAATTTAACAGTCCTAATATTAGTATATTTATCATAAATTCAGTTTTTACTGCTAAGACTTTGTCATGAATTTAAGTGAAATACCCTTAAAATGAAATAAATAAAAATGACTTGAATGGCTAAATGTAAGAAGTACGATCTTGTTATAAGAACTATTTTGATTATTTTGAGTTAATCAGATCTCGCATAATAAGTTCCCCAATCTTATTTTGGAATTATTTCATCTAAAAACAGGTTAGATTTTTCATCTTACTTTAAGAAATCTTACCAAGTCAAATTTGACTAGTTCCATTGGCAGTTTTTCACCTGATTTTTTCACCTGATTCAAGCAAATATGCTTTGTTTTAATCTTTTATTTCTTATTTTTGAAAGGCCATTTTTTGCAGTGTAGAGATGTTAGTGTGTGATCAGTCAGCTGCCTCAATGCTGATTTTTTTCACAGTATCATTTCAAATGCATTTCTGTCTGTTAACATTTCCCCTTTTTATTTTTTGCCCCAGATCAAGTTCCTTACTCCATTGGTTCTCACCCTTTTTGTGTCTGACTACGACTCTAAAAAATTTCACACCCCTTACTTTTAGACTCGCCCTAAATCAGGCTTTCTCCAACTAGTTTTAAATCGACTTGTATATTACTATTAGAACTATCGAAGATGAATTTGGTGCGCTAATACTTTTAAGCATTTAATGAGTCACCGGTCAAACAAGCCATGGTTAAATTAATACATCATATTTTAGTCTTTTTCTCCATCCTGACAAGCTGCATTGGTCTTTTTCCCCATCCATCGGCCTCCACTCAACAAATGTGTCATATCTCTTAAATCACATATATACATCGATGAGCCATAAAATTTAAAACGCTGACAGATGAAGTGAATAACACTGATTATCTCATTACAATGGAACCTCTCAAGGGGTGGGATATATTAGGCAGCAAGAAAACAGTCAGTTCTTGAAGTTAATGTGTTGGAAGCAGAAAAAATGGGCAAGCATAAGGATCTGAGCAATTCTGACAAGGGCCAAATTGTGATGGCGAGATGACTGGGTCTGAGCAGCTCCAAAATGGCACATCTTGTGGGGTGTTGCTGGTATGAAGTGATTCAAGTCAAAGTCCCTTCCACGCCAGGATCTGGTCTTCCCAGGCAGTCTCCTGTCCCAGTACTAACCAGCTCTTTGAGGCGCATGGGTGCAGCGCCGATCTCCGTTTCCATAGCCCTCGGCCTCTTGCCTATACAGCTAGGGTTACAGTGGGGGTTGGGTCCTCTGGTAACCGCGAGAGTTTGATGGCTATATGACTGGATCTGAGCATCTCCAAAACGGCACATCTTGTGGGGTGTTCCTGGTATGCAGTGGTTAGTACCTCCCAAAAGTGGTCCAAGGAAGGGCAACCAACCGGTGAACAGGCGACAGGGTCATGGGTGTCGAAGGCTCTTTGATTGGCATGGGGCATATGTTCCAAACCAACAGAAGAGCTACTGGGGAACAAACTACTGAAAAAGTTAACGCTGGCTAAAACAGAAAAATATCAGCATTCATACCGGCAGTACCCACTACAGTAGCTCTTCTGTTGGATTGGACCATATGGGCTAGCCTTTGCGCCCCATGTGAATCAATGAGCCTTCGACACCCATGACCCTGTCACCGGTTCACCAGTTGTCCTTCCTTGAACCACTTTTGTTCGGTACTAACCACTGCATACCAGGAACACCCCACAAGCTGTGCCATTTTTGGAGATGCTCAGATCCAGTCATCTAGCCGTCACAGTTTGCCAAAGCCGCTCAGATGAATGAATGAATTTATTTTTATTTCGAACATGTATAAAAAAAAAGTATGTAGCTATTTATTTGTACATACAAAAGAAAGAAAATGAGAAATTAAATAAATAAATAAAATAACATAAAGAGCTAAGACATTACAAAACACCGCACATTGTTCGAAAAAGGAGTGGGAAGAAGTACAATACTTTTTTAATTTCCCACCCCTTTTTAACTACCCCGAAATCCAAACTACATTAATACACCTGTAAAAATATATACCATATATACACTTCATGAATATCTATATATAATTACAAAAATATATATATACTACATACCATATATACACTTCATAAATATCTATATATAATTACAAAAAAAAATAAATATATATATATATATATATATATATACACACTATATATATATATATATATATATATATATATATATATATATATATATATATATATACTATATACACTTCATATACACAGATCCTTACGCTCGCCCATTTTATCTGCTTCCAACACATGGACTTCAAGAACTGACTTGTTTTCTTGCTGCCTCATATATCCCACGCCTTGGCAGGTGCCATTGTACACTGCAGAAAACTGAATTTGAGGAGAAAATTCCTTAATAGTAGTGAAATTATCTTGCTGCATGGACAGATAATTTTACTCGACAAGACATCTTGGAATAAGTTGGCTACAATCTAGAACTAGTTTTAATAATCTCAGAGTTGGTGTCTTGTATTCTTCGACACCGCAAAAATGATATCGTAACAAGTTAGAATATCTTGAATATCGTTGAAACGATCTAGCATACAATCTAGAATACAAGACACCAACTCTGAGATTATTCAAACTAGTTCTAGATTGTAACCAACTTATTCCAAGATGTCTTGTCAAGTAAAATTATCTGTCCATGCAGCAAGATAATTTCACTAGTGTTAAGGAATTTTCTCTTCAAATTCCGTTTTTTGCAGTGTAATGAGATAATCAGTGTTATTTACTTTACCGGTCAGTGTTTTTAATTTTATGGCTGATCAGTGTGTGTGTATATATATGTCCTGTTCTGGACCATTATCATGCACTAGTACTAACTGGTTTCCTATTACAGTTAGTATCTGAATTTTAAAAACCTCTCCTGTCACTTTGAAACCTACTGAAATGTCTGTCTTTTTTTTCCTATCCCATCCTTCTGGATTTTCTAGATTAGTAGATACTTTTGAATGTAAGGCCAGAATTTTCAATTTGAGACGCAGCTCTTGACAGCAATCATGGCGACAGAGGAGAGGCAAAGCTCGTCAGGGTGTCGGTCATTGCTGCTGCCACGAGCATTTTTGTAACTTTACCGTGCACATCGGCTATCAAACAACAATGCGATGATGGTCAGTGTATGAGGTTAATAAGAAGAACAACACTTAAAGGCGAACTGAAGTCATTTTTAAACTTGCTTTATTTCTTAATTAACGTCTTATTCAATTTAGGGATGGCGAAAACTAAAAAAAAATCTTGACCGACCACCGAGCCTCATTAGCCGGTTAAAGTCGGTTAACCTACGAGTTTAAAATTCTAGAATTGGAATTATTAGAATCTATTCTAAATCTAACCGCGAGCATCCGCACATTCAGTCCCAGTCGCTGCCCTCCACTCACATTACCTTTTCTACAGCGCGAAACATTTAGTCAAACGCGGCACTGATGTCGAGGGGTTTGTATTGGAGCGGAGGACAAATGGCCGTGTCAGCGAGGGGCACGCACTTTTGTTAAGTTGCAGCTTGGCATTAAAAATATCAGTGTGAACATGTTCTCAATAAATTGCCGTCATTTTCTAAGCGGCAAGCTTTAGCTCAGTCACTACCGCTGCTTGCGTTTAGTAGCTTATTGAAAACAATCCTATCATACACTTGTCCCATCTTAACTTTTCATTGAAGATGGGACGTTTTAGCGATACGGCCCCTGGTGTTTACAGTTAACTGCAGTAGGCTGTGTGTTGATATTGCGTACTGCTACGGACTAGGCACTTTTCTTCGAAGTGAGCCACAGACCTCATACTGCAATTGTTTTCCAGCTACTGATATTACGGTTACATGGCTGCTAATTGTGCACAGCCATTGGGAATGGGATAGCTGGAGCTGAGCTGATTAGCCGCTAAGCTAATATAGCAACTGTCTGATGCTAAGTAACATCAGTGAGTAACCAGGTTTTAGTTCAGAGCTTGTGTATTATTATTACGTTGACATTAATATTCACCAGACTAATCAACCATCGACTTCATTCATGCGCCGTGTTCTTGTTTCTTTGATAGTCAAGAATTTCCTTGATGTTGCGTACCTGGTTAACATCGTAGTAAAATGTAATCCAACACTGAGACTTTTCTTTCGCCGAGTGGCAGCTGTCTTCAACTGGGGCGGGAGGGCGGGACATGACTGAATGGGTGTTTCTGATTTGTCAGCTGTCGTCCTTACACCGCATGGCATGCCCCGAGCGTTTACAACACAGAATTCCAGGTTCTCCGCTCCAAAATCGGCAGCTTCAAAACGATTGATTTTTTTTTTTTTTTAACCGACAACCAAAAAAAATTAACCAGTTGACGTTGATTCGGTCAACCATCGGTCAAACGGTCATCGGTTAACATCCCTAATTCAATTATGTTTTCGGTTTTAGTAACCTTATATCATGACTTGTATTGGCAACTAATTGCAATTAAATATTATACTTATCGGCCTGTTCGGATTTTAGCCGTGTTGAATTTAGTTCGTTTGGTCCACGGCAGGCGTCGCTTATCCGCACGATCTTCACGAGACTTGTGCGAGACTTTGAAACGTGAAGAAGTGTCAGCCAGGTGTCAGCGCCGCCAATTTGAAAACTGTTTTCCAAACGAAGTATTGCACAAAAACGAGTTTAAATGACGATTACTGCCTACTTTTTTCAAACTTTCCTGATCGCTATCAAACCAAACAAAACTTCCGGCTTGACCACGTCAGCATTCAAAAGAGGGCGCGCACGTCTTTTGGCAACGTCGGCAGATGTTGGTCACTTTGATTTCGGCTGTACGTTTTACTTCCTTCCTACGATGTCTCGCACAGGTCTCAACGAATCTCGTTTACGTCCGTTGCTTTGACATACGGACTGATATATTACAGAGCATATTTCAAACACTCATAACTTGCTATAGCAGCGACAAAATAGCGATCAAAAACGCATTCCGATATTTAATAAAATGAGATGAATAGAATTTTGATGATTAAAAAATTTGCCTTCAGTTCTCCTTTAATGTAGTGTAATGTAATAATGTGCAAAAAAAAAATTAGATTTTTTTTCCCCCCACCAAAGGCTTGATTGGTTTCAAATACTGTGATCGAGAGAAATTATTATAATATTTTTGGACAAAGTTTTTAAAAATCGTAAGTATAACGTGTATCTCTGCACAGCCAAAGATACTTCGGCCTACGATGCTCCCCGGAGAGGAGTTGGTAAGTGAGGGGCTGCGAGTGGTCCTGGACCCTGACGGACGTGAGGATGCTACAGGCGGACTTCTAGGAGGCCCTCACATGCTGCCCGCAGAGGGGGCGCTGTTTCTCACCACCTACCGCATTATCTTCAAAGGCACTCCTCACGATCCTTTAGGTAAGAGCCGGCTCTCATGACTCACTCTCTTATCAGGTTTCGCAGCAATATGCACTTTGTGGACTGATGACCATGACGGTAGCGCTATATTTATAACACAATGCTGATTACTTAGTGCATTAATGACACTTGTCCTATCTGTCAGTGTAGTGCTTATCAACCGCACTGTGTGTGTGTTTGAGTAGTCGGCGAGCAGCCTGTGATTAGAAGTTTTCCAGTGTCCACACTGACGAAAGACAAGAAGATCACCATTCAGAACCAGCTTCAACAAAACATGCAGGAAGGCCTGCAGCTTCGATCCGCTTCCTTCCAGGTATTACAGCGACTGAAAATTAAGAAGTGGCAAAGTTTTTCCCTTTAGTAATGGATTATTATTATTATATATTAGGGCTGTAACGATACACCCAACTCACGATTCGATTCGTATCGCGATTTTTGACCCACGATTCGATACGCCCGCGATTTTTTTTAAAATGTTTTTTTTAAAGTAGTAAATTTGACTTAACATTTACTTACTTACATTAACTATTTTTAATAACAAATAATTCAGACCACTGCAGAGAATGAGTAATATGTATGCAAAAATGAACAAATGTATATCCAAAGATTGTTTTATTTCTCAAAATAATACTGTTGAGCCAGAAGCTCTGTTTTTTTCGGTTCTGAAAAAGTCATTTTTCCAAATCGTGTAAATCCGTTAAGATTTTTTTTTGGGGGGGTGGCTCTCTAACTGTCTCACTCTCATAGGGCCAATGATTTTCTGTGATCGCGGAAAACAGATGGAAATTACGGAATTTTTATGGTGAAACATTGCTCGCGTGTCAAAACGTAACTGCCGCAGAAGGCTTCCGCCCAAGCAGACATGCCTTCAGTGTTGCCAGATATTGCTAACGTTTTCCACCCCAAAATATGTTCAAAACCAGCCAAAAAGCACCTAAACCCGCCCAATCTGGCAACACTGCATGCCTTTCCGGTCAAGTGATTGTGATTGGCTTGTGGCACACCTAGCCAGCCAATGAGCTGCTTGTTTACAGATTCGCTCCCCGCGTCGCAACCAGAATGGCAACCGCTTAAAAGAAATGAATGCTCTGCCAGTGGCGAGTGTGGACGTTGCGTGACTCGCAGAAGATTGTCGCAGGTCGGCGAAAAAACGACTTACTAATAGATATAAAAAAATAAAAGTAATTTAAGTAAGTTTAAAATGTAATTTAAATAAAAAGTAAAGTATTCATAAATTGAAGTTTGGAAGCGCCTCTGTTTTTGGGCTGAGGAGAAGTTTGAAAGGGTGTACCGCGATTCTGCCTTCTTGTATCGCGATACGGATCGTGGCTCTGCGTATCGCGATTTCGATTTCGGTACGCATATCGTTACAGCCCTATTATATATATATATTTTTTACGAGTGCAACATTTTATTTATACACCAGGGATGTAAGACATGTTTACAGAGTTCTTGCAGGCTGACAATTTTTAAGAGTCTCAATTTTTTTTTTCCATTAGGATTGTCAATAATTTTACCACGCTTTGAGAGAGGGGAAAAAAAAGATTGGCTGATTTTCACAATTTAGCCACTTATTCAGTCTTTAAAATACAAGTTTATATTTGGTAATTTTTAAACACTTGGTGTAGGAAAGCACGAGTTAAATAAAGCTTTCAATAATTTTTTTTTTGTGTGTGTGTGTGCTGACGAGTAAATACCAGGGATGAAAGCAATACTGAATGTATAGTATTGGCATGATGACCTGAAGTAGAGCCCTGCACTCCCGCGGGACCCGACGCAAAGCAGTGCGGCGCGGGACAAATTTTGAAAGCTCATTGCGGGCGGGAGGGGGAGTGCACAATGCGGGAGCGGGCGGGAGAGGTGATAAGCTGCAGTCCCGCTAACTAAAAACGTGTTTAAAATAAAATTTATAAATTAATAATTTATGTCTATCATATATAATTTGTGCTGGATATTTTATTTGGCATTAATAAAAACATTTTAAGATGCCTAAATTTGCGGATGTGGTCTAATCTCGCGTACGTTTCCGATTCCTTTCCGCTCTTCCGTGTTTGAGATCTCCGATCATGGCAGAAGAGCAGAGCTCCTCTAGTGAAGCTCACAGTGCTTCAGAAGTAAGTGCTGCTTTAAAAAGAAAGTAGGGGGCGGGGCACCATCACGCTGTGTCTTTAAATTATATTAATTTCTTATAGGCCTACTTGTATTTCCTAGAATGTAAATGTGAGGAGTGACGTATAAGCTATGTGCAATGTACAATATTCTTAATATCCACTGTAGATTTTGGTAGGTGTGTTGGGTATCTCTGTAAAGCCTCAGCTGCGCACCTGGCAACGCGCACCCTCGCTACGTGCGCTAGGTGAAGGATCGGTCAGTGGAGAGCTCAGCTAAGCTCAGCATGTTTAATTCCCCAAGCCAATGACAAGAACTTTTGTGAGAAATAACGCGAACGTCTGCATCATGCGGGATTTGCGGGCGGGAGCGGGACAAAATATGGCAGGCGGGAGCGGGACTGAAAATCATAATTCTTTGCGGGAGCGGGACTGCACAATGCGGGAGCGGGACTGAAAATTCTGTCCCACGCAGACCTCTAACCTGAAGTATATTCTAATGAGTTACTTTGGAAACCAAAGAAATAACAAATGAAAGAAAGGGTTTTTCTTCGTCCCATGAGCTTCAGGAAATTTGGATGGTGTAATACGAATTGAAAAAGATGTTTCGGGGGGGGGGGTTTGGGTTTTTTTTTTTATGTACAATACATTTTAATCCTTTGGGGTCTGAGGGTATTTTCTGGCACTAAGGATTTTGGCATGCTTTGATGCCAATTTCAACAAATCTAAGCAGTATTATCAAAGTCATGTGACCTTTTTTTTGTATTCAGCACAAGCTCAGCTACGTACAATAATATCTATGTAAAAAAATTAACAGATAAATGAAGCTGTTGTAAAAAGCAGTTGTAGAACCATGATGGAATGTGCGAAGAAACATGACCTTACCCATTGTGACGAACCGTTTTGATCACTTGAGGTGATTCTGTTCAGTCTTAGGAATGGATCAAGCACAAAAACTTGCACTGCTCCCGTGATTTGGACAATTAACTGGCCGTCAAAAATTTTGTCCTGTTGTTTTGGGCTAAAGGGCTGGCAGTGGGAGGGGGATTCGATGAGAAGGGTAAAAATGTCCATTCCATTCAATGAGAAGAGTGAAAACCCGTCCCACTGCCATCTTTTAATCCCATCAGGTCAAGTGATCAGAACGGTGTGTCACAGTGGGTAAGGTCCTGTTTTTTCACACATTCCAACACAGTTCTAAAACTGCTTTTTACTACAGCTTCATTTATCTGGTATTTGACTTTATTTTGGTATTTGACTCTCTTCAGCGTCTTGAAATTAACTCTTGTACTATTTTACTCAGTTCAGAGCCACAACCAACTCTGTTACTCAATTACTCTGTAATTTTGCTCCCACTCCAACTCCAAATTTTACTCTCTAAACTCAAAATAGAGCAAAATTGACTATTTTTGAGGAAAATACTTGTAACTCTGGAAAAATTGCTCAGTCATTTTCCCTGTGTATACACTACAGCACACGCACATCAACTGATCTGCTCATAAGAAATATTTACACGTACTCGAGTTGATTTTTGGTTGGATCGAGTCGAAGTTCAAAATGACACCGCTCATCATCAGTCCTCAAGAACCGACGAACTGCTGAAATTGAATCCTGAATCATCCAAAGCGCCTCCTGAGCATCAAATCCGCACGCCATCTCGCAACAAGTTTTACCTCCAAACAGGTAGCCTAAACTGTGGCTGACAGATTTTATCCTTTTTATCCTGGTGGGCGTTCCCACTGCGAAAGAGAAACCATTCGAAACCGAAAGAGCAAAAGTCATGATCATGCCGTTACCATGTGAATAGTCTTATGAATGCGTAAGTGCGCGCTCAGCGCTCCGACTCCGGTGTGACGGAGTAAGGTGACAAGTTTTATGTTTCATTTAATTTAGGTAATTTTTAAAAAATATAGTAATATTTGGCAGTGGACACACAGGAAAGTGAAAAGTATCAAGTTTGTCAATATGTTTATCATACTTGCATGATAAAAACTAGCGAAGATATTAATCTAAATACATGACCTACTCATTCGAAACCTGCCGAGTTTCTCTGACAAAGTTCTCGACCCCAGAGGGTTAAACATTTCTTAAGAAGGCTGCCAATAATTCTGGAGTCGAGTGTGTGATTTTGGAATAAATGACAACAGTATGCTGGATAATTGTTTTATTTGTACATTTGAAGCACTGAAAAATATTGCAGATTATAGAACAGCTCTGGTTCATAAACTGGGGGCATTTGCAGAGGTGAAATGTACATTTTGATCCGATGTGATATGATTTTTATGTATTTATTTATATTTATGCGGCTTGATGCTGCATATAAACCGAGCAGCAGACCCAGATGTGTTGTGTTCTTCATGATTTTATGGCTCATTCCTATCTCTTTACGAACACATGTTCTATAAAATTGGGTTGCGTATAAAAACGCAGGTCAGTCGGGCCTCTTTTCCCATGTGTGGAGGTGGACGTGCTCTGGGATGCATTATTAGACCTTTATTAAGCACGGTAATCCACTGGGGGTCTCTCTGTGCTGTCAGAGCCGCCTCCCGTAGACCACAGAGATAGAAATGAAAAGGAAAGTGGATACACACAGGGTCACAGAGGCCAGCTAACCCTGCCCAAAGATATTTCCTCCAGATCCCTGGGGAGCGAAACACGTTCCAAATCGAAAGCATCCATTTTAGAGCACTTCAGAGAGGCCTGTTGTGTCTCTCCAAAAATTCCCATTGATTATTTACAGATTGTAGAGAGCTGGCTCCGGTGGAGAAATATTTTGGCAGTAATCAAACTGATAAATCTGACGAGTGCAATAGTTGCTCATAAAGTATGGCATGAGTGGAACTGATCATCCGATGTGATGTGATGCCTCTTAGCTGATTAAGGTGGCGTTCGACGAAGAGGTGACCTCTGAAATGGTGGAGATCTTCAGGAAGCACCTGCAGAGGATCCGCTACCCACAATCCATCTTCAGCACGTTTGCCTTCGCGGCAGGACAGAGGGCTCCACAGCTTCTCCTGCCCAAGCAGAAGGAGAGGAACACGGGTTTCCGGTCAGTCAAAGTTTTAGTTTTAAGTCGAACCACATCAGTGAAACGTCATCAGATTATAGAAAGCGTCACTTCAGACACCAAGATTCCGAATCCGTGTCTTTAGACCTCACTTTTAGTAATGTTTTAGAAAAATCAAGAAATGAATGTGCATAGACAGAGTAGAGACATTTTTTTTAACCCAGACTGCCTTGGAATAGGAAAGACCCCAGTGCACTTTAATGGGAAAAGGATGTGAAAGAGGAATTCGCTTCCGGTTGCATTTAATTTTGCTTCATGGCAAGTTTATCTAGATAAACTTTAGCATTGTGAATTTGTGAGCGTTTGAAGCATGAGCCAATAGACAAGACCAAGCATTGGTCTCCTCTTTAAAACAACAAATGCTGATTACTAAGTAAAACTCGGCCTTTGTACTTTCCTAACATAGAAAAAAAAATTAACTAACAGTAGGCGTATCAGACGCTCGATAGCCTTGCTGTGAAAATTGTGCATGCAGACGCTCATCTAAGTTTCCAAATCGGTCATTGCTTAACGCTTGAATATTTTCTATCATGAATACTATCATTAAAAAGCTTCTAATCTCTGCTTTCCAAAGAATTTTATCTGGTTAAGATCTGTTCAGTACTTTGGGAGTAACGGCAGGTTGAAGTCGGTACAACAGAGTAAAAACTCTGCTCGCGTGACATCGGGAAACTGCCAGTGATTTTCTTTTTGAGTCACGGGAAAGCGGTCAGTCTGTCTCTCTCTCTCTCTCTCTTCTGATCGGTTTCCGACTGGATTACTCGTGAATATCAATCAGATCACTTTTATAGGGATGTTCTCTCGCTCTCTCACTGATTCTGATGAAGGATTCAGCAAAATTTCCCGTCTGCTAGTTTTGATGTTCTGATTCACGGGAGACTTTGAAGTGAGTTTTCATAGCTTTACCTACTTATTTTTTCAAATCAAACTGATTCCTGTAAATAAATAACTATTTTAAAATATAACTGTAGTTGTTTTGATGAAAAATATTGAGATCTTGGCGATCGGAAAGAGATTTGAAAAAAACCGGAAGTCGGAAACGCGAGTGTCAATTTCAGTTGAGTTAATGTGAATTGTTTATTGGATGTGGATCAGACAGTTTTTTCAAGGTTCGCCTTGAAAGCTGTGAATATTTACGAAATCATTTTTATTTTTTTCGCGGCCCGGTTTCCATCAAATCCTGCGCTCTGATTGGCTGGCGAGCGGGTCTGTATCCTATGGTACGGACCTCTGGCGACTCGCTCGTTCACAACAACAAACAACATAGTAGCAATTTTTGTCAACATTTATCTTTTTTATAAGATTTTTATCAAAAATTTTATAAAATTTTGCCAGCATTTCTCAGGAGAATAGCATTAATTTTACAGCATGGATAGCGATAACGACAGTCTTCACAGCGAAAGCGAGTTTTACTACCCTGAGGAAGAAGAAATAAAAGAAAACATTTCAGGAGAAAGCTTAAAAACCTGTAACTGTTGCCAACACCGAGCAAAAACATGGCTGAATCCTGAATGACTCAATTTTGTATAAATAGGGGACTACATAGGTGGCAAAATGTAGTTTTTTTCCTGCCATGGAAGTGCACTTGTATACCGAGGAGGAAGCCATTTGCATTACAGCCGTGAATGAGGATTCAAAATAGCGGCTCGGCTCGGTTTTCCCTTTCGGGCGCTCTCGTTTTCTGTTAGAATTTGGTAAAGAAAAAAATAAACATGTTATTTGCCAGCTTAAGGTCGGTGAAATTATATAAATATAAATTTCATATAAACACTAGTAGGCCTTATTGAGAAATGAGGGGATTAGAAATATTCAGTTATTACTTTTTTATTGAGTGTACCAATTTAATGGTTTTACTTAATTAGCATAATTAATACTAAATAAAAACTAATTTTACATAATTTCTTTTTACAAATTTTTTTTAAAACTTTGTATTCAGTATACAACCATCTATGTTCCTGCCAATTTCCATGTAAATATCTTGAAAAATAAAAAAAAGTTATTAAGAAAAAAACATTTGATCTCATCGGTTAATGAGGCCCATTTCGGACCATGTGATCCTCAGACAGAATATTACAGCAGTTTTAATAAAAATTAAGCCGTTTTTTCAATCTTTGATTTGTAATATCTCAAGAACGGATCAACATATTTTAATTCTGTAAAAAAGTACGTTGTTCTGCCTTCAAATCTGAATACAATGAGAGCAGTTTGGATTGAATTTGAATTTTCACCTGATATGTCTCGTAAGTGTCACCATGTAGAACCATTTTAAAACTTAAAACTAAGAACCAGTTTGTCATCGTTGTTGGTTTTGACAGCACGATCTCCAAAACCAT
The DNA here is from genome assembly GCF_027579695.1 of Neoarius graeffei. Taxonomy (NCBI): domain Eukaryota; kingdom Metazoa; phylum Chordata; class Actinopteri; order Siluriformes; family Ariidae; genus Neoarius; species Neoarius graeffei. The sequence goes on along the minus strand of NC_083583.1, from coordinate 9,322,502 downwards.
TGTAAAAGGAGCGAAGCGAGCAGGCAAGATCACCATGGGTCGTCAGTCCACGCTGCAGAAGAAAAGCGAAAAAGGCATGCGCATGACCTGGAACGAGGATGATGACATCTCGGGTGAGCTGCTTTGTGTCAGTGTGGGTAGACCAAGGTCATGGGGTTCCAGTCTGAGATCATGACCTAACGTTATTGGTGTGTGTCGCAGTATCGGACGACGGCGAGCCGCCCTCCAGCAGCACTCTGAAGGCCTCAGATAAGTCCACCATGGAGCAGCTGGTGGAGCGTGCCTGCTTCCGGGATTACCAGAGACTGGGGCTGGGCACCATCACTGGCAGCTCGTCACGCTCCAAAAGTGGAGAGCAGTTCCGAGTGACAGCAATCAACAGACTCTACTCACTCTGTCGCAGGTCAGATACCACACACATGTCTGGTTTTTAACAGAGGTCTGTTAGATCTGGATATGATTTGTGCAACACTGCCATGTTTAAGAGTGTAGTATTTTATTTTATGTACTAAGCTGACGAAATCTGTTCTGAACTTAATAGCGTGTATCCAGATGTGTCTCTCGTTACTGCCGCAAACTAGGTGTTTCAGTGTGTGTTGTCTTTTGTATTTTGTATTTTCTGAAAGCAGCTGGGTTCCTTGGCTTAAGGAAACATCTGCGATCCTCTACAGCATGGTCCTAATTGGGCTTTAATTTAGAGAGCAGTATTTGATATTAGCGTGACGTAAAACACACAAGATCGGTCAGACACGTTAGGTATGATGAAGACAATACTCGCATTTATACATTCAACCAGCAAATAACCTCCAAAATACACCGATCAGCCAAAAACACTGACAGATGAAGTGAGTAACATTTGATTATCTCATTACAGTGGCACCTGTCATACCCCTTTTCCACCAAATCAGTTCCAGGGCTGGTTCGGGGCCAGTGCTGGTGCTGGTTCACAACTCGTTCAACTTGCGAGCCAGCTGAGAACCAGTTTGCTTTTCCATAGCTCGCGGTGCTAAGGGAAGCCACGTCATTACGTCGCTGTATACGTCAGTTACGTCATTGTATACGTCATTACGTCGTTGTATACGTCAGTTACGTCGCTACGTTTGCAGAAACTTTGGCACGAATATCGAAGCAAAAACAACACGGAAGAAGCAGCAACAACAACAATAATAATAATGGATGACTTCGCGTTTGTACAGCTGCTGCTTCTCATCGCTTAAAAATGGCGATCTTTCGCGGTCTTGTTATTGTTGTTGGTCTTAACAACTCCGCCCCTCCCGCTGACATAAGCGGTTCTTTCCTCTGGCCCAGCAGAGAGTTGGTGCTAGCCTGGAACCGGTTTTTCTGGCCCCAGAGCCAGTTCTTTGTCAGTGGAAACAGAAAACCCGGTTCCAAACTAAGCACTGGCCCCGAACCAGCCCTGGAACTGCTTTGGTGGAAAAGGGGCATTAGTGGGTGGGATGTATTAGGCAGCAGGAGAGCAGTCAGTTCTTGAAGTTGATGTGTCGGAAGCAGGAAAAATGGGCGAGCGTAAGGATCTGAGCGACTTTGACAAATTGTGACGGGTCTGAACATCTCCAAAATGGCACGTCTTGTGGGGTGTTCCCAGTATGCAGTGGTTAGTACCGAACAAAAGTTGTCCAAGGAAGGATAACCGGTGACAGGGTCATGGGTGTCGAAGGCTCACTGATCCAAATGGGGCATAAAGGCTAGCCCATATGGTCCAATCCCACAGAGGAGCTACTGTAGCACAAACATGAACTTTTTCAGCAGTTTGTGCTACAATAGCTCTTCTGTTGGATTGGGCCATATGGGCTAGCCCAGGGGTTTTCAAAGTGTGGGAGAGTCAGCGCCCCCCCCCCCCCCCCCCCCTTAAAATTTTTGTTGTCGCTATACTTACTGTTCCATTCGTATTTAAAAAAAAAAGGTTGTTGTACACTTTCTTTTTTTTTCTTTTGCACATTTTAAATATCTGTGCTTTTTGAAAACATCTTTTTTTTTGCACATTTAAAACATGAGCTTTATTAAAACCTCTTTTTTTACACATTTTAAACATCTGTGCTTTTTTAAAACATCTTTTTATTTTTTTTTTACACATTTTAAACATCTGTGCTTTTTAAAACATTTTTTTTTTTTTACACATTTTAAAGATCTGTGCTTTTTTTTAAAAAACATCTTGTTTTACACATTTTAAACATCTCATAGCATCGTTAGCTAGCACCTCTTGGCAGACAACACACTGTGGCAGTGGAGCATCTTCAGATCCAGTCCATGAAAATCCAGACTTTAAATAATCGTGGTCATACTTCCTTCTTTTTTTGCTTGGCCCAGACTCTGTCTCCTCACTCACTGTAGCTTTAGGTACTAAAAATCGATCCATTTTGTCTCTGGCAAAGGCTAGCTGAAGTTCGCTAAATGTCCGCAATAGTAACTTATTCTGGTTTATTTTTCCTCACGTTGCGCCCCCCCCTGAAGAACTCTGGCGCCCCCTAGGGGAGGCGCGCCCCACACTTTGAAAAGCCCTGGGCTAGCCTTTGTGCCCCATCCAAATCAATGAACCTTCGACACCCATGACCTTTTCACTGGTTCACCAGTTGGTTGTCCTTCCTTGAACCACTTTTGTTCGGTATTAACCACTGCATACCGGTACCAGGAACATCCCACAAGACGTGCCATTTTGGAGATGCTCAGACCCATCACAATTTGTCAAAGTCGCCCATTTTTCCTGCTTCCACCACATCAACTTCAAGAACTGACTGTTCTCTTGCTGCCTAATATTATCCCACCTCTTGACAGGTGCCACTGTAATGAGATATTTAAATAATATTGGCTGGGGTTGAGTGGTATATCAGATATATTCCATTCAGCGAGCATGATATTGAACGAGTCGAAGACAAGTAGCTGAATGGAGTATATCTGATAGACCATGAAAAAGTCCATTATTATTATTATTATTATTATTATTATTATCCATACACATTCCTTTCGTGTGTTTCTCTTTCAAAATTATTTCAAAATCTTCTGTATTTAACAAAGCAAACCTGTCGGCCATGTTTGTTGACACATCGTCCCAGTCGCTCGCTAGCACAGAAGTTTTACATCTCCGACGTGTGATGTCTTGACGTCTTGACAACCATGCAATATTGTAAACCATCTTCAACGCTCATTCTCCATTGGGTAGAGTGATGTAATACATGTAGGGTAAGCAATATGCTAGCAATATTGCGCGCTATCAAACCAAATGAATGAAATCCACTAGAAGGGAATAGAGCACATGTTTTTATTCCATCGAACAAGCGTCCTGTATGGATAATAATCAATGGTATTCACGTCACTTGTCAGTGTTTTTAATGTTATCGCTGATCTGTGTGTATTCAGAAGTTTCGTCATTTGGTACTGAAAGTTCTCAATATCCATAAGGGGATGAAAAGCCATGAGTGCCGCAGTAACATTCCGGTTATAGTTAGACTTTTGTAAGAAAACACGCTGCAGCGTTTTGGACAAGGCTTTTTTTATGCCTCCGCCACCTTAAGGTGCAGGTGGCATTATGTTTTCGGGTTGTGCGTGCGTGCGTCCGTCCGTCCGTGCGTCCGTCCGTCCCGAAACCTTGTGAACACGATATCTCAAAGGCTAATGAAAGGAATTTCACCAAACTTTCACCATTTGTGCGCTTTGGGACAAACATGAACTGATTAGATTTTGAGGTTAAAAGGTCACAGGTCAAGATTACTGTGAGGTCAAATGTCCATCCCCAAACCTTGTGAACACAATATCTCCAAGGCGAATGAAAGGAATTTCACCAAATTTTCACCATTTGTGCGCTTTGGGACAAAAGGGGTGTTCACACAGCAACTTTTACTCCGGTGTAGCACCGGGGCTGCCCCGGTAGAGCGTTCACACGGTACAAAGTTATACCGGTGTCGCCCCTGAAAGCTGCTTAAACCGGTGCAAATCTAACCCTGCTCGGGAGGTGGTTTAAGAAATTTACTCCGGAGTAAATGCTAGTTTGCGGGGCAGCACCGATATAAAATGGGACGTCTGAACGCTACAGGGGTAGACTCGCTACGCGTGAGACGAGTTGATTACATACGGGCATTGCATAATTTGCATCCTGGTATTTTGCGCTTCCAAAATGGCGAATATCAACAACAACAGAACTGCGTGTCTTCCAGTGTTGCCAGATTGGGCGGTTTTAAGTGCATTTTGGCGGAGTTGAACATATTTTGGGCTGGAAAACATCAGCAGTATCTGGCAACACTGGTGTCTTCATCCACGTTGTTTTCCCGGCGCTTGGTGATGCCATGACAACCGGGAAAAGGAAGTACATTTTCACGCATGCGCATATTTCATTTCCGCATTATTACTATCCTATCATATTTAATTTCCGCATTATTACTATCATATACAACCCCTGGCAAAAAGTATGGAATCACCAGTCTTGGATGAGCACTCATTCAGACATTTTATTCTGTAGAACAAACTGAGATCACAAACATGATACAATAATAAAGTCATTCCAAAGTGCACCTTCTTGGCCTTCAGAAACACTAAAATGAACGAAGAAAATACATTATGATAGTCAGCAAATGTTACTTTTATATAGACCAAGCACAGGGAAAAAAATATGGAATCACTCAATTCTGAGGGAAAAAAAAATATGGAATCACTCAATTTTCAGGTAGAAAATAAGGACTCACCCAGTCAATTTCCTTTCCCTAAATTGACACCTGCCTCAGATTAGATCTGCTCGTTATGGTGATGATACACGGGGCAACTTTTTGGGCAATGTTGCCGAGCAAAGTTGCTGGCAACGGGCAACTAGGTGAGACACAGGGCAACTTTTCAGGGCAACAACAGTTAGCAACGGCAGTTTACAGTTAGCTAAAAAAAAAAAATCGATGTCTTAATTTTTGCTGTGACCATTTAATCAAGCTGTCTGTTGTTTTTTAGAGCTTTGGTGAGGTAAATTCCTCCATATAGAATATTAAAATAACAACTTACCGGCGTAAAAACAGATGAGGAGTCTCTTCACTCCACGGCCGCCATATTTGTTTGAAATTTCTGATCCGAACCTCACCGGAGGTCACATGACTCGATACTCGCATTCTGATTGGCTTATCTCAAAAAGTTGCCAGAGATTATCAAAACCATTCAGAAAGAAGCAATGTTGCCCAATCTCAATAGAAAAGAGTCAAAACGCAATTGCCCAGCAACATTGCTCGGCAACATTGCCCAAAAAGTTGCCCCGTGTATCATCACCATTAGTCTGCAGTTAGAAACAGCGCAGTTATCACACCTTGGAGGGCTGCTGGACCAAGCGGATTGGCAAGAATCATGACTCCAACAAAAGAGATGTCTCTTGAAACAAAAGAGAGGATTGTCAAACTTCTTAAAGAAGGTAACTCTTCACGCATGGTTGCCAAAGATGTGGGCTGTTCACAGTCAGCTGTATCTAATGGTGATGATACACGGGGCAACTTTTTGGGCAATGTTGCCGAGCAAAGTTGCTGGCAACGGGCAACTAGGTGAGACACAGGGCAACTTTTCAGGGCAACAACAGTTAGCAACGGCAGTTTACAGTTAGCTAAAAAAAAAAAATCGATGTCTTAATTTTTGCTGTGACCATTTAATCAAGCTGTCTGTTGTTTTTTAGAGCTTTGGTGAGGTAAATTCCTCCATATAGAATATTAAAATAACAACTTACCGGCGTAAAAACAGATGAGGAGTCTCTCCATCTCTTCACTCCACTGACACTGCAGCCGCCATATTTGTTTGAAATTTCTGATCCGAACCTCACCAGAGGTCACATGACTCGATACTCGCGTTCTGATTGGCTTATCTCAAAAAGTTGCCAGAGATTATCAAAACCATTCAGAAAGAAGCAATGTTGCCCAATCTCAATAGAAAAGAGTCAAAACGCAATTGCCCAGCAACATTGCTTGGCAACATTGCCCAAAAAGTTGCCCCGTGTATCATCACCATAAGATATGGACCAAGTACAAACAGCATGGGAAGGTTTTTAAAGCCAAGCGTACTGGTAGACCAAGGAAGACATCAAAGCGTCAAGACAAAAAACTTAAGTCCATATGTCTTGAAAACCGAAAAAGTACAACAAAACAAATGAAGCATAAATGGGAGGAAGCTGGAGTCAATGTACAAGTATGTGACCGAACCGTGAGGAATCGCCTAAAGGAAATGGGATTTTCATCTAGGAAAGCTAAAAGAAAACCATCATTGACACCTAAACAGAAAAGAACAAGACTACAATGGGCTAAGGAGAAGCAATCATAGACTGTGGATGACTGGATGAAAGTTACCTTCAGTGATGAATCACGAATCTGCATTGGACAAGGTGACGATGCTGGAACTTTTGTTTGGTGCCGTTCCAGTGAGATTTATGAAGAGGACTGGCTGAAGAAAACATCCAAATTTCCACAATCCTTGATGATATGGGGCTGCATGTCAGGCAAAGGCACTGGGGAGATGGCTGTGGTTACTTCTTCAATAAATGCGCAGGTTTACATTGACGTTTTGGACAGTTTTCTTATCCCTTCAGTTGAAAAGATGTTTGGGGATGATGAAATAATTTTCCAAGATGACAATGCATCGTGCCATAGAGCAAAAACTGTGAAAGCATTCCTAGGTGAAAGACACATCCAGTCAATGTCATGGCCTGCAAATAGTCCAGATCTCAACCCAATAGAAAACTTGTGGTGGAAATTGGAAAAAAATGGTCCACGACGCCTGCAAAGCTGATCTGGCAACTGCAATCAAAGAGATTTGGCACCAGATTGATGAAGAATACTGTTTGTCACTCATCAAGTCCATGCCTAAGAGACTGCAAGCTGTTATAAAAGCCAGAGGTGGTGCAACTAAGTACTAGTGATTGTGTTTTGAATGTTCTTTCGTTTGTCTGTTTTTCATGATTCCATATTTTTCCATATTTTTTTTTCCCTGTGCTTGGTCTATAAAAGTAACATTTACTGACTTCCACAATGCTTTTTCTTCGTTTCTTTTAGTGTTTCTGAAGGCCAAGAAGGTGCACTTTGGAATGACTTTATTATTGTATCATGTTTGTGATCTGAGTTTGTTCTACAGAATAAAACGTGTGAATGAGTGCTCATCCAAGACTGGTGATTCCATACTTTTTGCCAGGGGTTGTAAGCAGGGTTGTGACGTGTGAACGCTCCACAAAATTTACACCGGTCTAAGATATATCGCAACAAAATACATCGGTGCAGCATCGATGCAAATATGTGCCGTGTGAACACCCCTAAAGATGAAATGATTAGATTTTGAGATCAAAAGGTCAAAGGTCAAGGTCACTGTGAGGTCAAATGTCTGTCCGAAAACGTTGTGAACACAATATCTCCAAGGCGAATGAAAGGAATTTCACCAAACTTTTACCATTTGTGCGCTTTGGGACAAACATGAACTGATTAGATTTTGAGGTTAAAAGGTCACAGGTCAAGATTACTGTGAGGTCAAATGTCCATCCCCAAATCACAGCTTAATAAGGCGTGGAGGCATCCCCATCGACGCTGTTGGCGTCGAGTTCTAGCTAGTTTTTTTTTTTTTTTCCATAGATGCAGGTCAGTGAAGAATTTGAATCGTTCTGGCTTGACGCACAAACACAAGGAGTGTCTAATCTTGGCCAGAATTCTTAATTCGTCACTGTTTTACAACAATGATAAACATTTATGTGAAAATGAGATTACTGATCAATCTGCTGCTCAGGCTCAGAACTGCAGTGTGCATTGTCGGGGAAGTGAAAAAAATCTAATTGAAATTCAGCGAGAATGCGGATGGATAGATGCAGTGCCGTAGACCGGTCGATTAGTTTGTCGTCTGTGAACGTAACGTAAATTAGCGCAACACGTCGCAATATAAACCCGTTACCTTGTTTAACCTTGTGCGCTATTGTGGCGTTCTGTTAAACATTTATTGACATAAAATCACTGTGCCCGTTCTTGTTCCTGCTCTGGCTTTATTCACAAGAACGCTTCACTGACTCATTAAAGGTTTGGCGGTTTGCTGTAAATTAAATGACCGGTTTATGTCCGTTTTGTGCAGTTACCCCGGGCTGCTGGTGGTTCCTCAGTCGGTGCAGGATGGCAGTCTGCAGAAAGTCGCACGCTGCTACAGACACAACCGGCTTCCTGTAGTGAGCTGGAAACACCCTCGCACCAAAGCGGTGCTCCTGCGCGCTGGCGGCTTCCACGGGAAAAGCGTAGTGGGACTGTTCAAGTCGCAAAACCCCTCCACAACAGGTGTTTAAACTATTTCCATTCCACAAGGTTTCATCTCTGTCCTTCTCGCCTGAAGACTGACTTAGGATTGTTATAACACTGAAAAGTGGCATCGTTTGATCTGTACCTTCATTTGGGATTCATAACACATTTATAAGCCTTGCACGCATCTTTCATAACTAGAGAACTAACTTGTGTGAGGATTGACTCAAGACATGACGCAGAAGTTTAATGTCTAAGTAACATTTTTTTAAATGGTAGCTACACTGCATGTCTTATAACACCTTTATAAGCACTGCATACACCTTTTATAAAACAATACTAGTGAATTTATGTAAGGATTGTCTCAAAAGCCAAGCGATGACCCAGAAGTTCCAGTCTGGCACAAAAACGTTCATACTGTCAAGCAGCATAATGGGAAAAGTACCTACTTTGGGCATTCATAAGCACTGCATAGATCTTTTATAAAGCAGTACTCTGATGCATAATGGATTTAGGAAAGGATTATCAAAAGCCAAGATATGACACAATAGTTTAACTCTGCCTTCACATTGGCAACTGACTTAATTGGAAAATGTACCTACATTGGGCATTCATAACACATTCATAAGCATGGTATAAATATTTTATAAAGTAATGCTTGATACTTTATATAAGACGTGTCAAAAGGAAGACATGACACAAAAGTTTAACTCCGTGGTGACACTGACAAGCAACATAGTGACTTAATGGGTAAAGGTACCTACATTGGGCATTCATAAGCATTCCATAGATCTTTTGTGAAGCAGTACTCTGATACATAATGGATTTAGGTAAGGATTATCAAAACCCAAGATATGGCACTATAGTTTAACTCTGCCTTCACATTGGCAACTGACTTGATTGGAAAATGTACCTACATTGGGCGTTCATAACACATTCGTAAGCATGGCATAAATATTTTATAAACACTGAAGCATGACTTTATAAAAGACGTCAAAAGGAAGACATGACGCCAAAGTTTAACTCCGCGGTTACACTGACAATCAACATAGTGACTTAATTGGAAGTGTGTCGACATTAGACATTCATAAGCATTCCATAGATCTTTTGTGAAGCAGTACTCTGATACATAATGGATTTAGGTAAGGATTATCAAAACCCAAGATATGGCACTATAGTTTGACTCTGCCTTCTCATTGGCAACTGACTTAATTGGAAAAGGTACCTACATTGGGCATTCATAACACATTCGTAAGCATGGCATAAATGTTATATAAACTCTGAAGCATGACTTTATAAAAGACGTCAAAAGGAAGATATGGCGCCAAAGTTTAACTCCGCGGTTACACTGACAAGCAACATAGTGACTTAATTGGAAGTGTGTCGACATTGGACATTCATAAGCATTCCATAGATCTTTTGTGAAGCAGTACTCTGATACATAATGGATTTAGGTAAGGATTTTTGAAACCCAGGATATGACACAATAGTTTAACTCCTGCCTTCACATTGGCAAGTTACTTAGTCGGAAGGGTGCCTACATTGAGCGTTCATAACACATTCATAAGCATGGCATAAATGTTTTATAAAGTAATGCTTCAGAGTTTAAGACATGTCAAAAGGAAGGTATGATATAAAAGTTCAACACTGTAGTGTCACTGACAAGCAACATATAGACTTAATTGGAAAACATACCTACAGTGCAATGCAATAATGAGTACACCCTCTTTGAAAAGTAACATTTCACACAATATGACAAGGAACACAAAAATATATTTCCAAAATGTTCCCAGACTAAGTTAAACACAGGTTCTGTTGAGCTTTTGAACTCAAAACAAAGGCTAATAATATAACTTAAATGATTTTTATTTCAGTTTTAGTGAAATTTGTGTGGTGCAGAAATGAGTACACCCCACTGAAGGGCTCTGAGTAAAGCAACTTTTTAGGCTACCAATGTGGACCTGAACAAACAGTTAACCACAGGTGAGATTAATTAGTCATTACACAGGTGTTAATTAGGCAGTTGGCTACAAAAGGCTGTTACCTAAAGCAAACCACCCTTTCCCATTTCCTGCTGTCAGCAATGGCACCTCATGGCCAGGAAATGTCTCTGGATCTGAGAAAGCAGATTATTGCTTTACACAAGAGAGGTGAGGGCTACAAGAAGATCAGTAAAGCCTTACTTATCAGTAAGAACACGGTTGCAAAAGTGATCCAAAAATTCAAGACAGATGGAACTGCAGCCAAAGTACAGAGACGTACAGGCCGGCCAAGAAAATTAACACCCAGGCAGGAGCGGCTTGTAATGAGAAAAGTTGAGGAAAATCGGCATGCAAGTGCACAACAGGTATCTAAGGAAGTAGAGACTGAAATTGGAGTGAATGTGTCACGTGACACAATATGCCGTACAGTGCAGCGAAATGGCATGCATGGGTGTCGTCCCCGAAGGAAGCCTCTCCTAAAGCCCAGTCACAAAAAAGCCCATCTAGAGTTCGCCAGGGCACATGCTGAAAAGGATGAAGGCTACTGGGACTCTATACTCTGGAGTGATGAGACCAAAATAAATCTTTTTGGAACTGATGGCTTCAAAACAGTCTGGCGTCGCAAGGGTGAGGAGTACAAGGAAAAATGCATGGTGCCCACAGTGAAACATGGAGGGGGTAGTGTTCTTATGTGGGGTTGCATGAGTGCTGCGGGTGTCGGAGAACTGCATTTCATTGATGGCATCATGAATTCTCAAATGTACTGCTCTATACTGAAAGCTAAGATGCTTCCATCACTTCGGGCTGTTGGTCGTCGTGCCATTTTTCAACATGACAATGACCCAAAACACACATCTAAGGCCACTGCTGACTTTCTGAAGAGGAACAGGGTGAGAGTGATTCCATGGCCAAGTATGTCACCTGATCTGAACCCTATAGAGCATCTTTGGGGAATACTGAAGAGGCAGGTTGAGCATCACTCTCCATTCAACATCCAGGCTCTGAAAGATGTCATCCTTGAAGAATGGAAAAAGATTGATGTAGCCAAATGTTGTCAACTTGTGCACTCCATGCCAAGGAGACTTGGAGCTGTCATTGCAAATAATGGAGGCCATACAAAGTACTAAATGTACTGGATGTAATTGAGTTTGTTGTGGGGTGTACTCACTTTTGCTCCACCCCACTTTCACGGAAACAGAAAAATATGTAATTTAAGGCATCTTTTCACCTTTCTGCTTGAGTTATAATGTAAGAACATAGTGCAGTAAACATCATCAAGGAACTGTTTGGGACATATTGTTTGTGTTCATTTTAATACTGTGAAAAATGTCATTTTTCAGGGGGGGTGTACTCATTATTGCATTGCACTGTACATTGGGCATTCATAGCACATTCATAAGCATTCCATAGATCTTTTGTAAAGCAGTCCTCAAGGACCTAATATATGACACAAGATGTTCAACTCTGACTTCATACTGTCAAGCAACACAGTGAGTTAATTTTGAGGGTCCCTTCATTGGGCATTTATAAGCATTGTATTAATCTTTTATAAGACGGTATTTGAGAATTTATGTACGGATTGTGCCAAAACCCAAGATAGGAGACAAAAGTTTCACTCTGCATTCATACTGGTATGTGGCCTAATTTGAAAAGCTAACAACACTGGGTTTACACTTCATAACACGTTAATAAGCATTGCATAGATCTTTTAGGCGAAATTCAAGATATGAAGTATACACTACCGTTCAAAAGTTTGGGGTCACTTTGAATTGTCCTTATTTTTGAAAGAAAAGCACTGTTCTTTTCAATGATCACTTTAAACTAGGGCGGCACGGTGGTGTAGTGGTTAGCGCTGTCGCCTCACAGCAAGAAGGTCCGGGTTCGAGCCCCGTGGCCGGCGAGGGCCTTTCTGTGCGGCGTTTGCATGTTCTCCCCGTGTCCGCGTGGGTTTCCTCCGGGTGCTCCGGTTTCCCCCACAGTCCAAAGACATGCAGGTTAGGTTAACTGGTGACTCTAAATTGACCGTAGGTGTGAATGTGAGTGTGAATGGTTGTCTGTGTCTATGTGTCAGCCCTGTGATGACCTGGCGACTTGTCCAGGGTGTACCCCGCCTTTCGCCCGTAGTCAGCTGGGATAGGCTCCAGTTTGCCTGCGACCCTGTAGAACAGGATAAAGCGGCTAGAGATAATGAGATGAGATCACTTTAAACTAATCAGAAATCCACTCTATACATTGCTAATGTGGTAAATGACTATTCTAGCTGCAAATGTCTGGTTTTTGGTGCAATATCTGCATAGGTGTATAGAGGCCCATTTCCAGCAACTCTCACTCCAGTGTTCTAATGGTACAATGTGTTTGCTCATTGCCTCAGAAGGCTAATGGATGATTAGAAAACCCTTGTACAATCATGTTAGCACAGCTGAAAACAGTTGAGCTCTTTAGAGAAGCTATAAAACTGACCTTCCTTTGAGCAGATTGAGTTTCTGGAGCATCACATTTGTGGGGTCGATTAAATGCTCAAAATGGCCAGAAAAATGTCTTGACTATATTTTCTATTCATTTTACAACTTATGGTGGGAAATAAAAGTGTGACTTTTCATGGAAAACACAAAATTGTCTGGGTGACCCCAAACTTTTGAACGGTAGTGTATAGCTTTATTTTTATGTAGAAGAGAGAAGAGACCTCAAGTATCATTGTGTCTGTATGGTATTGTTTAAATGATTTGCATGTACTCATGCCTCTCTCTCTCTGTCTCTCCCTCTCTAGCTCCTGTCTCTTCGTCCGAGTCGTCCAGTAGTCTGGAGCAGGAGAAGTACCTGCAGGCCATCCTCAGCTCCATCCCCATCTATTTCAAATCCAACGGCAGCAACACGCTGTCCAACCGCTCCCTCATTGGCCTTTCTCCAGGTACATCACTCTCAGAACTTCCGATCCACTTTCCCATGAGCCCTGATCCCCAGATGTTTGTCCATGTTTTTGGCTTTTTAGTTGTCCCTGTTTCATCAAGTCTTATCTCCATGCTCCTTCCTGTCATTGCCCAAACTGTTATTCGTATTTGAGTCTGAGCTGCAGAGGAACTAAAGCACAATGTGTGCCCTTACATACCGTAAGAACAGGACACGGAAAGGTCACCTCGAATCCATGAACTCCAGCTGATTCGGCGAGAACAACCTGCATCATCAGCAAAGCATCACATGCATAACGGGCCTCATTCGTCAATCTTTTAGTTCAGTTGTACTAAATGTAAACGTTTGTGGGCCTAACCAAATGAAAAATTCCTGCGAGATTTACAAATATTTCAGTAACAACGAGAATATCTAAAGTTACCTTATCAAAAGACGTCAAGTTCTCGTGTCCTCGGGTAACATTTCAGTTAACAGATAGACGACAAAATTCAAAAGTAGAAAGGATGTATGTGGAGGTCGGCAAAATATATTTAACAGTTATTCCACAAAATCGAGTCGTACATGAGCTGATAGCTGACGAAGCACATCGCACCAAAGTTGGCCGTAAGCCATGTATGACGAGATTGAGTGGAATAACTCTTTTATTCTATCCACCAGGGATGGGAGTTTTCTGCTTTTCGGCGGATTTCCGCTTTTTCTGAGTAAAAATCAACCTTTTTATATTATGCCAAATCCGTTGAGATTTTTTTTTTCATTTATTGAGGGGGGTTGGGGTATGTTCCTTCGTGATACTCAAGCGTAATTCATTCCTACGATGATGTTTTGTTCTCTCCAACACTCTTGTAAGAACTGTTATGATTGGCTATCAAGCTCTCGCCAAATTAAGTTCAGATTAAATGAAAATGAGAAGTGACTGTAAACTATAAATAATTGTATAAAGTGTACATAGACATTATCCCATAAACTTAGCATTCGTTTGATTTAGTACATTGAACATGTATATGATGGTCAGTAAATCTGAATTAATGCTGACAGTTTTGAAAACTTAAATATTTCAAAAGACTTTCTGAAGAAATCATATGCAACTAATGAGGACATAGGGAGAAAAGGTCAGTGACCCTAAAATTTTATTTAATATATGAACATTTTGATAATTAATAAAACTCAATTGACCTGTTGAAGTCCAAATTAAGTCCAAATTAAATTTTGACCTGTTGGTGGCGCTAGAGAGTTTGAGGTGGTGAGTTGAAATTTGCTGACAAGAACCGTGAGGCAGCCTAGAATCAGTGTGCCAAATTTCACAACCTCTCGTCAGACGGTTCTATGGGTTGCCATATGATGCAAATTTCAACTCACCACCTCAAACTCTCTAGCGCCACCAACAGGTCAAATTTGGAAGTACTCTTGAAACAAGTTCAGTTATGAAACAAACTTGTATGAAACAAGTTCAGTTACACAAATTGAAATGTAGCGATTTTCTATGCTATGGAAAGTCCGCACTATAATGACAGGCGTACTAACACCTTCTGCGCGCTTCGGCAGCGCATTGATACGGAGCTCAGATATCAATGCGCTGCCGAAGCGCGCAGAAGGTGTTAGTACGCCTGTCATTATAGTGCGGACTTTCCATAGCATAGAAAATCGCTACGTTTCAATTTGTGTAACTGAACTTGTTTCATATCACTGGTCATATAAACCTATGTAAACAGGAAAAACGCGGAAGAGTTTGGTCGCATCTAACTACAGCCCCAAAAAATACCATTGGCCATGCTGAGCCTAGCTACATTGCTAACAGGAGTGACAGCGCGTCTGACTGCGTCTGACTGACGGGGAGGTCGCGCAAAGCTCGGACAGGTACGGAGCAGCTCGTCTCAATTCAGATAAGAGCATATTTCATTATGGAAGTACGGTGGACTGTTCCTTTAAGATCTAAACACCAGGCACGTCTTTTATCATCTGAGGATTCTTTTGATTTTGTAATGATAATTTGGTAGAACCGAGAAATGAGTCCAGGTGTACCACAATAATTCACAGCTATCATTTCAATAGAGTTCAGGGAGGGCAAGCTTAGGGAATTTTGAATTTGTGTTATGAAATGTCTAATCTGTAAATATTTGAAAAAGTGCTTGGCATCAGTGTTAAACCTTTGCTTGATATCAGTGGTACTTGTCATACGTCGTACAATCCAGTAGACGGTAGTACAGTTTAATAGTGACGAAACATAACCAATGTAGAAATACGACGACGCTATAATGACCATCTACATTCACGGGTATCAGTAATACTCTAGGACAGGGGTTCTCAACCTTTTCTGCTTTGAAGCCCACCTGTTCATACTTGTAACGAGTCGGGGCCCATTAAAAAAGATCCCCAATTATTTTGGTTCATCTGTTCTATTAGAATCTAATAATCTATTGTAAAGTATATTAATGGAATGCAACTTCACTCCCTGTTACAGACGGGAGCCCAGGAATTAAATAAATGCAATAAAAATAAACTGTTTTTAATTGTCAGTGTTGTATTTAAAACTGTACGGATGTGCCAGAAGCCAAACCATGCATGCAGGGCATTCTCAGCCAAAAGGGATTAATGATCCAGAAGTGGAGTCTGGTCCATTAACACAAGAACTTATTGCCATGTTTGCGTCCAACAAACAAGCAAGTTATTAAAACCAAGGAGTCCACTCAGAAGAAGTGGAGAGATAGAAACCACTCAGTGGGATTAGATCCTTGCACGCTAACAAAGAAGGATTTTTCCTACGAGTTGGAAAATTTTCCATCCGTTGAGTTCCGCGACATCTCAAACTACCTGGTGCTGCAGACATCGTTCTATACGGACACACCGATGAAAACCTGGAAGAGCATAGAGGAATATGTGGCTGGGTTAAAGATCCGGGGACCAGGACACTACAAGCTAGACGGCTGGAAACAGATCTAAGTGCAGGAAGGGTGTTTATTAGCAGGTGTGATATTTACAAAAAAAAAACACAAATGAAAGCAGAGTACATAAACATGGCTAGAAACAAACCTGACCGTGATAATGATACTTCGCAAAGAGTCTGTGAAAACGGTGTCCGTATTTGCTGATTTCGCTCAAATTAGTATCAGGTGTTTCCCAGAACGACTGGGTCCCAAGAACGCACACCACGCAGCTGCTTGAGCCGCGCCAGACTCAAGTGCGTGAAGGCGTGACAGTCAAGTGTTCGCGTGCTGTGTGACCACAAGTTTTAGCTCACCTGTATATCGCCACCAAAATGCCTCATTTTCATCGATAACCCATCGCAAAGCATCGCGAGCTGTAGTGTGACCGGAGCTTAATGAGGCGGATGTGACTTCGGATGCAACCTAGCAATTGTACCCGACTACAAGTGAAAATTGGCTTCAACTTGGGGTGGGAGGGGATTCGCGGCCCACTAGATGGCGCTAATGGGTCTCGGCCCAGTGGTTGAGAAACACTGCTCTCGGATACACCATGTAGGCACATAAATCGAATAATTTTGGAAATATATCCCGACATATCAAGTGTGCACAGTTGCAGATTTGCATATCATACAAGAGTCGACTGTTGTCCTTGGCGGAGGTCTGCGCTGTCCGAGTGATGAAATAATGAAAATGTAATATACATTTTATTTTTCTCTGATGAACAAAAAAAAAGTGTTTATTTCATCATTGCTGAAAGAAATGCCTTTTTTTGTCGTTTTATTTTTCTCTCCGAAACAAAGGCATCGGGCGTTTTGCCTAAAGGAGGCCTAATTAAGTAGATTACCACACTATAAAATGTCTTAAAGACCCACTTCTTTCAAGCATTAATACAAGCCAGGCTGTTTGTTTTCCTGGAAAAGAGGCAAGTAGTGAAGCGGGAAAGTGAAAATCCCCAGAATAAAGCTTCCTTTATTGAATTATGAATGCTATTTTTATTTACTTAGCTGCCATTCTCGGAGATGACTCAGTGTCTCTTAAAACAGTAAAATGAAAGCAAGTGAAATGAGCCGCATGAGAAGCTATCACTTAGTTTTGGTTTCGAAATGACACCGACTCTGCAGATGTTTTTTCCCTTTGTTACAGAGATTAACGGAGCTACTTGCACCATTTCCTGCAGGATTTTATCCAGAAAACAATTATGCACACACACACTACCGTTCAAAAGTTTGGGGTCACTTTGAAATGTCCTTATTTTTGAAAGAAAAGCACTGTTCTTTTCAATGAAGATCACTTTAAACTAATCAGAAATCCACTCTATACATTGCTAATGTGGTAAATGACTATTCTAGCTGCAAATGTCTGGTTTTTGGTGCAATATCTCCATAGGTGTATAGAGGCCCATTTCCAGCAACTCTCACTCCAGTGTTCTAATGGTACAATGTGTTTGCTCATTGCCTCAGAAGGCTAATGGATGATTAGAAAACCCTTGTACAATCATGTTAGCACAGCTGAAAACAGTTGAGCTCTTTAGAGAAGCTATAAAACTGACCTTCCTTTGAGCAGATTGAGTTTCTGGAGCATCACATTTGTGGGGTCGATTAAATGCTCAAAATGGCCAGAAAAATGTCTCGACTATATTTTCTATTCATTTTACAACTTATGGTGGTAAATAAAAGTGTGACTTTTCATGGAAAATACAAAATTGTCTGGGTGACCCCAAACTTTTGAACGGTAGTGTAGATATATAAAAAGAAAGTGTATGAATTAATAAATAAATGTGAAACAGATTTGAACCCGATTGCTCAAATCCATTTGAGATTCATGTTAACCACTTGGCAATGCTGATATTATTAAAGGCACCGATTTCGCATATGCAACATGTTCGTAAAGAAGTTAAAATGCTTAATGGTTGTGTTTGAATGGAATTAACTGAGTTTTAAAATATTAACGCAATTACAGTACAAATAAGAGTCTGCTCAGAAAGCTTATAGATCAGAAATCCATCCCTGCTAATTAAATATCTTTCACAGCAACAGAAAGAAGAACATCCAGGATACCAAAGATGGTTCCGGTCCACTTGGACATTTCGTTCTCCAACAGTTTTACCCGAGGAGGTGAGTGTGTCACGATCAGCTGCTTTTATTAGCTCAGAGGAGTTATAATTTTTCCCCCAAGGCCATTACTTTTCACTCAAAATCTCTAGTTAGGTTTCTGGTATTTCAAAAGCCGATTGTCTGTGTTCTCTCAGTCAACGTGACCACAGTTGGACTTCCCGCACACGCCATGTAGACTTTGGTCTGTGGTGAATTCTCAAGTGAAAGCTCAGCAGATGTTTGTTAGCACGATGCTCATGAGTACAGTTTTAGAAGTAAGGAATAAAATGCTGCTCTAGGAAAAAGTTGGTATGATTTACGTCCTGGAGTGTTTTATTCTTCTTGTACCACAGCAGTTTGGTATCTGTATTAAAGAACGGCGCTCGATACCTTTTCCTGTCCATTTATATGGAATGGAACATGAAGTGCGACGTATAACAAATGTATATCCAGAGCGACGTATAACAAACCCTTGAGATACCCACTGGGCAGCTCGGGGAGCAGTTGGGGGGTGGTTAGGTGCTTTGCTCAAGGGCACTTCAGCCATACCTGCTGGTCCAGGAAATCGAACCGGTGACCTTTTGGTCCCAAAGCTGCTTCTCTAACCTTTAGGCCATGTTACAAAGCACTGACACTGGAGACTCCTTCCAAAAATGCTAAATGAACATCTCCAGAGGGGGGAAAAAAAACAAAACATCATCACCTTGTAAAATATTTAACAGTTATTCTACAAGATCGAGTCGTACATGAGCTGATAGCTATGTCCGACTCCATATCCACATTCACTGGATTTTGAGAAAAGGAGCATTTTTATTTTTCGCAAATTCCATAAATAAAATCTTTATACAAAACGTCCGACAAAATTATTTCTGCTTAGGCGGACTTCTTAACCTATCGATGGCTGCATGAATTGACTTTTGTGTTGTGTTTTGGGGGTTTTTTTGGTAGAAAGTGCCGTCTCGCTGTCGTACCGAGGTCTAGAATAGCTTTAGACATTTATTTAATTCTTCCTTGGACATTTCAGTTCTGTAATTTTCAAACTTCTTTGAGCTTTTGAACCAGTCTAAAAAAAAATTCAACAAATTTTAATGCTTAAAGACGAAGAATGTAAACAAACCGACAAAATGACAGGAGCAATTTGTGAAATTCTTGAAAAATAAAAAAAAGATACATTCTTACCATTAAATACTTTTATTCCATATTTTGTTGCTGCTTTTTTCTTTTTTTTTCTTTTTTAAATCCCCCACTGGCCGAAAGGCCCGAAGGGGGATTATCTCCTGGCGATGTCCCTCCCGGGAAGGGTGCTCACTTTCTGAAATCAACTCCTCTCACAATTTTTTGGAGGAATTTCACGAAACTTGACAGGATTCTTTATCTGTCGGTAATACGCATATTGCAATTTTGTTAAATTTGGTCGAATTTTACCAGAGTTACAGGCCTTGATTAACAAAATTCTAATTTGACAATTTCATGAGAGTGTGTTTTCCTTCTGAAATCAACTCCTCTCACAATTTTTTGGAGGAATTTCACCAAACTTGGCAGAAGGTCTTGTTATATGTCGGTAGTACGCATATTGTAATTTTGTTCAATTCAGTCGCATTTTCCCAGAGTTACAGCCCTTGATTAACAACCTTGTACTTTCACAATTTCATGAAGGTGTGCTCGTCTTCTGACATCAACTCCTCTCACAATTTTTGGACGAATTTCTTGAAACTTGGTAAAAGGTCTTGTTATATGACGGTAATACGCATATTGCGATTTAATTTCGTTTGTGAAAATTTTCCCAGAGTTTTGACCCTTGATTAAATAACTTGTACTTTGACAATTTCATGAGGGTGTACGCTCTTCTGAAATCAGCTCCTCTTACAATTTGTGGAGGAATTTCACCAAACTTGGCAAAAGGCTTTGTTATATGACGGTTATACATATATTGAAATTTCGTTTAATTTGGGCAAATTTGACCAGAGTTATGCCCTTGATTATTAACAAACTTGTACTTTGGTAATTTCATCAAGGTGTGCTTGCTTTCTGAAATCAACTTCCCTCACAATTTTTATGATGTCGTGGTGATGTCCGTCCATCCTGGGAAGAGTATTCACCTTCTGAAATCAACTCCTCTCACAGTTTTTGGAGGAATTTCACGAAACTTGGCAGGATTCTTTGTTATATGTCAGTAATACGCATATTGCAATTTTGTTCAATTCAGTCGCATTTTACCAGAATTATGACATAGTTGCCAGCGGGGGATATGGACCGTTTCATGGATACCGCCATTTTGGATTTGGCGCGGTGCACTCCGGGACCGTTTGGGAACAAACAAAGCATCCCATGCAAGATGTCAGCCTATGTGAACTTGTTGTAGACGTTGTGTTAGTAATTAAGTCATTTTTTTGTGTAAAAACAGTTTCGCCCTACAATAACTTGCACTTTGAAGAAATTTCATTCGATCCAATGTTCATGGAAGAACTTATTGAAAAGGCAGCACTTGTATTCAAGGACATCATAATCCCCGAACTCCTGGAAGAGCTCTGTTAGAAAAAGCATCACAGATGACCATAACAACAATGTTACTTCAAGTGACCCAACAGCCTCTGATGAAAGTAAACAGGCTCTTTTATCGGCCACAGATTACCCTTGCCAAGTTTGCAAGCGAGAGTGCATTGAGGAACCACTCGCTCACACAGATATGAGCATTTGTTGTGATAAGTGTGACAGCTGGTGTCACTGGGTGTGTGTTGGCATCAAGGGAGCAGAACGTTTTCTCAGAAGTAAGAAATTGCAATGGTTCTGTGTTCAGTGTAAGGCCTAGCATACTGGAGTGTAACTTCTGTAAACATGTCTTTGAAGATTCTCAATCATCCAGGTCATAGTAAACTGTGGGTGGTAGAAATGGGCAACTGGACTTGCTTGAAAATTCTTGAAAACGTTTCACCTCTCGTCCAAAAGGCTTCCTCAGTTCTGTCTGACTAATAGGGAGTAGCAGGTAAAGAAGCCATTTTTGTCAACCTGGAACGGCCATCACTGAACAGAGGTGGGGGTCTAAGACATCATTTGTCAAACATCTACAAGGTGGTCTTGGACGCTCTTCCCAGACGGCTGGGTGTATGCCAGGACCCAGCTGTTTTCGGTGACTCACAGGAGGACAGAGAGAGTCAGATTACCGTTGATCACCCTAACGGGCAATCCTTTGATCACCCTAATGACTCGCCATTCACACCCAGCCTCCAGTGACCCACACCAACATGATGCCTCAATGACACCTTAGATGAGCTGGTCATCAGAATTCTGATTCTGATCCAGGAGAAGATAAATATCTGATACTCCCTATTAGTCAGACAGAACTGAGGAAGCCTTTTGGACGAGAGGTGAAACGTTTTCAAGAATTTTCAAGCAAGTCCAGTTGCCCATTTCTACCACCCACAACTTCTGTAAAGTTATTGCTGTAATTAAATTGTAATTCTTGTAATTATGTATTTGTCCAGTATACCATGCCATTTTGTAATAGCTTTGCTAACTTGCCACAGTGCATTTGTTGTGTTAAGCAACATCAATATTTTTTGACCATCTTGTTTTGTAATAAAGCACATACCTGTACCGTATATTGGTGGGAGCATGCAATTAATAAAGCTGCATTTATTGGTATAAAATGTGTGATTCTTATACCCTGTCCACACTAGGGATTTTGTACCGATACGATACTACTTTCGTACCCCAACACCTGTCCACACTAGTAACTATACCGGTACTGTAGTGGTATAACCGTATCGGTACGAAACCCACAAATGTATGGGTTTCGAATCGGTACTGTAGCGCTTTGCTGTTAGTCTGGCTAACACAACTTCAAAGCTCTGCGAGCATTTGGTCTGGCATAGATATTAAGCCCAACCGTTTCCCAAAGCGCGTGGTTGACCCGCCTCCCTGAAATGCCTCAGTTTGCTACTGGTCGAAGCCAGAAAAGGCTGTGACGAAGCTTAAACCAATCACATCACTCTTTCCTCTGACGTATGTGACGCGACGGGGCTAACTGATAGATTAAACTCTTACCGAAGCCGGTCGGGAGCAAGGCGAAAACGTCCTTCCTTTCAATAAATACCTCCAGGGCTGCTCTTTGCTCCGTTTTCAATGAGAACTTGCTCCATGTTCGTAATGTTTCTAGTGAACGAAGCGCTTCCGGCATAGATTCTGTAAACAATCTATGGCTTCCGGTCGCAGTTCTACTACGTCACTGCCTTGAACACGCCTCTACCCAGGGCCGTTGGAGATGCTCAAAGTTGATTGGCTCCCGATTTTTCAGGAGCTTGGAAGAGCTGTAGATAGCTTGCCTGGCCAGACTAAGCTCGCAACAGGCCCTCGTGTTGCGTCACGCTTAGGATGGGCGGGCCCAGGCTACTTCGCTGTAGTGTGGACAGATGAAGCGGCTCTGTATCGATACAAATATAATGCGCATGCGCAAAGTCACACACCTCAATCGATGTCTTCGCTGAATAAAATAGTGAAGAACGGAGATTCGTTTGTTTCTTTCTCAACTGCCTCGCGCGTTTTATACGATTCGACTGAATAAATGACCACCAGAAATACAGACTGTACATTGACAACAAAAAGCACACACACACACACGTTGTTTCATCCGCCATATATTCTCGGAAGGAAGTTACTCGGTAACCACGGAAACATTTCGCGCACGCGCATTTCAACTACCGTGAAAGAAAACCGCAAACATTTCTTGCTAGTGTGGACAGATGCACTAAACTGTACCGGTATACTTTGTATCGATACAGTTATACCACTTTCGTACCGGTATAAGTGTGAACACAGCATTAAACTCTCAATTTTCATTCACCCCACAATCAAGTTCTAACCTTCCTTAGAGCAATATCATAATTACAGCACTAATCCTTTAGCATTAAAAGTCATGAATCAATATAATGAACGCATAATATTTAGCAATACTGAAAGTGATGGTTCACTAAACGATGGAGTTGTCCATTTTACTCTAGGAGTAAAACACACACTGGCAGGACAAATAAGTACGAGGCTTTTATGACTTAATTACTAACACAACATCTACAACAAGTTCGCGTAGGCTGACATCTCGCATGGGATGCTTTGTTTGTTCCCAAACGGTCCCAGAATGCACCGCGCCAAATCCAAAATGGCGGTATCCGTGAAACGGCTGATTGTGCTCTCGGCGCACACTTGTTTGTATTTTTTGGGGGTTTTGTTTTCGAGTAGAGTTTTTATTTCCTCCTCAACATGCTCCGCCATTTTATTTTTCTCTACTCACGGTATATGAGCTGATAGCCTAGTAGGAGAGTAGCCAATCGGAGCGAGCGATTGCTCATATCCAGTGAATGTGGATAGAATAATACATGCGATTTTGCACTGCAAGCAGAATTGCTGGCAGAGCCAAGTAAGTCTAACTGTGGATGCACAGTACTTACAGTACACGACACGCCCACTTTTCTGAGTCGCTATCTGGCACCCTACAGCAGCCTTATTTGACCTCAGGTTAGGGTTCGGGTTAAGATTAGGTTTTGGGTTTCAAACTTCTGGCAGTACTTCCAGACGTTCGCATACAGTTCTTTCAGGGGGTGTGTCATGTCCTGAAGTGGGTGTGTCTTGTCATCTGCGAGACTACAGATAGACCCTTCTCAGCAGATCTCCAGTTAGAAATTTCTTCAACATTTTCAGCAATCTCAACCGACAACGATGATCACTGATCATATTCTAGTATAACGGTTTCCTTTAAACGGCTCGTTGATCCATGTACCGTGAAACTGGGAGTGAAAGGGCGTGACCTTGGAGTCGTGA
This sequence comes from Neoarius graeffei, assembly GCF_027579695.1. NCBI lineage: Eukaryota > Metazoa > Chordata > Actinopteri > Siluriformes > Ariidae > Neoarius > Neoarius graeffei. Next base: position 9,298,560 of record NC_083583.1, on the reverse strand, counting down.
TTAAGGCCAGCAGTGCTGTAATTTGGGCTAAATGCGGCTGCCACAAGCGATGACTCAGACATCAGAGCTCAAACTCGTGCTTTCCTTTCTTAGAGAAATGTACCATTGCTTCATCAGCAGGTGCAACCATTTAGAGTGCAATCCGATTACAGAGAAACACTTCCAATGTCTTGAACTTTTCAGAAATGTGGAATTGGCTCACTTGGCATGATGTCACAAGTCATCAGCGTGCACAGGCTTGTGCCGAGGTGTGACAGCACAAACCGGAGTAGGAATAATAAGAAAAATATTCATCGATGATTGCAGCCGTAAGGTTAGATCACTAGGTCAACTTCAGTAATAAAGTAATAGAGGAACGAGGTCATAAGTACGGCACTTGAGTTACATCTCTTCATGCGTATATTTAACCCTTCATCAGTCCATCCATCATTTTGATTCATGTTGGCACTCACTTTGTAACTGCTGCTGTTTTAAAGGAATATTCCTTCTTTTTTTCTTTTTCAACCTAATCTCTATCCACTCTATCTCTAATGCATGTGTGATCACCACAGACAGGAACTCACTTACAATAGAAGTCTAAGAGAAGTTGGTGAACTCCAAAGAAATTCAACCTTCAAAAATGTTCAGGAGATGAGAGAAAATCTTACCAAAGCTGAGTTCTTTCAACTTTCCAATACAGGAAAAAAAAATAGTTCCAGTTACTTCGCTGAAGGTTTTGTGGTATCCATCAGAACCTCACGACTCCACAGGTTCTTCCTCTTAAAGTAGTTCAACTTCAAATTGACGAGTTATACAAGTGTATATCCACAGGCCTTTTTTTTTTTTTTTTTTTAGCTCTCTGAACATTCAGTTCTTCACAGCATGGATTTCACAAGGTGTTGGAAACATATTTTCTTTTGAGTTTCTGGTCCATGTTGGAATGATCACATATTGTAAGGCCCTGGTTACACTAGCCAAGTATTTGCTCATGATGGATTTACGAATGCTTGGCGGTGAAAAATTGGTAGCATCGCCGTTCAATCATTTGATGCACAGCAAATGTTCTTCGAGCTTTACGAGTTGTGGGTTATTTTTTTGGCGTCTCCCCACCTCGTGAGTGGCCAAAAACATTGCAGAACATTTCAATGCATGGATTTACATTTGGTGGCGATGTGTTCATCTGCAAACTAAGCAGTGAATACTCGTAGATGGGTTTGGGAATATTTCCCGAAGCTCAAGGAAACTTCAAGGAGCCTCTTGAAGATGTATTTGTCTCGAATCCATATCCCTGGTGCTCACGGGAGCCTCGGCAACACAGCGGCTCGGCATCGCCTAACCTTCGCCAAGACTTAAGTGCATTTACGTTTGGGGATCCTTCGGAGCGCATTGTGCGTGCTCTTGGGACCCGGTCATTATGGGAAACACCTGATGCTGATTTGAGCGCAGTCAGCATGCGCATATAAGGACGCTGTTTTCACAGAGACTTGGCGAAGTATTGTCAGGTATGCAGCGGTAGATGATACACAAATGAAACCAAAAGCGGAGTCATAAATGTGACGGTGATAATGGTGATGCTTCACAAAGCCTCTGTGTCCTTATATGCCAGTGCTGATTACGCTCAAATCCGCATCAGGTGTTTCCCATAACGACTGGGTCCTGTGAGTGGGCATGGCCGCTCGAGCATGTGAAGGCGTGACGGTCAAGTATTAGCCTGCTGTGTGACCACAACGTTTACCTCGCCTGTTTATCGCCATGCATTGTCACCAAAACGCCTCATTTTCATCGATCGCAAAGCATCGCGAGCTATAGTGAGACCGTAGCTTAATTACTGAAGATTTGTCAAGAACGCTGAACTTGCTGCCATGTTCATGGAACCGCTTTGAGAAGACTGTGCAACTTGGTGCATTATCATGCTCTAAGTAGCTATTATATGTTGTATGGGGGGAATTTATCAATGCCCATGGTTTGGGAATAGGACGTTCAACAGGCACATACGGTTGTTGTGATCAGATATCTGCATTCCTTTGGCTGCATAGTCCGAGATGGGTAAATTGTGTTCGTAAAGGGATGTGAGATCATCAACAATACTCAGATATCCTGTTGTATTCAAACTGCTCGAAGAGGCTAAGAAACTATTCCCCACACCATTAAACTACCTCCACCAGCCTGGATTCAACTGGAACGATGTAGTCTTCTGCTGTTGTCCAGCGCGACGTGCAACATACCCGGAGCAGCAGGGGAGTAGTTGGAGGTTCGGTGCCTTGCTCAAGGGCACTTCACCCATTCCTGCTGGTCCAGGGAATCAAACTGGTGACTTTTTGGTCCCAAAGCCACTTCTCTAACCATTAGGCCATGGCTTCCAACCCAATTCCCACTCAATGCTAAATCAATAAAGCAAACACAAGTCTTCATTCAGGCCATTTTTCATCATTGGACGTTTTTGACAGTCAAAAGTATCCAAGAAGTCATCGATTTGTCAGACTTGCCCAGTCAGCATAGCTCTTTTAGGTTGATCTCTTACTGATCCAGTACCAAAGGGTTCATATTGGATCTTCTTTTCTGTACCAAGCTGGCACCAATAGAAATGAATACTGTACAGCATACCTAAAGCAGCCTGGGGAGCAGTTGGGGGTTAGGTGCCTTGCTCAAGGGCACTTCAGCCATTCCTGCTGGTCCAGGGAATCAAACCGGTGACCTTTTGCTTCTCTAACCATTAGGCCATAGCTTCCCCACATGACTTTGTGGATTGGATGATCGCACGAATGAGCAGGTGTTTAATGAAATGTTTTTATTAAAGTGGCTGGTGAATGTAGAGCTTTTAATTTCCCAGCGTCTTGGATTGAATAATTCATGAAAGAATTCTACCAGAAAGTTTCGTTTCTAGTTGGTTTATTCGTGGAGTCATACAGCTGTCCTTAGACTTCTATTCCAAATGAGTTTGGAGTAAACGGGCTGGGTTTTTTAAAAATATATATATTTTTAGTTCATAGGAACATCACTACCCAATGGAGCTATATCGAAAAATTAGTTTGAAAAGCACTTGGAGGGATGAGTTTGTGTTTGTAGTGTGTGATTTCTCTTTCTCTCTCTCTCTCCATCTTTTATCTCCCAGTACTTGGGTACAAGGACAAACTATTCACTCACACAAACCAAGCTAAAGGGAGACTCCACAATCAAGGTATAGTTCCTCTTTAACTAATCTGCTCATGTTTCTGTCACAAATCTTCCTTATAACACATTTCCGTCTGCCAGGTCACGGCCTTCTGCCCTAACCCCTGGTCTGTAGAGTTCACCATGTCATCTCGGCTCACCACAAACCTCACCGATGTCCTCAGTTCCCCTCTGTAAGCGTACAGCGAGCGCTAAGGGCTCTGGTTGTTTTGTGGTGTGTAGGAGCAGGTCTGTGCTGACTCAAGAACAGCATTCTGGTTTATGTTCGTCGGGACATTCCAGCTTACGACAGCAATTTAAGCGAGCTTTGGTATCGACTGCAAGCAGATGGCGGATCGTTCAGTGCTCTGAGGGTGAAACAATTCAATTCCTAGCACAGGAAGAATGATCTCTGAGTTAGGAGTGAAATTTTAGGTGAAATTCAACTCATTGAATTTTATTCCCCTGACATGATGCTGAGCTAACAAACACGGTACCGGTACCTTGTTCGGGTCTTCCTTCATCCTCCGTTGTATGTTTTTTGTGGAAAAAGTATTTCGCTTTCTGACAGTTGTCCTTGTCTCATCTTTTGATGAAAGGTGTATGGGCGAGTCTGCGCTCCAGCAACAGGTTCAGCCAGCACCTCTCCGCAGCCGACGTCGGAGCACGGCTGGCAGGCAAAGATCTGACGCCCCCTGCAGGAAGCGAAAGCCTCCAGAAGCAGCTCCTTAAGCACCAGGCGGCTCTGTATATCTTTGGAGAAAAGTCTCACCTCAGGGTACGGGCTTCGGTGATTTAAACAAAGGCGTATGATTTATTCAGATAGGGGTTAGTTGTGTTTTTTGGGTTTTTTTTTTCTTTCTTTTAAAATATGATGTGCTAGTTAATGTGGTTAAGCGGTCAATGGTGTCCGTGTTCTCGTCCTCCTCCAGAAGCATATTATGCTTATAAATCATCTTAGTCAGAATCTAATCTAATTTAAAAATATATCCGATTCAAGTAGTCATATCATTATATATATTTTTTGGAAGTAATTTTTATTAGTTTGTTTTTTTTAACGAAAGGAGTTCCTGACGACATTTTTAAGAATCAGCTCTTGAAAAAGCTTCCTTGCAACAAGTCGTGTTATTTTCCCAGACCGGAAAAAAAAGAAAAATATTCAAAAGAGGCTCGTATAACTCAAAGTGCCATTCCACCATTGGATGTATTCTTTGGCATAAAATACAATATATTTTATGACAACATGACTAGACAGAGAAATCTTTTAGCTTCAAAATGATATATCAAACATTAATTTTTTGACAACGACAAGTATATTAATTTTGCGACCAAAGTCACCTACCCTTTTAATTTCGGCGCGGTAGTGAAATGTGATGTCATCGGCAGGTTCCCCTTCTTGTGTCGGTCTATTTTTAGACCAGGAAACCCCCAAAGTGAGAGAGTCATTTCTCCTCGTATATGGGGGCCAAAAAAATTGCGAAAAATTTTGAGTTAATCTTTCAGTTAGCTAGATTTATTGGTATTAGCTAGATTTATTGGTATTATTTTTATCACGTTCTATCCGCCATTGCTGATAATATGTGCCACGTCACGTGGTACACAAGAAGGGGAACCTGCCGATGACATCACGCGCGGAAATTAAAAGGGTAGGTGACTTTGGTCGCAAAATTAATATACTTGTCGTTGTCAAAAAATTATGTTTGATGTATCATTTTGAAGCTAAAAGATTTCTCTATCTAGTGATACCATTTATATATGTTGTCAAAATATATTGTATTTTATGCCAAAGAATACATCCAGTGGTGGAATGGCACTTTAAGGATTATATGGATAACTACCATCAAGCCACGTTATGATTCCAGTACAAATATGTAAGGTTCGCTAATGAGATCGTATCACCACGGAACATGCGGGTTCAGAGGAACAGCCAGCATTTACAAACTCCTCAGGTCTATTCATCGTCATTCAGATGCAACGTCTTGATCACAGAGTATCCATATTGCCCAAATTCGCAAATATGCACAAATATTTTGCTACAGACGTCAGCGCGAGACGCTCCAGGTCTGAATACAGCTTTAGGGTTGAGGTTTCATGTTTCATCATGAGATATCATCTGATAACATTCCATAACCCTGGAGTGGAGCTCATCTTTTTGGCCTTGAAGCTCATATTCCTGGATAATAATAAATCTCCTAACTGATAAGGTATTAACGTCTGCTTATGAGGATAATTTATCAATATAATTCACCTTGGCGAAAAGTCCATTCCCCGTATTTGAACCACAGAGAGAGCTACTATTGCTCTTTGGTGCACGGTGGAAAATTGATCGTGTTTTTTTTGGCTTGCTGATGAGCTCAGAGGAATTAATATTCAGATCGGCATTTATGCAGACCGAGTTCTTGGCTGCTCGTGTGCGCTTTTGCATTCTTTTCATGCTCGGTAAATTGTAGAGGTCGTTTCGTTTTGTATGATCCGCTGAGCATGAACAATAATTACTCAGCATTATCCCGGTGATTGCAGAGTTTGTACTGCTGCAGCCATGTTTCAGAATCTTTCTTTGATTAAACCCTGTTTTACGCTGTAGGCTTGTAAGGTTATTTTAAGGTTACCTTTTTAAGGTTATCGCGATCTTGGGCGAATTCAGATTATAGCAGACCGTTTCTGGAGTTAACGTGTTTTCTACGTCGTCAGCGTTTCAGGTTTTGTGTCTTCCAGAGACGTCCTTCTATTCTAGTCTATTCTATTCAAAGTCCTTTCCGTGTCATCAAGGCACATTGGTTGGCACCGATGTCTGTTTTAGTAGCCCTCGGTTTCTCGCCTATTATATAGCTAGAGTTACAGTGGGGGGGCTAGTCCTCTGGTAACCGCGAGAGGTTGATCCCCTATCCACATCTGTATTGCGGCGCCTTGCCAGATGGCACTAGGTACCATTTTTATGATGGTCTTTGGTGTTCACCCCTTGTACATATTCTATAATCCACTGTGCGGTTGGGAATTTCCAGTGGCCAGGCCCAGGCTGTTGATAACGGTACCAAAACCAATATTGGGTTTACATGGTCTCACAGTTTTTTTTCCAAGATTAATACTGCTCGAAATGATTGCACATTTACAATTTGTCATCAGTCTAAATGTACACTGTTAATATTGTTGGCCAGAGTTATAGTGCTGAGTAGTTGGAACATGTATTTCGGGTAAACAATGCAGAAAGTGAAAGGGCTGTATGGGCGATAATATAGGGATGACCGATTAAAAGCTTCTGTGCTGACGAAAAATACCCTGGAACCAGTAACTAGACATATAAAAGCAATCTAATCGCATCACGTTTCCGCTTGCATCCGATATTTGAACATCGAAACGGATTATATGGTCCAGTATTGTACCATTATCAGTAGCCTGGGCCTGGCCACTGGAAATTCCCAACCGCACAGTAGATTATGGGATACGGTGGTGCTTGAAAGTTTGTGAACCCTTGAGAATTTTCTATATTTCTGCATAAATATGACCTAAAACATTATCAGATTTTCACACAAGTCCTAAAAGTAGATAAAGAGAACCCAGTTAAACAAATGAGAAAAAAATATTATATGTGGTCATTTATTTATTGAGGAAAATGATCCAATATTACACATTTGTGAGTGGCAAAAGTATGTGAACCTCTAGGATTAGCAGTTAATTTGAAGGTGAAATTAGAGTCAGGTGTTTTCAATCAATGGGATGACAATCAGGTGTGAGTGGGCACCCTGTTTTATTTAAAGAACAGGAATCTATCAAAGTCTGATCTTCACAACACATTTGTGGAAGTGGATCATGGCACAAACAAAGGAGATTTCTGAGGACCTCAGAAAAAGCGTTGTTGATGCTCATCAGGCTGGAAAAGGTTACAAAACCATCTCTAAAGAGTTTGGACTCCACGAATCCACAGTCAGACAGATTGTGTACAAATGGAGGAAATTCAAGACCGTTGTTACCCTCCTCAGGAGTGGTGGACCAACAAAGATCACTCCAAGAGCAAGGTGTGTAATAGTCGGCGAGGTCACAAAGGACCCCAGGGTAACTTCTAAGCAACTGAAGGCCTCTCTCACATTGGCTAATGTTAATGTTCATGAGTCCACCATCAGGAGAACACTGAACAACAATGGTGTGCATGGCAGGGTTGCAAGGAGAAAGCCACTGCTCTCCAAAAAGAACATTGCTGTTCGTCTGCAGTTTGCTAAAGATCACGTGGACAAGCCAGAAGGCTATTGGAAAAATGTTTTGTGGACGGATGAGACCAAAATAGAACTTTTTGGTTTAAATGAGGAGCGTTATGTTTGGAGAAAGGAAAACACTGCATTCCAGCATAAGAACCTTATCCCATCTGTGAAACATGGTGGTGGTAGTATCATGGTTTGGGCCTGTTTTGCTGCATCTGGGCCAGGACGGCTTGCCATCATTGATGGAACAATGAATTCTGAATTATACCAGCGAATTCTAAAGGAAAATATCAGGACATCTGTCCATGAACTAAATCTCAAGAGAAGGTGGGTCATGCAGCAAGACAACGACCCTAAGCACATAAGTCGTTCTACCAAAGAATGGTTAAAGAAGAATAAAGTTAATGTTTTGGAATGGCCAAGTCAAAGTCCTGACCTTAATCCAATCCAAATGTTGTGGAAGGACCTGAAGTGAGCAGTTCATGTGAGGAAACCCACCAACATCCCAGAGCTGAAATTGTTCTGTACGGAGGAACGGGCTAAAATTCCTCCAAGCCGGTGTGCAGGACTGATCAACAGTTACCGCAAACGTTTAGTTACAGTTATTGCTGCACAAGGGGGTCACACCAGATACTGAAAGCAAAGGTTCACATACTTTTGCCACTCACAGATATGTAATATTGGATCATTTTCCTCAATAAATAAATGACCAAGTATAATATTTTTGTCTCATTTGTTTAACTGAGTTCTCTTTATCTACTTTTAGGACTTGTGTGAAAATCTGATGTTGTTTTAGGTCATATTTATGCAGAAATATAGAAAATTCTAAAGGGTTCACAAACTTTCAAGCACACTGTATGTGTAAGGGGCGAATGACCCGACCGCGAGTAGAACTCACGATCTCCAAGTCAAGAGGCGGACACGCTAACCACTAGGGCAGCTCTTTGGTCCGTCCTTCTATTGGTGGCTTGAAACGAGCATTGTAGCAGACTTCACTGCGACAGCTTTGTCGTCGGCTCATGACAGCATTCTAAAACTGCGAATGTCAACCAAAGATGTCTTTTATGATCGTGATTTTGTCAACAAATTTGGTCCGAACGTCACGCAATCCGGTGTAAACCTGACTTTAGACTTGTACGAAGTATATAACGCACTCAAACTGCAATAAAACCGAGCTCTGGCTTTTCCAGGGCTTCAAGCTGGACTCCATGCTGAACTGCGAGCTGGTGCCAGTGGAGTTTGCGGACACGCGGCAGACCAAGGCCTCCTTCAAAAAACTTTTGCGGGCGTGCGCTCCAAGTGCTACGTCTACCGATTCCAACGACTCGTTCCTTAAAGCCCTGGAGGAGAGCGAATGGATCCTGCAGGTGAGTTTCATCCACGAGTTCATTCGCTTCTAAGCAGGCCTTGATGTAAAGACCCTAACTGGCTTCATTTATTTGCCACTTTGGAGGCTATACGCACTCTGAATACAGTCTGTAGTAGATACACCCGTCCAGGGTGCACTCGCACCTCGTCTTCCTGGGATGGGGTACTCTACAAATCCTTATTATGTTAAATTATTATAATTATTGTAGCTAAGCAGTCAGTACTTGTAAGATCCTGTGGCTCCGCCTACCTTAACGCCACCCTGATTTTAACCCCTGGTTATATTTCCACTCACCGGACACTTTATTAGGAACACACACACACCCATCCATCCATCTGCTGTTTGATGCAGTTCTCTAATCCGCCGATGCTTTGAATGCATAAACTCATGCAGATACAAATCAAGAGCTTCAGTTAATTAATGTTCACTTCAAACATCAGAACGGGAAAACTTGCGATCTCAAAGTGTGACTTTCTTTCACTGTGGCATGGGTGTTGGTTTGAGTATTTCAGAAACTGCTGATCTCCTGGGGTTTTAGTCTCTACACAGAATGGTGCGAAAAACAAAAAAAAACACTGTTCTGTGGGTGGAAACAAACGCCTTGTTGATAAGAGAGTTCAGAGTAAAATGGCCAGATTGAGCAGTTCGAGCTGCCAGGAAGGATATAGTAGCTTATATACGGTATAGACCCTTTTCACGTGACGTCACGACAAACGCGGCCGCCATTTTGGACATGTACTACCAGTAGTTTACCACAGCCAACATTGAGGAACGGCAGCAAAGAAAGTGTTTATTTTCAGCAAGACTTCCATCATGCCACTATATTGTTGTGCACCTGGATGTAGTAACCATCAACAAACAAGGCAAGGGTTATCATTTTATCGGATCCCGACGGAGAAGATGGATAGCGGCCATTAACAGGAAAGATTGGCAGCCCTCGGCATACCAACGCTTGTGTAGTGACCACTTTGTTGGAGGTAAGACGAATAAAATTAGCCAGAAAAGGCATTACATTGCTGTTAACATTCTGTGGCAGCGAGTGTGTAACCAAATAGGCTAAAATAACCCATTGTAACCTCTTTGTTCTTCTGTAGTAGCTAATGTCAACAACATAGTAGCTATTATGTTACTGTAGCAATGTTTACGTTCAGTCATTTGGATGACTGTTAAAACCTTTCAGTCTCAAGTTTTTCCCTTTACTGTATTTACGATCCGGCAGCTATTTACACCGGATCCAGTGTAAATAGCTGCCGGAGCCAACGTCCGAGGTTCCGGAGCACGCTCCGGAACCTCGGACGTTGGCTCCGGCAGCTATTTACCTGTACAGGGCTTAATTTGAGGGGGAACGTAAGCATTGCTACAGTAACATACTAGCTACTATGTTGTTGACATTAGCTAGTGCTAACAGCTAGCTGCTAGTACACTGCTACAGCACAGACACCGACCCTAATAATACAGTTCTTGGTCATTGCCTGGTAACAGCAAATTTATAACGGGCCATGTCTCAACAGACTAAGAAGTTATTTCAATGACATTTAATAACATTTTGTTTATCCTGAGGACTGAAAGTAAATGAAAATGTGAACAAACCTTAGCTGTAATAAGATGGCGACCACCGGCTCCAGGGACGACCCGCTGATGTAGGCATGTTACCCAGCCTGACACAAAATATGTGTAGGCATCCAAACTCTTATACGCTTTCAGATCAATACCTGTGTATGGCGATGGGTTTTTAACGACATAGGTATACAGATCATGTGGGCCGAAGTCAGGTAAAGACGAGGGCTTCGTGTACTTCCGTACGTCAGTGAACAATCCTGGTGGAAGCAGGTAAACGTCGTTCTCTAAGCCTGCTAACCTCAATTTTTGCAAATACCTCTCCCTCTGCTCGCCCTGTAAATGCCCTACGTCGCTGGATAGTGAAGGTGTTTTCTGCATCTCGCTCCTTTTTCTTTTATGTTTTTCGTTTGTCGCATTCAAACCGATTCGAACCAAAGTCCACTACATGTCTAAAATGGCGGTCGCGTTTACGAAGGTCACATGACTGAAAAGGGTCTATAATCACTCTTTACAACCGTGGTAAGCAGAAAAGCATCTCAGCCTGGAACAGGAATCTTAGAATCAAGAACAAGTTCCGAATAAAGTGGCCGGTGAGTGTATACACTACCGTTCAAAAGTTTGGGGTCACCCAGACAATTTTGTGTTTTCCATGAAAAGTCACGCTTTTATTCGCCACCGTAAGTTGTAAAATGAATAGAAAATATAGTCAAGACATTTTTCTGGCCATTTTGAGCATTTAATCGACCCCACAAACGTGATGCTCCAGAAACTCAATCTGCTCAAAGGAAGGTCAGTTTTATAGCTTCTCTAAAGAGCTCAACTGTTTTCAGCTGTGCTAACATGATTGTACAAGGGTTTTCTAATCATCCATTAGCCTTCTGAGGCAATGAGCAAACACATTGTACCATTAGAACACTGGAGTGAGAGTTGCTGGAAATGGGCCTCTATACACCTATGGAGATATTGCACCAAAAACCAGACATTTGCAGCTAGAATAGTCATTTACCACATTAGCAATGTATAGAGTGGATTTCTGATTAGTTTAAAGTGATCTTCATTGAAAAGAACAGTGCTTTTCTTTCAAAAATAAGGACATTTCAAAGTGACCCCAAACTTTTGAACGGTAGTGTATGTATATACAGTGTTCTCGTAGTAATTCCTTTTAACTGTTTAAAAAACTCGATTAATGATTTAGGTAGCGAGAACGACGGCTGGATTCGATATCTCGCCCCAGTGGGATAGGGATGGGATACAGAGTTAAGATCAAGCACACGGTGCTGCGTGCATTTTATCATCTGCCGTTCCTGTGAGAATGGACCCTTTTCCGCTGCTGTGACTTTGACCCCTTTCACAAAGCACTTCCTCTGGTTTGCTTTCCCCAGGGAAATGATCCAACACAAACATGGGAACTTGCCACGCTAATAACCGTGCCCCTTGAAAACCTTTTGCCCTGAGAAGCCCCCTTTTGCCTCTCGTACACCAGAACAATATTATCTGTGAGGTTCTTGGCCAAGCGAGCTCGTATAGCGTAGTCAGCAGTGAACTCTGCCTGTACCTAGCTGACCGTGACAGTAAATACACAGGAACTGCTAAACTTAGAGTCTGAGATTAAACCTGGCATTCTGCTGGTGTGTGTGTGTGTGTGTGGTAGCTGCACAAGCTACTCCAGCTGGCCCTCATCCTAGTGGAGCTGTTGGACAGCGGATCCTCGGTGTTGCTGAGTCTGGAGGACGGCTGGGACATCACCACGCAGGTGAGACTCCACCCTCACACTCAGACGAGCGTGTTTATACCGCCATCTGCTGTGGAGAGGATCAGAACGGACCGAACCCTCCTCAGAGGTGTTTTCGTGTAGCTGCAGTTTAAACAGCATTTCTCACATTCTTACAGGCTGAGCTCAAATGTTCCATCGGTAAACGAGTGCAGCGTGATTAGCCGCGAGTGTTGTGTGTCCTCAAATCCGTCTTCCCCTGGGCTTGTAAAGTGAAGTGATGCAGAGTGGACACGGAGAGAGCGTGACCATGGCACACAAGACCTGGAACCACAGCACCTCTCTCTCTCTCGTGTCATCTCAAATTATCTCTCTCTCTCTCGCTCCTTATTTATCTGTTTCTTTCTCTTTTTCTCTTTAACTCTTCCTCACTGTCTGGCTTTCTCTCTTTCTCTCTTTTTCCCCTTCACTCTCTGTGTCACTCTTTTTGTCTGTATAATGTACATGTTTCTCTCTCTCTTTTTTTCCCTCTCTGACTGCAGTAACTCCCTATCTCTCTTTTTCTTTCTCCATGTGTGTCTCTCTCATTCTCCTTTCTCTATCTTTTTGTCTTCATCCCTGTCTCCATCTCTGTGCCTGTATCTCCGTCTCTGTCTGTTTATGCATCTCTCTCTTTCGCTGTCTTCTCCATCTGCCCCCCCCTCTCATTTCATTCTTTTTGTCTCTTGGTCTTTGTTTCTCTCTCTCCCTCTTATATTGCATTCTCTTTTTTTTATGTCTCCTCTCTCCACCTCTGTCTGTCTCTCACTGCATTCTCTTTGTCTCTCTGTCTCCACCTCTGTCTGTCTGTCTCTTTCTCTTTCACTTGCTGTCTTTCCCATCTCTGTCTCTCTTTGTATTTTCTTTGTCTCTCTCTCTCTCCACCTCTGTCTGTCTCTCTCTTTCACTTGCTGTCTTTCCCATCTCTCTTTCATTGCATTCTCTTTTTGTCTCTCTCTCCACCTCTGTCTGTCTGTCTCTCTCTCACTTGCTGTCTTTCCCATATCTCTCTCTCATTGCATTTTCTTTTTCTCTCTCCCCACCTCTATCTCTCTCTCTTTCACTTGCAGTCTTTCCCCTCTCTCTCTTTCACTTTTTCTCTCACTTGCAGTCTTTCCTCTCTCTCTCACTTGCAGTCTTTCCCCCCTCTCTCTCACTTGCAGTCTTTCCCCTCTCTCTCTCTCACTTGCAGTCTTCCTCCCCTCTCTCTCTCACTTGCTGTCTTCCCCTCTCTCACTTTCTATCTCACTTGCTGTCTTTCCCCCCTCACTTGCAATCTTCCCCTCTCTCTCACTTTCTATCTCACTTGCTGTCTTTCCCCCTCTCTCTCACTTGCTGTCTTTCCCCCCTCTCTCTCTCTCACTTGCAGTCTTTCCCCTCTCTCTCTCTCACTTGCTGTCTTTCCCCCTCTCTCTCTCTCACTTGCAGTCTTTCCCCTCTCTCTCTTTCTCTCTCACTTGCTGTCTTCCCCCCCCTCACTTGCTGTCTTTCCCCCTCTCTCTCTCACTTGCAGTCTTTCCCCTCTCTCTCTTTCTCACTTGCTGTCTTCCCCCCCTCTCTCACTTGCAGTCTTTCCCCCTCTCTCTCTCACTTGCAGTCTTTCCCCTCTCTCTCTCTCTCTCACTTGCAGTCTTTCCCCTCTCTCTCTTTCTCACTTGCTGTCTTCCCCCCTCTCTCTCTCACTTGCAGTCTTTCCCCGCTCTCTCTCTCTCACTTGCTGTCTTTCCCCTCTCTCTCACTCTCACTTGCTGTCTTCCCCTCTCTCACTTTCTATCTCACTTGCTGTCTTTCCCCCCTCACTTGCAATCTTCCCCTCTCTCTCACTTTCTATCTCACTTGCTGTCTTTCCCCCTCTCTCTCACTTGCTGTCTTTCCCCCTCTCTCTCTCTCACTTGCAGTCTTTCCCCTCTCTCTTTCTCTCTCACTTGCTGTCTTTCCCCCCCTCTCTCTCACTTGCAGTCTTTCCCCTCTCTCTCTTTCTCACTTGCTGTCTTCCCCCCTCTCTCTCTCACTTGCAGTCTTTCCCCGCTCTCTCTCTCTCACTTGCTGTCTTTCCCCTCTCTCTCACTCTCACTTGCTGTCTTTCCCCCTCTCTCTCTCTCACTTGCTGTCTTTCTCCCTCTCTCTCTCACTTGCAGTCTTTCCCCTCTCTCTCTCTCTCACTTGCTGTCTTCCCCCCCTCTCTCACTTGCTGTCTTTCCCCCTCTCTCTCTCACTTGCAGTCTTTCCCCTCTCTCTCTCTCTCTCTCTCTCTCTCTCTCTCTCTCTCTCTCTCACTTGCTGTCTTCCCCCCCTCTCTCTCACTTGCAGTCTTTCCCCTCTCTCTCTCTCTCTCTCTCTCTCTCACTCTCACTTGCTGTCTTTCCCCCCTCTCTCTCTCACTTGCTGTCTTTCTCCCTCTCTCTCTCACTTGCAGTCTTTCCCCTCTCTCTCTCTCTCACTTGCTGTCTTCCCCCCCTCTCTCACTTGCTGTCTTTCCCCCTCTCTCTCTCACTTGCAGTCTTTCCCCTCTCTCTCTCTCTCTCTCTCTCTCTCTCTCTCTCTCACTTGCTGTCTTCCCCCCCTCTCTCTCACTTGCAGTCTTTCCCCTCTCTCTCTCTCTCTCTCTCTCTCTCTCTCTCTCTCTCACTTGCTGTCTTTCCCCCCCTCTCTCTCTCACTTGCAGTCTTTCCCCTCTCTCTCTCTCTCTCTCTCTCTCTCTCTCTCTCACTTGCTGTCTTTCCCCCTCTCTCTCTCACTTGCAGTCTTTCCCCTCTCTCTCTCTCTCTCTCTCTCTCTCTCTCTCTCTCTCTCTCACTTGCTGTCTTTCCCCCTCTCTCTCTCTCTCTCTCTCACTTGCAGTCTTCCCCCCCCTCTCTCGGTCTTGTTCTGATTAAATCAGCTCCACATGCTCTGGCTGCTCGCCTGCTCTGTTTGGGTGAAACAGAACCGCTTGTTGTTGTAGGTTAGTTTTCGATCCTTCCAGATGACACCAAGCATACCTGACTAGGAGATGTTTAAAAACAGAATGCTGTACAGTATTACGTACATCACTGCTAATTATCTCCATGTCATTATGGTTGATAATGATCTCACTATTATCATCACTGGACAAACTAACAGAACTTTTGGCACTTTGGAAAGTGACTATACTTTTTCCGTTAGTGATTGGTGTAGCAGCTTTGGTTGAAGCTGGATGTTTGGTTCCTGCTGAATATTATTTGTAAAGACAAACAGAATATCGAAGAAGAAGAATAGAGTGGTTTGGTTTGTTGGTCCTGTTTGTGCTGCATTAAATGTGGCATTAATGAACAGAAATACTTTCATTTTCCAACACTAGTTGTTGACTTTACAGTAGTGCTTTGATAAAATTCTAAAATCTTCTCGTCGTATTATATTATCATCATTATGGATTTAACATCAAAGAACCAGAACAAACAGGAGCCATTTGTTTCTGCATGAGTGGGAACAGTAACTTATTCTCGTTGCTCTCTTTCGCTTCTCGTGCAGGTGGTATCTCTGGTGCAGCTGCTCAGTGACCCGTTCTACCGGACGTTGGAGGGCTTCCAGGTGCTGGTGGAGAAGGAATGGCTGTCATTCGGACACAAGTTCAGCCAGCGCAGTAACCTGACCCCCAGCAGCCAGGGCAGTGGCTTCACACCCATCTTCCTGCAGTTCCTCGACTGCGTGCACCAGGCAAGCGCTAAGACCTGCTTTGTGAGCAAATGGAAAATAGTGAAATGACCGCTATAGAACGATCGTTCTGCTTCGTTTCATGTCGTCACCTCATCCTGGTTGGCCTTGAACCATATCCTTAAGCAGTATGCACAACCAAGCATTTCAGTCTCGTAATTTTTCCGTTGCGGTCCACATATTTGGGACTGAATTTCTGGCTTTGGCGCATAATGTGAATATAGCTCGAGGTGAAACATGGCAAAATTCACTCACCTTGAAGGTATTAGGCCAGTTATTTTCAGTGTCAATGAAACTGAAATTGTAACACTGGTACCCTTGATGTATTCGGTCCTCAAAACGGAGGCTTGTACAGTACAACCCCAATTCCAAAAAAGTTGGGACACTGTGTGAAACATAAATAAAACAGATTGTGAAGATTTGCAAATCACAGAAACCCTATATTTCATTTTAAATGGTACAAAGACAACATAACATATCAAATGCTGAAACTGAGAAATTTTTATTGTTTTTTGAAAAATATCTGCTGATTTTGAATTTGATGTCAGCAACACATTTCAGAAAAGCTGGAACAGCGGCAACAAAAGACTGAAAAAAAAATTGTGCGATGCTAAAAAATAACCCTAATTTGTTGAATTAGCAACAGGTCAGTAACATGATTGGATATAAAAAGAGCATCCCAGAGAGGCAGAGTCTCTCAGAAGTAAAGATGGGGAGGGGTTCACCACTCTGTGAAAGATTGCGTGGGCAAACAGTGCAACAGTTTAAGAATAACATTCTGTTTTTATTTATAAACTCTGCCGATTAAACGTCAGGGAATCCTCAACAGAGCGATAAGCTCCAGTACCTGAGGTCTTTGCAATTTTACATTGAGATCCGTTCCTCAGTGTAAAATTGCAAAGAATTTAGGGATCACATCATCTGTGGTCCATAATATCATGAAAAGATTCGGAGAATCTGGAGAAATCTCTGTATGCAAGAGACAAGGCTGAAAACTGACATTGGATGCCTGTGATCTTCAGGGCCTCAGGAGACACTGCATTAAAAGCAGACACGTGTCTGTAGTGGAAATCACTGTATGGGCTCAGGAACACTTCCACAAATGCAAGTTGAAACCAGATATAAACAATATCCAGAAACACCACCACCTTCTCTGGGCCCGAGCTCTTTTACGATGGACTGAGGCGAAGTGGAAAATTGTCCCGAGGTCTGACGAATCAAAAGTAGAAATTCTTTTTAGAAACCATGGACACCACGTCCTCCAGGCTAAAGAGGAGAGGGACCATCCGGCTTGTTATCAGCGCACAGTTCGAAAGCCAGCATCTGTGATGGTATGAGGGGGCATTAGTGCACATGACATCGGTAACTTGTACATCTGGGAAGGCATCATTAATGCTGAATGATATATTCACGTTTCAGAGCAACATGCTGCCATCCAGACAAAATCTTTTTGAGGAAAGGCCTTCCTTCTTTCAGCAAGACAATGCCAAGCCACTTTCTGCACATATTAAAACTGCATGGCTTTGTAGTAAGAGTGTGGGTGCTAAACTGACCTGCCTGCACTCCAGACCTGTCTCCCATTTAAAACATTTAGCGCAATATGAAGTGCAAAATACGACAAAGGAGACCCCGAACTGTTGAGCAACAGAAACTGTATATCAGGCAAGAATGGGACAACATCTCTCTTTCAAAACTACAGCAATCGGTCTCCTCAGTTCCCAAACGTTTACAGAGTGTTGTTAAAAGTAGAGGTGATGCAACACAGTGGTAAACACGCCCCTGTCTCAACTTTTTTGAAATGTGTTGCTGACATCAAATTCAAAAAGAGCATATATATTTTTCAAAAAACATTTAAAATTTCTCAGTTTCAACATTTGATATCTTGTCTTTGTACTATTTTCAATAAGGTTTCCTTGATTTGCAAATTATTGCATTTTGTTTTTATTTACAGTTTACACAGCATCCCAACTTTTTTGGAATTGGGGTCGTACATGTGGTATCATACGGATACATGGAATGTAAGGAATGCTGGTCATTTGGATCATTTTCACAAATGTTGGCCTTCTGAAATACAACCATTTCCTTCTGGTTGTCTTCTGTCGTCATCAGTTTTATATCAGTGTTTAGTTCATGGAGTTGAAGCTCGCTCTCTTCCGGACAACGTGGTTAAACCGGGAGAGATCTGGAGATCTGTGATATGCAGGAAAAGCTTCAAGACTCCTCTAACTCCCAGCCGGAACATCAGCACCACTCCCAGCTTCTTGCTTAATCCACGTGGTTTCCCAGCGAGGGTGACGAAACCTTAGGCTTGGATGGCCAAAGTGACCTCCACGAAGAAGTATGGCAGAAAGCATCTGAAAATAGAACTGCCTCATCTTACAGGCAGCTGTTGTTTTTGCCAGCAAACACAGATGGCCCCAAATGTGAGAACTGGAGCGAAGTTGGTCCCAGCTGACAGTTGGATGGCAGCCCTCGTTGTTGTCTGTCTTGTTGCAATTTCCCATTTTTTTTTTCCCCCTCCAACATCCTTCATCTCGATGATATAACAGGTCTTCTCCCTCTGAGTTCATATCCTGTGTGTAATGATTAGCTTATGTGATTACATTAGCATGTCTGTATGTTGAGTCCTGATTGGCCAGAGTCTAATTCACTGGGCTGACTTTCTCATTCCAGGTCCATAACCAATACCCACTGGAGTTTGAGTTTAATCAGTACTATCTGAAGTTCCTGGCGTACCACTACATCTCCAGTCGCTTCAAGAACTTCCTCTTGGACTCAGACTATGAGCGCCTCGAGCACGGTGTGTATTGGGTGGGATGGTTTGAACAAATAATCTGCTGTGTCATCATCATAATACGTGGCATGAGGTGTTTAAGTGTTTATTACAATTAAATGTAAGAAGACAGTAATAAGGCAGCAGATAATCCCTTCTCCTTATTCTTCTCAAACTGGAAAGTGAAATTTTTTTTTTTTTTGGAAGGAGTTTCCAGTGTCAGAACTTTAACAGTCAGGGCTAAAGCTGTAGCTTTAAAGGACATGGGACATGGATTTTTTTCTGGGTATAATTATGTATAAAGGACATAAGAAATGCCATCTAAATCACTGCAGGGCGTCAAAAATGTGAAAATCATCACATTATTCAACTTTTTTTATACATCAGCGTAAAACAATGATTCGTTAATGAGCTAGGTGGTCACGTGGCCCGTGACGTCACAAAAACTTTCCAAGGAGCCAGCGCTTGGGTATCTAATGTAAACAGGTTACCGAAATGGACACCATCGACAGTGACATTCCCGATGTTTCACAGAGATGTGAAGTTAGACCCTATCAATTCGAACCGATAGCTGGAAATTCACATGAACATGGATCTTGTCTTTACTCTGACGGGTCAGATGATTCTGAGAGTGAGAGTTCATTCAGTCCCCATGAAACTGAAAGCGGTCGCTCGATAACACTTCCTGGTAAGTTAAAAACAATTCTGCTCAAAGGCTAATGATCTGTTGAAAGAAGTATTATTTTTGTATCATACATTGAAAGTTCATCATAGATCTAGCTAAAGTCCGTTGCAAGCTAGGTTTTTTTGCTGATATTTTTCGAGATTGATTGAGATACAATGCTTCCAGAGTCCGAGACGAAAACATTCAAAATGGCGAAACGAGTCAGAATTATGATAATCAATAATTGATACACCCAAAATTATAATACTAATCCTTACCTCGGCTTTCAGTCGCTTAGCGAATGCACCTAGTGGTAGCCGTAGCACTTCGGGTTTCACTCCTCCGTCTTGTTCCTGAATTGGGACGTTGGGAACGGCTCCATCTTTAAGTAGTCTCTTAAATTTGGCTTGGCAATTAATATCGCTCAGTACCTGAGTATTAATGTTGAAAGAATCCTCAGTGAAATGGTCCGAACACAGTTTGTGGGAAACAGTAGGTGCAAAGTTTTTTCAACAGGTGTTCTGTAAAGTTATCCTACCTCTTGGATTTGTCCTACCAAGCCTACTGCGCATGCGCAAAGCCTACTGCGCATGCGCAGGTGAGCCCACACTTTCCTCAGCTTCGGGTCCTTGGGGAATGCAAAAAAACTTACTCCAGGGCATTTCCCATTGGAATTATTGCAACCATAAGCAGCACAATACACCATGATGTTTAATGTACGTTAAAGACTATAAAAACATTTTTCTTGTCATCCACTTCTCCATTCATCTACCCGCTTGTGCTGTGCCCGAAAGTTTTTGTGACGTATGATCACGTGACAGCGGCTCTTCCGGTTGTAAAATATACATGTCGGAGCTCGAGCAGAAATGCCATATAATCATCACGAATATAACGATTTTGCTGAATTTAATAGATGATTTTGTATTTGTTGATGCAATTAATTCATATTTTTAATGGAAAGAAACTGATATAGCGTGCATTTATGTTTCATGTCCCATATCCTTTAAGTTTTCTGTCATGGGAAATCTTCAGCATGGAGGAGTTTGCGCTTTCTAATTTCTCAAAAAAGGCCAAAAACCGCTTGTTTTGCAAACGTTCCATGTTGTTAAATGTAACTATAAATGAATAAAAAGCATGATGTTCTTTTAATAAGTAAAAAATATAATTTTTAGCAAACCGACATTAACAGTAGTCCGACTGTCCGGGACAACCAAATGTTTGGTTTGGATAAGTCAAATCTGCATCTGCTTGTCCGACAGGACGAGTTGAATATTTGTTCAAAAGTTACCATTTTTATAGTAATTATTCAAGATTTACATCAATAAAACTCCAACAAAACTAGTTCAGTCCCCTCAGTGATGCGGCCGTGTTATTGTTTACGAAATTCCGGGGAAGCCGAGTACAGCAGGTGCGCGTGTAAAAATAACCACACCGTAATATCTAATTATAGATTATTAGACTTCATCGAAATCAGAGAAATGGCGATCAGACACCTCAATAAAATAAATATCTGTGGTGAATCTTCATTTCATTTCATTCAGACCTTAATTGTATTTTTCCTTTGTATGGTTCACATTAACCATCACAAACGTCGTAAAATATTTCGGGGGGATTTTACAACAGTGTCGAACTCACTCACGGTTTGTTTTCATTCGCAATGTGATTCTGTCCCCCTCATCACGTCCGACTTGTTTCTTTTGGTTTCATTTCGTCTAAAGAAAGTGAAAAAGACGACAATCCCAACTCTTAAAACTGCAGATCAGGTAATGGGTCAGAAGACCACACGCACCGTAATGGCGAATTGGATAGTTTCTGTTTATTGTTTCAGCTAAAGTTTGAGTTTTATTGAAAAACTAAATCATTAAAGCATAATGATCATAACTACACCTGTTTTTTAATAAACTTTGTTAATCATTTTCATTGAACTAGTAAATACATAGGAATAAAAAAGTGATGTTCAGGACGAATCAAAAATCTTGCTGCTTGTCCGAGTCGATTAAAAAGTTCATATCGTTCACACTAAATGCAGCGAGAGCATCAAGACGACCAGAAGTTGTTTGTTTTCTATATGAGAAGGCGACTCTTGGCGGCTTCTCATATGATCGGTATGATTGTCAGCAGAGCGGCGAGGGCGTCGGAATAACGTTGATGTCTGAACAACTTGATGGTCATAAGCTGTAACATGGTTCAGCTGCGACCAGTCAGAATTTAGAAATGCTCCATTCTAAAGAATACCAGACAACTCGGTCGTCAAAATTTTGGGTCTGTTCAAACCATTCCTGAGTACAAAGGAGGAGAAATTAATCATTGTGGTGACGGGGTTCCCTGTTTTTTATGATGTGGTCCTGTTTGCTAATAAAAAAAAAATTCGGGTTGTTTTACAATCAGGGTACAAAGTTTGAGTCACAGGGGTCCAAAATTCAAATTGATTCAAACTGGTTCTTGTTCCGGTTTTTAAGTGAAGGACAAGTTAAAGAACAGATTTCAGGTAATTTTTTGACATGTGTGTATGGTAGTTTTGTGTAATCTGCTATAAGATGGGAGAAACAAATGAAGTGATTCTCGGAGAGGACATTTATACAAAGGTAAACCAGTGTATATCTCAATCCCCCCACCCACCCACCCACCCTTCCCTGAGCAGGGGTATAATTAAAAATTAGACACAACAGTATGTTTAAAAAATAAATAAATAAAATGAATTTTTAAAGGGGGGGGGGGCAGAGCAGCCAAAGCGCATTTTAACACACTCTCCAACTTTGGTGTGAACTTAGGTGGGGTTTACATTAGACCGTATCAGCGGATCATCAGATTAACGTTTTTAAAACGATTAGTGTGCACACAGCAACGCCAATACACGATTCGCGTGCACATAGCAACACCAATACACGGATACGCTCGGCTCCGCAGGCATCCTGCGCTCCAAATCACTCCGCCCTGAACAGCGAGTGCCCTCTGGAGGGTGCGCACTCTGGCCCTGTGCAGCTCACAGAGCGCGCGAGTGGAGCGCACGAGCAGTGATTCGGGACTGAGCCGCTGTGTGTGTGATTTCCGTGCATGTCGGGCATGCGCGTCACTTACCACTTGCAAGTGGAAGGATGGCAAGCCTAAAGACAATCATAACTACACAATGGGCAGTATTTGCATCAGTATTTGCAGTATTTTCATACTTTTATACTCTTTAATGAAAGGTGATACAAGGCGGAAGTCCGCACCGTTTTTCAGCAGTCGCGTCACATGACCAACGCCAGCGAATCAGGAAGGTGGATGTCACAGTGACGTTGTCCAATGACGACGCCAGCTAGAGCTCAGCACAGCGTATCCGCGTATTCTCAATGTTTACACAGCACCGGACCACACTCGATTTGGATTGAATACGTGGACGCTGGCGGATTCCCGTTTCTCGGCGTTTCCAGGCGTTTTAATGTAAACGGACAGTGCACCCGCGAAGAAAACCAGACAGATACGGTCTAATGTAAACTTGGCCTTAGTGTAAATGGAACTCCATTTTATCGTACTGTCCCACTGTTGATTATTTTCCCGATATATTTGACAATTATTCCACGAAATCGAGTCGTACATGAGCTGATAGCTGACGAAGCACGTAGCACCGAGTCGGCTATAATCCATGTACAAGAAGATTGAGTGGAATAACTGTTTTATTCTATCCATAAATCACTGAATTGTGAGAAATAAAACCGTTTATACAAAACATCCAACAAAATCATTTCTGCTTAGAATGGTAAACAAACCGGCGTAATGACGGGAGCATTTTGTGAAAAATGCAATAGTAATAATAATTCTTGAAAAATAAAAAAGATTCGTTCTTACCATCAAATACTTTCATTCCATATTTTGTTGCTTTTTTTTTTTGTATTTTTTGGGATTTGTTTTCGAATAGTTTTTATTCCGTCCTTGGTTGGTTCAGCAACACGCGCCGCCGTTTTGTTTTTCTCTGCTCACGGTGTATAAGCTGGTAGTAGAGTAGCCAATCAGTGTGTGCGATTGCTCATATCCAGTGAATGTGGATAGAATGTTTTTTATTCCTCACTCATAATACAGCTATTCTCCATTGTACCTTCAAACAGAACATCTCAAATTATCCCTTATCCAGCAGAAGAGGAGAGGGTGTGATTAATGCTGAATCATGAAATTTGATACTCGGTAAATGTCACATGTAAATCCAGCCAGAGCGAGGACTTTGTTTCTATGGTAACAGTCAGCATGCACAAAAGTCCCGAAATTCAACACCCAAGAAAACCAAGCCACCTGAGTGAAATGATGACGAACATCGAGCTGAAGTGATGTTTAAAAAAAAAAAAGTCACATTAGTTCCAGTTTGTTTGTTCAGATGGTGCACAATTGTAATACCCATAACGCACTGGGGCAGAAAGATGAGCAAACCAGTGTAGTGTCGAGTACAAATTTGTTTACTTTAATCTTGATTATAGTGTCTGTCTGGTACTTTTAATCTTCCAGTGTAGCGAATAGAGCGTGCGAGAGTGCTTAGAACACAAAATTAGCGATATGGCCAAAAGTTTGTGGACACTGAAGGCCATACGTACGTGCTTGTTGAGCTTCCCGTTCCAGATTTCATCCCCCTTATCTGTTCTAATATCCTCCATTCTTCTGGGAAGGCTTATCAGTAGATTTCCACTAGATCATTTTTGATAATAATAATGATGATGATGTACAGTAGCTACATTTCTTGCGTTTAAAATGCAGCCCAGAGTGATTTACAATGTGACGGAAAAATAAAAAGGAGGGGGGTCATAAAGAATAAAATGGACAAATGATGTAAATAAAAAAAATTTAAACTAATTCATAAAATAAAAATGACAATAATTGAAATACAGTGTGTCCCATGGGTGGCACGGTGGTGTCATGGTTAGCACTGTCGCCTCACAGCAAGAAGGTTTTAGGTTCAAGCCCGGTGGGTGACGAGGGCCTTTCTGTGTGGAGTTTGCATGTTCTCTCCGTGTCATGCCCCTTTTCCACCAAAGCAGTTCCAGGGCTGGTTCGGGGCCAGTGCTTAGTTTGGAACCAGGTTTTCTGTTTCCACTGACAAAGGACTGGCTCTGGGGCCAGAAAAACCGGTTCCAGGCGAGCACCAACTCTCTGCTGGGCCAGAGGAAAAAAACGCTTACGTCAGCGGGGGGGCGGAGTTGTTAAGACCAACAACAATAACAAGACCGCGAAAGATCGCCATTTTTAAGCGACAAGAAGCAGCAGCTGTACAAATGCGAAGTCATCCATTATTATTATTATTGTTGTTGTTGCTGCTGCTTCTTCCGCGTTGTTTTTGCTTCGATATTCACGCCAAGGTTTATGCAAACGTAGCGATGTAACTGACGTATACAGCGACGTAATGACGTGGCTTCCCTTAGCACCGTGAGCTATGGAAAAGCAAACTGGTTCTCAGCTGGCTCGCAAGTTGAACGAGTTGTGAACCAGCACTGGCCCCGAACCAGCCCTGGAACTGATTTGGTGGAAAAGGGGTATCTGTGTGGGTTTCCTCCAGGTGCTCTGGTTTCCCCCACAGTCCAAAGACATGCAGATTAGGCTAATTGGCTACTCTAAATTGTCCATAGGTGTGAATGTGTACCCACCACCAGATGAGAGTTTGAGTCCCTCTGGTGTGCTATAATCACCCAAGAGAATTCAGGGAAGCTAGTTGATGGCGTCCTGGATCTCCAACCCTCAACTGTGAGGAGAGTGACAGACCGACAGTCCAGTCCAGATCAGGTCAGGGCCGTCCCCATACGTATGTACGTACGTCCCATACATCCAGTATTATAGGAGGGGAAAAAAAAGGTAAAACAAAATCTTTGAGAACATCCTACAATTTTTCCTCATGACACAAATTCCTATGAAGAGAATTATTTTGATTCGTTCTTCTACACTCAGATACATCACGGTCTGTAAAAATATACATTAACCCTATAATGCTGGACTTATGGTACTTTTTGTAGTATAAATTTACTGTAGCAGTACAAGTCATGCAAATAATAAAAGCTAGTTGAAGTGCATATTCTGGACCAATCTCGGGGGGGGGTTATATGAATGTCCCTTTACACACTCATCCAGAAGGGTAATTTTGCACAAGGCCATCTGTCTACAGCAGAAAAAAATAAAATAGCAAAACACGTCTAGGGCGGCACGGTGGTGTAGTGGTTAGCGCTGTCGCCTCACAGCAAGAAGGTCTGGGTTCGAGCCCCGTGGCCGGCGAGGGCCTTTCTGTGTGGAGTTTGCATGTTCTCCCCGTGTCCGCGTGGGTTTCCTCCGGGTGCTCCGGTTTCCCCCACAGTCCAAAGACATGCAGGTTAGGTTAACTGGTGACTCTAAATTGAGCGTAGGTGTGAATGTGAGTGTGAATGGTTGTCTGTGTCTATGTGTCAGCCCTGTGATGACCTGGAGACTTGTCCAGGGTGTACCCCGCCTTTCGCCCGTAGTCAGCTGGGATAGGCTCCAGCTTGCCTGCAACCCTGTAGAAGGATAAAGCGGCTAGAGATAATGAGATGAGATGAGAAAACACGTCTGGAAAAATCCCAAGGGAGTCTGGAGCCAGATTCGTGACGTCACCTGCGGAAGCGCCAGCAGGCTGTGCGAGCTTTGCACGGTTTCAGTGCACAGCCTGTGTAGACCAAGCGCTCCCATTTCTCTCTCATTGTCCAATCTTTTGGGAAACGATGAGTACTAATCCCATCAAGATTGGTGTTGCTACACCCTCCTACGATACATCTGTTAACCATTTTAATAATTACGCGATAACGTTGAAGAAATTTGCAGAAAACCACCAGGTCGTTTTCTCATAAACAAACCAGCGCTAACGTAGGATTCAGAAGGAGGCGTCCCGCACACGACGTCACGAAAATCAATGTTTGCCGGGAAATCCAAATGCCAAGTTTTTTCAGAGGCGGACCAATTCATCTCAAATGGCTTGATTTCTATGGAATCAATTTTGTGCCAAAATGTTCATACAATACTTTTGAAATATCAAACAAAAACGACAAATCAAAATACAAAAAAAAGTCAGTTTTTTTAGACTGGCAAACAAATTATTCATGTAATCGTGCAAAATATCAGTCTATTACTCTTCAGAAACCTTTTATTTTTGTTCCGCGTCTTTCTCAGTTTTGCTTGACGTAATTTATTTTGGTTGCGATTCCAGCTTTCTCGTTTGCGCTCCCTGACTTTTTACTTGCAGTTTTGGCACAAACTTCACGTGTGGGTGGGCTGTCCAGGAATGCATTCCCATTGGGTAACGTGTGTTTGACTGACGGC